>NC_066629.1:18710336-19028779 GCF_025201925.1 Gopherus flavomarginatus | reverse complement strand
CAAATACAAGTGTCACAGCCACACTGTTACTAACACATTGACTTTTACCCTATAATTACAAAATAAATCAATTGGAATATAAATATTGTACTTACATTTCAGTGTATAGTAGAGAGCAATATAAACAAGTCATTCTGTATGAAATTTTAGTTTATATTGACTTTGCTAGAGCTTTTTATGTAGCCTGTTGTAAAACTAGGCATATATCTACCCCCTGGAAGATGTCTGTGTACCCAGTGGCACTAGAGCAGTTTTCAGAGTGGGGGTGCTGAGCTGTGCCCCCCTTTACCTCTGTCTGTGCCCCTCAGTGCCCCCTAGAGCTGGGGCCAGGAGCAGGGCCATGGCTTCGGAAGGGAGGAATGCTGACTGGGTAAGGTGGCTGAGCCTGGGGCCACAGCTGGGGGAGGGAGTGGAGTCCTGGGGCACAGGGCTGGCAGCTGGGACCTTGTACCAAACCGGGAGGTGCTGCAGCACCTCTCACACCCCTAGTTCCTGCACCTATGCACGTACCCCTGGCTGAGAACCACTGATACAGAAGAGTGAATGTCTGTGCCAGCGGCCAGGTCCTGCCTGGTTTCCCATCCAGAGGGAAAGGCAAGATGCGCACTTCCAGGCAGATGCAGTTGACGCTGTGCTTTTTTTCCAGTATTTTCTCTACGGAAAAGGATAAATGGACACAAATCAGACATTAGGAATGGCAATATACAAAAACCTGTAGGAGAGCACTTCAGCCTCCCTGGCCACACTATAGCAGATCTTAAGGTGGCCATCCTGCAGCAAAAAAAGGTGTTCATCTGCAAATTTGACACTATCAGCTCAGGATTGAACAAAGACTGTGAATGGCTTGCCAACTACAGAACCAGTTTCTCCTCTCTTGGTTTTCACACCTCAACTGCTAGAACAGGGCCTCATCCTCCCTGATTGAACTGACCTCGTTATCTCTAGCTTGCTTGCTAGCATATATATACCTGCCCCTGGAAATTTCCACTACATGCATCTGAGGAAGTGGGTATTCACTCACGAAAGCTCATGCTCCAAAACGTCTGTTAGTCTATAAGTTGCCACAGGATTCTTTGCTGCTTTTACAGATCCAGACTAACACGGCTACCCCTCTGATACTTTTCCAGTATTGCCATCCTTGCCCCCACTGGGATGCCTCTGTGCAGGCACTAAGCTGAGGGAGATCTGCAGGGGTTACGTCTCTCTCTGCCCTGCAGCACAATCTCTGTCCTTGGACTCCAGGGCTTTTCATCTCCCCACGTGGACACGTGCTTGTCCTGCTGCTGAGACCTGCAGAGGGAACGAAGCCCTTGCTTAGTCCTTCCAGCCCAAGGAACAGGTTGTGTGGCCTAGAGTAGGCTTGCCCCATCCCTTCCTGGTCACTCCATCTGCAGCAGGCAACCTGGCTGAATCTACCCAGAACCACTTGCTTCAGTCTCCTTCCCCACCAGCTGCATTGCGTCTGGCATGAGGGGTTTCTGCTTGGGTTCACTCCCTCCTGGATCCTCTCTGCCAAGGGTCTCAGCCTGCCCATGGTCCTTGTGTCCCAGAAATGCATCCTGGTTGAGTGATGGTGGGTGCGTTGCCTGGCTGCTTGAGCAGTGCGACCACAGGACAATCCCAAAGTAGGAGGGGTGGGTAAAGCACCACAAAATCCTTGTGCATGATTTATGGATTTGTGTTTATCATTATTGCAGCTATTAGCTAGATATGATTTCCCCCTAGCGCCACCTGCTGGCCACTGACCTGTGGTGCTGGCCAAGTGCTACACGAGTCTCGGGTGAAAATGGGGGAAGTCCATAGATTGCACAGCCAGCATGATTTTGGGTCAAGGTGCTGGGTAAAAGTTTGGCATTAAGAAAACCAAGATCTTGAAGGAACATTTGGGTACCTGTCGAGTCCCTTAGCAGTATAGCAATCCTGGAAGATTAGGCTGTGTCTAACCTTTCATCTAGACCCCCACGTGCACTCAGTCTACGCTCTGTCTGAACATTTTGATGTCGACTATAATCCAGGTTTTTTTAAAATTGTCTAAAGAAAAAGACGCCGCTAATTAGAGAAATGAGGCATCTTCTGGTGATGCTGTATGGCAGGTAGATTTGCGGGTTGGAAGACAAACGTGGCCAATAACACTTTAAAACATGGATTGTAGAGAGAAGAAAATGTGATTCAGTGGCTGGAGCATGTAACTGGTGCTGGGAGTTCTATTTCCCACTCTGCCACAGATTCAGTGGGGAATACCTCACTCTATGCCTCAGTTTTCCTGTATGTGAAATGGGGATAAGCATGGGGTTAGGATTCAGTGTTTGTTTGCAAAGAACTTAAATGATCAGGGCTGAGCATTATTTCATTTGTAGGGGGGGAAGTGAATATCATCTAAACACTCCCCATTTAGAGGAGATTAGAAAAACTGTTTTTCTGTCATCTATAGCAGAGTTTTTTTTCTCTTGGGAGCTCTGTAGTTGATTCAATTTGGTTCTCGTTCTTGTATTGCCCCACCTGTTGTAGCATCTGAGCATCATCTACAATCAAGAATAGCCTCTGTCACTTGAGGTTTCCTCTCTATTCACCATCACCCCCCAGAGAGGGAGATGTTTGTGTTTTTTTTCTTTTCCTCTTTTTGGTGCAAGTCTATCTTGTGTCTCTATCGTGACTAATAGGCTGAGGCTCAGGTAGTGCAGACAGCTTGGGCATGCTGTGTGCTCAGAGTAATCCTGTTACAGGTGGATTTCCTGATTGTCTGACAATCATTTTAAAAGGGGGAAGATATTGTAATGGAACACTGCAGTGGGGAGCTGGTTGGAATGTCTCGGTATTGCATCACAGAGGACGTGGGTGAGGTTGAGCAAAGAAGGGACAGTGGGCAAGTTTCAAGAGCCCTTTTCTTTAAAAGAAAGAAATGGCGAGAGAGAGTGCAGGATGTTGGTGAAAGGCCCTTAGAGACTGATGTCCTGTTCACCTACAGCCTAGGTTCATTGCGAGGAAGGGGCGCATAGTGAGTTGTCCTGCCGATGGGCCTCAGCCCTGTCCCAGGTGATCAGTTCCAGCAGTAACAAGGGAGATCAATCTCTCTGGCCCAGGCATGGCTTGGCATCTCTACCACAGCAGCCACGGAGCTAGTGCCCATTGCACTGGGGATTTGTGAAACTTCGTCCCATGATACTGAGACCCAGCAAACTCAGCCCACCCAGCCTCATAGGAGCCATGCAGGAGCCCTAGCAAACTCAGCCCACCCAGCAGCCACCTCAGACTGTTTCCATGTGCTGAGCTGAGGGCAATCTGCAGGCACGGCCCAGATGAGGGGAGGGCTATTATAGCACCCAGAGTGGATGGGGAGGGGCATGAATATGTGCACCTGGGCCCTCATCAGTGGCTGTCCCTGAACGCCTTAACAAAGGCTGCTTTGAGCTTCCTGAAGCCTCTTGGCCAGTCTCCAGAGAGCCCTGTGCGCTAGCAGGACTTCTTTCCCAGCTCGAGCAGAGCTAAGAACTGGTTTGTTGGTTTGGTAGCTGACCCCAACATGCCCCAGTAAAATCTGGGTCCCCTTGAACCAAAACACAGCTTTTGGGGAGTTTCAAAGTGACACACATCCAGCAATGGTGTTTGGGTTGAAAGGAACGTCGATCTGCATTGATCCCAGCCCCTCCCTGGGGAATGTCTTGAACCATCCGTGTCCCCTGAGTAACCTTGGGTGCTGGCCAGGAAAGGGGTTGGGGGGGCTGGCTGTTCCCAGCCAGACCCATCCCCTGCTCTGCTGGCTCCCTCCCCTAGTTCCGCTGCCACAGGCCGGCCTTGCTGCACCTCAGTGTCTTGCTCTCTGAAGCTCCCAGCTGGCATCCTAGAAATCGCTTTGTTGTGGGCAGTGCCTGGCCCAGGCCTCGTGTGGGCAGTGTCTGGCCCAGGCCAAACGGGATACCTCATTGAGGGGTATTGGTACCAGCAGCCCTGAACAGCCTGTTCCTGCTTGCCCTGTCTTGCCCTCTCGTGGGGGGAGGAAACCCTTCTTTCAGCTCTCCCATGAGCAGAGTGCACCTCAGGCTCCCAAACAAGTCCTGGAATCTGCAGGGCCCCTCGGTGCAAAGGCTTCGGGGTGAGATGGTGGCACCTGCTGCATAGCAGGGTGGGTGCAGGCTGGGCTGCCCAGTTGGCTAACTGTCAGCAGGGAGCCAAGGGCGAACACAAACCGCCTTCCAAGGGGTATATCATTAGCCCCATTTAACAAAGGAGAAGAGTGACCTGCAGGTTGGGAAGGTACTTGCCCAAGGTCACAGAGCCAGGAATAGAGCCCAGAAGTCCTGGCTCCTAGCCCCCTCCCCTGCACTAACTACTAGGATTCACTTCCTTTGTATGTGCTTTATAGTCCCTGGAAAGGCCTAACAGCAGCCGAAGGAAGGAAGGAAAGATGAAGGGAGAGTGAGGCAAAAATGTGGCTGCATTGATTCAGAGCCTGCTGTTTGTCCCATTCCTCCTTCGTCCCTCAAGCAGGGGTGATTCTGTCTGGTATTCATCTCCCTGGACTTGTCGTCTGCCCCCAGGGAGGTGCCCTGAGAGGCTGGGGAGCCCCTTGAATAATGATCAGCTTGGCTGCCTTCTTGTCATTCAGTGATGCCCTTGTGCTTCTTGTCTGCAGGATGGAACTGGAGATGCCAAGTGGAGGGTGAACTGGAGGCCAAGCACAGGCCATAAATAACCCCTTCTACAGCCAGCTGATCTCCAGTCATGGAGCCCTGGCCTTGTTCATAGGCTCCTCCCAGCTCATCACATTCGGAGAGGTCTGAATGGAGGTACATGCACGCTCTCCTCGCTTGCTTGCCACGTTCTCTCCGTTCCCTCACCTCACTTCCCCTCCCTTCTCCTTTTCTCTCTCCCGCCATCTCTTCCTCTGTTTTCCCCATATCTTCTGCCGCTTCACACTTCCCCTGGGTTTCTCCTTCTTGCTCTCCATCCTGCTGTCTCTTTCACCCCAGTCTAATTATCTTTCCCTCCCCACCCCTTTCTCTTCACTCCATTCACCTGCTCCAACCCATGTGTCTTGTTCCTTTAAACCCTTTGGCTTCCTCCCTGATGTCATTGGGAATACAAGAGACAGGGTACGCTGGGTTAGATACACCAGCTCTCACTTCCCCGTGGGAAGGCCTGGGACATCATTGCTCAAAAAGCCTGTCTAATGGGGCAGTTCTGCTTCTCTCCTCTCTGCAGCTGGGGCATTAGGGCATCAGCTGGAAAGCACATGACATCCTTACGCTGTTTTCCTGCAGTCTGTCTATTGGCCTCAGAGTGACACAGCAGTGAGAGCTGTGCCTTTCCTCCGAGCTGAACTCTCTTTGAAGCCGCCTGGCCCCTCGGAAGTGGCGTTGGATCTGGGAGAGACAGCTGTTGAAAGGATCTGCGTTGGGTGCCATCCGTTCCTCCAGCCCATGAGGCATGAAGGCCAGGGAGGGAAGCAACCGTGTTTAAAGTTCAGCTGGGCTTCTTTGGTCAGCAGAGGAGAGAGATGATTGCAGAGTGAATCTCAGCCTGTTTTCCCTGAGTTTGATGTGGCGGGAAGCAGAGAATCAGCCCAGGAGAGATCAAGGAGCCAGCCTCCAGGAAAACGGGCATGAATGAAAGGAAGAGAAGTTGGCTTGTGGCCTTTCGCTCCCCAGGATTTATCAGCTCAAGATGCAGGTGAAAGGTCTACTGCATTTGAGTGCCCATGAGTGGGATTGTGGCAGAGTCCATTTGACTCCAGTTCGTGGGGCTCGGGCTGCCGCGTTAAAAATAGCCATGCAGACATTCGGGTTCGGGCTGCGAGACTCCACAGAAGTCAAGTTGCAGTAGGGGAGGTTTAGGTTGGATATTAGGAAAAACTTTTTCACTAGGAGGGTGAAATACTGGAATGGGTTACCTAGAGAGGTGGTGGAATCTCCTTCCTTAGAAGTTTTTAAGGTCAGGCTTGACAAAGCCCTGGCTGGGATGATTTAGATGGGAATTGGTCCTGCTTTGAGCAGGGAGTTGGACTAGATGACCTCCTGAGGTCCCTTCCAACCCTAATCTTCTATGATTCTATGATCAAAGATGGTGGTAACTGTCTGGGGGACAGTGACATGGTGACTTGAAATGGGCTGGAGCTATTACTGCCACTGTTCAAGTCTGATCCTGTTTTCTAGCAGGTAAAGCCAGATAAATGCAGGCAAAAGCGGGAGAGAAACAAACAGCAAAGACAGAAAATCTCTGCCTCTGAGGTTGCCTTTGACTTGCAACCTCACTGTTGGAAAAACCAGGCCCAGCACATGATCTTGTCAGACGCGCTGAGACCTGGCACACTTGTACTAGCAGAGGTATGTTTGGGGCTCTGCATTTAGTGGCTTACAGCAGTGTTGACAAATGTACGTTCTTGGCCAGCTAAGCTAGACTCCTTAGACAGAAGGCAAAAGGGGAGAGGTAGGAAAGAAGACAGAGAAGGAAAAGGACACATGGGGCAGGTGTGTGTGGGGAAGTGACAGTCTCACGTTCCCAGTGGTGGCTGGGATTAGCTGGAGACAGTAGAGGTGGTGATGTCATCGGGCTCCCTCCGTCTGGTCTGGTCAGGACCTCTCTCTGGATTAGAGTGAAGGTTTAGGGTCCCAGGAAGAGTTGGGGTGGCAGCTGTGATGCTGAATCTAGTTCCTTCCACTTCCTCTAGTCAGCCAGCGTAGCAGTAGCCGCTGGCTGTTAATCCATATTTTCCTCCTAAAATCTTATTTTTAAGAAACCCAAAAGGGAGTGATGGGAAGAAGAGGCCCCTTCTCTTGTTTTGTCTACCCATTTGGCCTAATTTCTGAGGCACCAGTTTTGGTTAATTGATTTTCAGTCTCATGCTGTTCTTGTTTACCAGGCATTATCTTAGGACAGTCCTTGAATCAGTTGGCCTTTTTGTTTGGACCAATTCAGTTTTTCTCTCTCTTCTGCACGTTTTCTCACCAACACTTGTAGATTATAGTGACGTCTTAGGAATGTACACTCATGCTCACAATCAAGGTACAGTTGTAGGTCCATTTATAAGACTCCTCAGCTGGACACCTGCTGCTCCCAGCTTTGTCCACAGTGCCTGTATAGTCCACACCCTGAGATCAGCTCTGCTCAGCCCCCGGTTTTCATTTCCTGCCAGAGGGGGATGCACTTGCAACCTCAGCAGGTGGTCACTTCTTCAGTTGGCTTTTTCCTTATTCAGATGACAGTGAAGAGCTAGCTAGGTGATCTAACCTCAAATTATCAGTCAGGACTCCTCTGTATTGGAGAGGGTCTCACTCACTTTCCTGTGCTCTGCTACCTGCTGGGGAGGGAACCCTTGGTCACTGTCTGGAGGTTCTGCCAATTGGGAACTGAACCCCTGGCCCTAGTTACTGTCCAAAGGTTCTGCCAGCTGGAGATTTAACCTTCAGGAGCTGTTGGCTGTGATGCAGGAATGTTTCGTTTTCCAGGTGTTTCTTGGTCTCTCCCGCTCTAGCAGCTGGAATTACAGAGCCCACATGAGTTGGGGAGCAAGACTCACCATTTGTGTATCCTGCACATCACTGTATCTCAGGCCAGGAGCCCTGGTGATTGGTAGGCAACAGCTCCAAAAGACAGTAGGAGTTTCTCCCTCTGGGCTCATCTATTAGAAGCGTGTCTCTCCTGGAAGCCTGACAGTCACAGTGGGGCTGGTCTCCTCACCTGTGGGCGTTGTGCATCCCTATGAGGACGGGTGGTGCAGGGAGCAGTGAAAGGGGGCAGGGACTCTTGGTGCTAGAGATCCAGGTCCTGTGATTCAGGAACAGCAGTACTTTGTGTTAAGGGATCAGGAAAGGAAGCGGGGTCTAGAGATTAGAAGGGGGAACTGGGCATCTGGCTTTGACGCCGCCTCCCCGTTCAGCCGCTGACTCCCTGGATGACTTGGACAAGTCACTTGCTCTCGCTGGACAAGATTTTCTAAAATGCTCTAGGGCCAGGTTTTCAAGTGTTCAGCACCCAAAATTGGGGCCAGATTCTCCAAACAGCTCAGCTCCCACTATGCTAAGCACTATGGGAAATCTGGCCATTTTATTTTGGAGCCTAAATGGGATCGGAGCACTTCTGAAAATGAGGACCTCAGTGCCTCAGATTCCCCACGTGGAAAAAAAAAATGGAGATAATGCTACTTACCTGACAGCCAGGGCTGTTGTGAGGCCTAATTCATACGTCTTTGAAATCCTCCGATGAGAAGCGCTGGAGATGTACAAAGTATCGTTGTCATCGTCATAATGAATGAAGTCAGCCCGGTCTCAGTGCGGTCTGTAAGCCGTCTAAGAGCACTGTACTCACCCTGTGGCTCCCCTGTTTGATTACATATCGTCCCAGTGCATCATTATGTAGGTGGCAAATGTAGCAGTGCTGGGATTGCTGCATGAGCCCATGATCTAGATAATATTACACCACAGTTACATCCGAGATGGAAAGCAGTTACAGTGCAATTAATGTCACTGAACAGAACATGCTTCAGCTCCACCCCTCTGCCTTCAATGGAGCTCCTGGGTTTACTCATCCAATCAGAGATGCTGTATGTGTGGGTTAGAAATGTCTCAGCATGACTGTGCTGTGCTGTTGCAATCTGTAGAGGAAGGGGAGTAGCTTTGGGGCCAGATCGTCAGCTGCTGTAGGTGTAGCCACGTTGTGCCTGATTCTCCACAGGCCTCATCCTTGTCGTCATTTCACACCAGTGCAAATGGGCATGCTAGAGCATTAAACTCACTTTGCACTGGGGCAGACGGCTACCCAAGATGGAGGGTAACGGAGACAGTGGCCCACCGCCTTCAATTTACACCCATTGCTGTGCAGAGAATGTAGGACCCATGTGAACGCCAGAATTTCTCACCTCCATTTCCTCTTACAAAAACCCATCTGCTCCGAGGTTGAGCTCTGTGTTGCTTTCCTGAAAGGGACATCGGGCAGATACAAATCAGGGCATCTGATTCTCCACCCTGTGAGCCCAGGAACAGTGAGGAGTCACTGCCGTGAAGAAAGCTGAGCTGGAGCAGTGCAAACTGCTCTAAGTGACAGGAGAGTCGGGCTCTGTATGGGATATCTTGTTCAGCATCTTTCCCCGTGTTTCTGCTGATGCCCTACGGGGCAAATTCTAGCTGCCCTGAATGTATATGCTGTATGGGCGGGGGGAGAGCCACACGCAGGGCCTAACATCCTAGTGCACTTGTGCACAATGCAGCTGATGGCATGGACTGAAAGCAAGTGGGGCAGCTGCTGCATCTATCAGGGCTGCACCCTCAGAGTGCACTGAGGGCATCAGGTAGTGGTGGGAGTGCAGCGCTGTGGGGAAATGCACATTTCCCACTTTGCTGCTGGTGCAGCAAGTGCCAATGCTCTATATGCTGTCCCCAGTGCCCTATGCAGACATGGTCCCCCTCACCACTGCTGCAGGGCTCCCTGGCTCAGCCTTTCCCTGCCCTGATGGCTGAGAACTATGACTCAGCCCTAAGTTATTACCATGGCAAGGATATTAAAGCTGAATTCCCCTTTCCCCGTGGAGGCTGGCTGTTTTTCTTTGCAGCCCTTCCCTTAGTTTAGTTAGGGAGCAATTCATTCCTGGCCTGCATGGGGGTGAATCTCAGCCCAGTGATGCTAAACCCGTCGGCTTCGCTTCCTGGCAAGGCTGTTGGGTTTGAGCTTCCTTCACAGTGGAAGGAAGGTTAATGACTCTCTTCTGATTTTTGTGTTTTACAGATGCAGGGGGGGAAAAAACAGCCAAAAGGAACTGAGATTATAGGAAATTTTTTTTAAGACTTTGTGTAAAGGACCTGAGGCTGTTTTCTAACTGTGGCTGAAATGGAACAAAGCGCTTCAGCATGCTTACCCACATCAAGGAGCATTAAGCATATGCGTAAAGTCAACGCTCGCTCAAGTGCTTTGCTCGATCAGGGCCAGCTTCCTAGGCCCCGATCCTGCATTGGGCCCTTGTCCCAGCATAGACCCCACAGATGCCAATGTGTCTCTGGGGAGGCCCTGCAATCTACTTGCATGGGGCAGTGAAGATGAATCCGGGGTTAGACCCAGGGAAGGATCCGACGGGCAGTGATTTATCTCTTTCAGGGATTTATTTTTCTGTAATGTTCAGATATTTTCTCTGACGATGAGGTTTGGATAACCTCACTAAAGAAATAAAACTGTTAAGGTCTGACCGTCCCAGTCATCTCCATGGATAATGCAGCCTGTGACCCAGGTGCCAGCTGAGTTGGAAAATTTGGGGCCTAATCTTGCACCTTCAGTTTCTTTTGAAGTCAGTGGGACTGAGCATGCTCAGCATCCAGCAGGAACAAACCCATTTTTTTATGACTTCAATGGACTTTGGGTCAGGCCTGTGGTATTTTATGCACAATGGGCCAGATCCTGCCTCCACTGCAGTTAACGGGAGTTTTGCTATTGACTTCAGCACAGCGAGATCAAGTTACACTCTTTACTCACCTGAGGAGGAGTCTCACAGAAGTGAATGTGACCGCTCATGTGAGGAAGGCAGTAAGGATTTATCCTAATGGGACTTTTTGCGTAAGTAAATATCACGCACGTGAACAAAGCTTGCAAGATTGGGCCCAATGACTGCTTGAATCCTGCTTTTCCTCCTCCCTGAAGCGTTAGGAACTTGCCTCCACTCCATCAGAAGGCATTTTCCCCACTTCTCTGGGCCAGGTGGAAATGCAGAGGAGAGGGGAGACTAAGAGATGGTTTTGTTAGAAAATTGACAAGATAAGACTGGGTTTTGTTACCAAAGCTGAATCCTTAGATGAGGTTAAGACATGACACACGATTCCTACAGCCTGATATGGTGACTGTTCTACAAGTCAGTCTACTGGTGGGATTGATGACTAGCTCCATATGTTAGAAACTGGCTGATGAGAGGGAGAGTTGCAAATCTGATTCAATTGACCCTCCCTGCATGAATTACCATGTCTCTCTTTAAATACCACAGGTGGATTGTTCGGAGACTTGGTGCCAGAGGAGGAGAGGAATGTCAGAAGTCGCCTGTGCAAGCCAGCTGCTACTATGAGCCAGGAATGAACAGCTGATCACCCAGGGAAAGTGAAAGGAGAAATGCGCCTAATAGAAAAGACCCAGCGCAAGCCACATGCAGACTTGAGCCCGTTTGACCATTTGTCCTTCAAAAGCTCAGTCAAGGGGCTGTTTTGTTTTTCAGATCACAGCTTTGCTGTATTCACAGTGACACTTAGGGCTGGCTCAGCATTTCCATTTTAAGCTCTCATTTTCAGGGGACTTGTGTGTCTGGGAAAAAAAAAGCACCCAGCCCTGATCCCATCACTCTCAGGGATGCAGCATGGATGGGGAGCCCCCCTGCTCTGAGAACTGAGCTAGGGGGAGGACAGCTATGAGATAATCAGATCTGATGCATGGGGTACAGAACCCTCTGAAATGTGGGATGCTGTGGGACACTGTGCCCTTCCCCCAAACATGGGACGCAGATTCCTGACAAGTAGGATACAGATCTCTCTGTGGATCAAGCACTAAGACATTATGTCCTGATGTTGCAAACACTTACACGTGTGAGTAATTTTATGCAAATACAATGAAATTTCCCCATTGGTACAGGGCCAGCACATTAAGCCCCCATTGAAGGCTTAAGTGTCATACTGACCTCACCCAGGCCCCCAGTGCAGGGGTGGATTTCACGCATTGAGTGGTCCCACCAGTTCTGTGCCTAAATGTTTGCAGGATCAGGGCCTCAGCTTGTTCATTTGTGATGGAGGCCTGGGGTCCTGCCAGTCCACCATTACTAGGAGATTGGCCCTCTGGCACATGCAAGGCCCAGCCAGCATGCCTCTTTTTCAGAGTCCCATGAAAGCAGGTGATTTGGGGGATTCCAGATTGAACACATGAATGAATGGGATCACATGACTGCCTCTGTGGATTGCATGAAGCAGAGCTCTGAGATCCCTCTGGAAGAAGTCAGGAGTGGTAGGGGGTTTTAGAAAGACAGCCCTCAGGAGCAGGCTTGTGTTGCATGGAACTTGGTCTGTTAATAAACCAAACCCCAGAAAAGAAAATAATTTGGAAGCCCTAGCTAGGTACTGTTTGACTTACAGAAAGGGAGCTGAGGCCTGGCCAGAACAGTGATGGGTAAGGGAGTAAGCTGACCCTGTTGCATCTCTCTCAGCATGTGAGAGGCCAGAATCTGAGCCCAGGTGTTTTCTAAGGATCCTGGCCAGTCCTCTGCTCTGTGTAATGCACAGAGGCAGCTTATCAGCTATTTTAAATCAGTGCAGCTCTATTGATGCATATGCAGCTACATGCGTTTGCACCGCTGAGTCTGCTGCTGAATCTATTCTAAGTGTTTTGGTTGTAATCTTGGGGGAAAAAAACCAACTTTTTTTTATATACTCGTTATTTAAAGATGGTTTAAATTTAACAGTGGCCAGTTGTCAACTGACTCATCCATAATTAGCATGACATGGTTGTGGTGTATTTTTGGTCGTGGGATAGAAGCAGCAGGGAAAGGCCACGTTATTGAAGTTTCAATCCTGATGTTTGGTAAGTTTGTTTAGTTTTTTTGTCATTTTTTTCTCTCTCTCCCAATGACTTTGAATATATGGGTTTTATGGCTCCTCGGAGGCAGCCAGCGCAACAGATTAGTGGGTAGTGGTTCCAAAGGGGACAGGCTCCACAGGTCAGCGAGGGGGAAAGGGGAGAGAGAGATGAGAGCTGGGTATGTCCTCGTTTTGCTGCTGAAAGTTCAGTTATTTAAAAAGTGCCTCGATGGAGGTTTACACCCTGAAGTTGCCCCAGCTCGCTGGGCAGGGACATTTCTAGCTTCAGGAACGAGTGCGTGTCCCCCATCAAAGCCATGGTACCTTTTGTCTGTCCCAACTGGTCATCTGTCTCCAGAGGGGATGGGGTCTAAGGTTCTATGTTGTGGGACCAGCTGATGGGGGCAGGGGGGCTGCCTTGCGGGGGGTGAAGTTAAAGGATGTGGCATGGGTGTGTTTTGGCAGTCTTGGCATGGTGTCTGCCATGGCATGAGGTTTGTGGGGGTGGTAGGATAGAGGGTCGCAGGGCTAGTGTCCTAGACTACTTGTTCCTGTGATGGGATGGGGTGTGTCTCTCTCTCTCTCTCTCTCTCTCTGCCATATGTGAAGTTTGATCAAAGTTATGGGCTAAGCCAAGCCCCTGGCTTAGCCCAAGTGCCAACCCCCCCAGCTGGCTCTAGTTACACTATCACAAGCTTCAATAATAACTGGGATCAGGTCTGGGACCCAACCTGCCATGTGCCTGAAACTCCATTTGCAATGGGTGGGGTTCAACCCTATGCTGAGGATGGGCTCAAGGCACTACTGTATGGTCTTTGGCTAAAGAGCATTTTGGGGTGTGTTTGTACAATGCCTAGCATGATGGGAGTTCTGGTCCATGGGCTATGGTAATATAAAGTATGCACCACTGAAGCCCTAGGAAATAGAAATCAGGTCTCGTGATTCCTCGTCTGAGCCCTATGGGATGTAATTAGTGCAAAAGCCTCATGCTGGCCTTCTGGACAGGCAAGAACACCCCCACCCCCACCTACCCCCAGTGAAGTAGATTTGTGCCATCCTCAGGTGCTGAACACTGGTGTCTCCCATTGACTCCAGTGACAGCTGCAAGTGCTGCTCAGCTGGTCTCTGGAACTTGTGTGTTAATTACTTCTGGTCCAGTTAACTATTGGCCTGGCTCTTTGACCTAAACCTGTGGCCCATGGCCCTCATGCCTTTCTCATATGGATAAATGGGAGAGGTCTTCTGGCTTGATCCCAGCAGGTTGTGTGGGAGCTCTGAGGGGTCCTGATTGAGACCCACTTACCTAAAGGATGCCATGTGACCTATTGTCCTCGTTTGATCCTAGCTTGATCCCAAAACCAGACACAGAGTCAAGGGACTCTCCCATCTCTATTTAAATAAACACAGCTACAAATAGAGATGAAGTGTGAAAACAGCAGGGAAAGAATCTCATATAATTAAGAAATTAGACTGGAAAAACAAGAGTGTGAACCGACCCCCATTCTCCAAACTGACAAACATATTTTCAGTCTCTCGATGAATGATGATGGCTCCTTCTTTCTGCTGTTTGGCTCTGAAAGCCACATACCAGGAGCGAGGTTGGTCTGGCTCCATCTATCACAGGCTAACTAATGATGCTTCTGATGCCTCCCAGCTCTGGCTGTGTTTAGTATATGTGTAATTGGTGTGTTTATTTTTCTTAGAATGGGGGCAAAACCCTAGCTAACAACACCAGGAGTAGCCGTGTCTGGACAGGAAGAATTTTTTTATTGCTTAAAGCTGGAACCTACAATGTTGACTCTAACAACTTGTATAAGTATAAATAAAGCACCAAAACTCCTCTTCTCTCTGCTCTTCAAAATTTCTTCCTTCCTGTTGGTTTTCCCTTTAGAAGTGTATCTTTTTTAACTCTGTAGCAGGACTGGCTACAGCTGGTATGAAAGATGCTTGATAAAATGTCCTGTTTGCTATTGTAATGGGTGGTCCTGTCCAGTGTTCTGTGTACATAACTGAAAACCCATGTACCTTCTGGGCTCTGCTCTGGTGTCCAAGGGATAATGGGGGCTGTAGGTATTATGCCTTAGGAAAATGAGGCTCTTGGCTTACGAAGTGCAGAGTATTCATATTGCTGAGTGACTATCACTTGCACTTCTTGAAAATCAGGACCATGCTTCCATGGTTGCTGGGTGCACTGTGCCCACCAGCCTGAGTTGACGTTAACAGAGGTGGGAGTTAAGAGAAGACGAGACATCTGGTTGAGGGAGAGTCATGGGAGGCCTGATCCAAAGCCTGTTGAAGAGTTCCATTTATATCACTAGTCAGAATTTTTAAAAGTCTCGGTTTGCTAGCAAAGCAAACTCCTTCGAACTTGGGCTATGAGTGGTGGGAACCTCTGCAAGGTCTCTTCTGGCCTCGGGGTCCCTCTCCCCATAACTGCCTTCATCAGGCCATCTAAAAGCTTGATGCTTAATGAGCATAATTAAGAAAGCTAGTGAAACGGGTGTGTGTTTTTTACTCCCCAGTCTTGCCCTATTCCCCCATGGCTCTCAAAACTGCAGTAACAATCTGCTTTAAGGAACTTTTCTGTCTATTTCCAGGGATCACAAGAGGGATGAAAATTAATCTGAAAGGAAGAACATCCGTAATGCAAAACCAATCCCCAAGTAACACACAACTAACATGGCCATTGCAAACATAGCTTGGGTGGGAAGCCAGGTCTCAGGTTCAGTTTGTAGGTGTATTCACAAAGTCACATGCTTTTCCCAATCCATGCCTCTCCACTCCCAGCCAGGGCCCAGATCCTCTCTCTCCTCACAGCTCTCTGCTCCAAAGACTCCCAAACTGCCTCCTTGTCATCTTGCCAGGAAGCTGAGTGCCCTGCTTACCCCTGTGATGTGTTTCAGGAGAGGTGAGTCTCTTAAGGATGGTGCAGGGGGCAAGTGTGTATCCCTTGTGGGGCATCTTCAGGAACAAAGGGGTGGAGGTCTCTACTCACTGTCTCAAAGTCCTTCTTATCTACCCACTAAGATTCCCCTCCTCCACCCGCAACCTCCTCTGCTGCTCCCTTTATGTCCAGTTAGTGATTTACTGGTGGTGTGGTATGGTACTGCTTGGAAGGCCCCACAGTGCTAGGTGCTGTACATCTCAATAGTGAGACACTCTTCCCACCTGGCAGATCCCACAATCTAAACCAGTGGTCCCCAACCTTTCATCTGGCAGACGCCAGACAAAGGACTGTGGCGGTGGTGGAGCATCTGCTGAAATGCTGAATTTCTGCAGCATTTCGGCGGCGACGCCTCTTGATGATGCCACTTGCCGCCTACAAGCGACGTCATTGAGAGGCTCGCCACCAACAGGCCACAGAAATTCGGTGGCAGTTCGGTGGATGCTCCACTGCTGGCCAAGACATGGGCGCATTTAGGTGGCCCCCATGGGCACTGCATTGGGGACCCCTGATCTAAATGGACAGGGCAGATGAAGGTTAGGAGAAAGAGGATGTCTGACTCCCTTTTCTTGATAGGCATGCAAGGGGGAGAGAAGGGTCAGATTTTTCCAAAGGTTTCAGCTCCCTTGTGCATGTCCAAGTGAGTGGTCAGCTGTTCCCAAGAGCTCCGTGTATTGGGTGCTATGGAGCCCACATGGGAGCGGCTCCATGCTAAGCACTCCTTTAAACCTGCCTGTGATGCACCCAAGGTCAAGCAAGGAGTCTGTGGCAGAGGTAGAAACTGAAGCTGTGGGTTTCAGTCCAGTATCTTAGTTACAAGACCTTTCCTCTCTCTTGAATCTGAGTGCCCTCTCCTCACCCAACCTGGTCTTAGTCTCCTCTCCAGAGGTATTTCTGCCTCCTTTCTAGCTATCCCTGAGGTGGCAGAAATACCCCCACCATGCCCCTACTGCATGGCAGCTCCTCAGTTACTACAGCCTATGTGTTAGAAGCAGGGAGGCCTTTAACAGCAGGGAGCTCTCCCCAGATGTGGCTGTTCTAGAAAGCCACTGGAACTGGATCCTGCTGGCCAGGGAGGAGGTCTCTCAATATTTCCTTCTGGGTCTGAGAGGGATGGGGGTGGGATGGGTCTCCGCCGGCTCCCAAGAGAGCAGATGGGATGCAGGCTCCTTGGTTACGCCATAGAGGTTGTGTGTGTGAGAATGTTAGTCCACTATGCCCCCTCTTCTATCTGTAAGAGCACAGGAGAGGGGACCATCTCCAGATGACATGGAGGAAGCTAGGGGCTGATGAGGGAGGAGGAGTGTGGGTCCAATAGAAGAGAGAGGATGGTGGGGTGTGTGGCTTTGTGGTCAGGTGGTCTCCTCTGTTCTCCAGGCTTTGGCTTAATGTGTGGTGGGCACCTAAGCTAAGATCCACCTGTTCCACTGGCTCCTAGGGCAGGGTGGTTTTGTTATGGGGAGAAGCTTCCCTTGTGGAGTGACTGGGTCTATGGGAAAAGGTTTTTAGTCAGAGTGCAGATTCCTGGAGGGAGGGATGACCCCGGGTGGGGGGAAGTGGGCTTGGGGACAGAGGGGCCCTTGGTGGGAAGAGCAAGGAGAGGGGCTAGCCGGTTGCTGGGAGAGGGTAGCCACATACCCCTCTTTGAAGAAAGATAAGGAGAGGGAGTAGCAAAGAAGGGGACACCGAGTGGTGACGAACAAAGAGGACAGGGCACCACCTCTTTGTGCAGAGTGGGGAAGGCAAATGGTGAAGGGCATAGAGATAGGAGTGTAGGGCTCGGGGTGACGGAAGTGGGCACTGGGTGGGGGTGGCACAGTGGGGTGGGGGTGGAGGGAAGTAGGTGGCACAGACAGGGAGGTGGCATGTGGAGAAGGGGAACGCAGGGGAAAGGGCAGAACAGTGGGAAGAGGGTACTGGGGGCACAGTGTGGCCAAAGGGGAGAGGGTGGCATAGTGGGATGGGGTTCTGGGGATTGGGTACTGGGATAGGGGTGGCATAGGGGATGGAATGGTCACAGTGGGATGAGGTTCTAGGGATGGAGGAGGAACAGGGGGATTGGGGTGACTGGGGCTGCAGGGGAGAGAGTGGCACAGGGGCATGGAGGGGGCACAGGTGCATGGGAGTGACAGTGGGGGTGCAGGAAAGAAGGTGGAAAAGGGGGATGGAGAACAGAGGAATAGGGTACTGCGGTGGGACATGGGAATGGAGGGGGGAATAAGAGGATAGTGGGTGCAGGGGAGAGGGGAACAAGGAGCTGGGGTGCTGGGGGTGACAGTGGGGGTGCAGGGGAGAGGGTGGGAACAAGGGGCTGGGGGTGACAGTGGGGGTGCAGGGGAATGGCTGGCATGGGGCTGGGGTTCCAGGGATGGAGGAGGAAACAGGCTGCTGGGGTACTGCGGTGGGGGTGGCACAAGGGGCTGGGGGTAACAGTGGGGGTGCACGGGAGAGGGTGGGATGAGGATGGGGTACTGAGGATGGGGGTGACAGTGGGGGTGCAGGGGATGGGGGTGGGGATGGAGGAGGAAACAGGCTGCTGGGGTACTGCAGTGGGGGTGGCACAAGGGGCTAGGGGTGACAGTGGGGGTGCAGGGGAGGGGGGGTGGGGATGGGCTACCAGGAGAACAATGGGCTGGGAGTGACAGCGGGGGTGCAGGGGAGGGAGGATGGGGTACCCAGGATGGGGGTGACAGTGGGGGTGCAGGGGGTGGGGATGGGGTACCGGGAACACAAGGGGATGGGGGTGGCCCAAGGAGGAGCGGTGCAGGCTGGGGGTGGCCCTTCCCCGCCCAGAACTATCAGCAAGCGAGGGAGAAGCAGACGAAGTTGCCGGGCCAGCGAGGGGCCCTGCCCGCCTCTGCAGCCCGGGAGCCCCCTCCTGTCCTGCCGGGCCCTTGCCATGCCGTGTGAGCAGGCGGGGGGGAAAGGCGATCCCGCCGCCTTCTCCCTGGCAATGCGCATGATTCTGCGGCTCTGTGCTCTGCGCGCTCCAACCCACCTTGAAACGGGGCCTGCCTCCCTCCCTCTGCCCACCGCCCCGGCACTGGCAGCGCCCCAAGCCAATCAACGCCCACTCTCTTTCCCTCCGACCAATAGACGCCAGGCGGGGGCGGACCAGAGGAGCTAAAGAGCCCAGGCTAGGCTACGCCCTGAGACTTTGGCTGAGCTGTGCCTTAGCTACTAGTGCAGGTGCTTGGTGCATGTCAGAGAGAGGGAGAGGGGGCTGCTATAGGAAAGGAGGGATGGGGAGAGTGGAGGGGAGGCAGCAAGATCCAGGGATGAGGGCATGAAAAGGGCACCAGGAGGATCCTTTGCACCAGCCAGGGGCTCTGCAATGAATGGTCTCCAGCAAGAAGGGCACTTTTGAGATAGGATGATGCTCCTTATTGATGGTCGGTAGTACTATGATTTGGTATGTGGCCACTTTGATAGCAAGTGTAATCACCACCAGAGGACTTGCAGCTCAAGGTGAGTTGAAGTGCAGCATCTCGCTGCTGTTTCCCCCCCTGTCTTCCAGTCCTCCTTCCTCTAGCAAATAGCCTCTCAGTCTGCCTGCCCCTCTGCCTCTTGATTTTATTTTTATTATTTTGCCCGCAACCCCTGAGTTGCAAGCATCTGAGCCTTTTTGTTGTTGTTGCAAGTTTCACTCCGGGAAGGAGGCACTGTCAGGGGAATGGTATAAACTTGCAAATCTAAAGAAGCTGATTTGGGTGCCGGGAAGCTAGTTGTGTGAGTATTTCAAGAGGCTGCCTGCAGGGAAACCTTTTGGTCTGACCAGTAGAAGATGCTTAGAAGAAAGAACAGGCTAGAGAGAGAGAGTTTTTTTTCTCATACTTTTCTGAGGCATCAGAAGCAGCATGAGTTGGTATTTTATTTGTAGCCTATCGTATTCTTTGCTACAAGAGCATCTTGAGCTTTTAAGAGCGGTGGTTTCTTTCTTTTTTTCTCTCTTCCCCCGCCCGCCCCCTAGTCGTTTTTAAAGATGTGGGGAAAGCTTTCAGAGACTGTAGAGAAAGTCCAGGTAGACAAATGTAGACTTGGCCAATACATTTTGTTTGTTTGTTAAAACGTTATTTTATTAGCCAACAATTTTTTTTAAAAGTGAGCACTCAGTGTTGCCCTTTTAATAATGCTACTAGGGAGCTGGTGGCGGGCTATTCACTCTTTTTTTTATCCTGAAGAAAAATAGCAAAAGGAGGGGAATCCAGTTTAGCAGAGAAGGAATTTGTTTCTGCTGGTCACCAGGTAACGGCTCACCTTTTGTGTTAGAAAGACATGACTTTAGAGACCTCTTTTGAAGCCCTAGAATTAATAAGTGGGGGAAAACTGAGTCCTTTCCATGTATTTTTTTTAATTTAAAGCTGAGCAAACTTAATTATGTAGCAAATGCCAGGTAGGAAACATTTTTTTCCAATCTGTTGTGGACTTGTAGGTGCTTGTGATCAAATGACAGGTGCAAACTTCTAATAGGAGGTGTTGAAATCGATGCAGTGGGCTTGTTTGGGAGGTGGTGGAGAGGTAGGGGAATGCGAAATCTTATTCAGAGATGTGACTTCAGAGCAAAGGTCCTTGCCTTTAGTGATGCGCTGGTAAAATGGGCTGGCGATTCTGCTATACGGCTACCAGTTATAGAATGAGATGAGACTCCTTTCATGTGCATTGCTTATGTATGATAGTTAAGTACTTGAAATGATTCCTAATAGTGCCTGGCAAGACAGGGTTTTTTACTCCTTTTAAGGAATCTGCAGAAAAAGAGCTAGAAGCTCCTCAAGCATCTTATGAAAATGCTAATCATGTTAAAATGACCGCCCTGAGGGCAGTCAACCAAAACTCATGAAGTTTATGAAACATTAGCATGCACACAGCGCTGTGCATTGTGTTCTCGGGATTGGAGTCACTTGAATGCTGCAGAAATACTCTCGGGGGCTTTGGAATTTTCTCTCTCAAGAAGTGAACCAGATGAGCCGTGGCTTGGAAGGTGAGGAGGCTGAGTGACTGATCCTGTGTGAGGGAAGGAGAGGAAGCCAGGATATCTCTCGCCCACACCAACAGGAGGCACGCTTCCTATAGGTTTCTTTCTTCAGCTGCTTTTCACTGGGCCAAAGAGGCCTCACCAGACCTGCCACTCAAGGGGGGTAAAGTTTCTCCTGATTAAAAGCCCTTCCCTGCTTTAGTGAAGGTGCAGTAGGATGTGATCAATGCAAGGTGTCCAATATATATATATTTTAAGAGTATATCTCATCCCCCTCTTTCTCTAGGCATAGGGGCTTTGGAGCAATGTCAGGCCTGCCCTGGTCGTTAATGGCATTTCTCCAGTGGCTTTCATGCTTGGATCCCCAGGAGCATTACACTTAATAAATAAGCCTCAAATGCTCCCTTTGTGAGGTGGGTGGTATCCTCTCCATTTTACAGATCAGTAAACTGAGATGGAGATGTGCTTGAGGTTACTAAGGCAGAGCTGGGAATAGAACCCAGGAGTCCGGATTTTCCGATCTCCTGCTTCAGCCACTTGATAGCACTCCTCCTCATCAGTTGTATTGCCTCATTCATTTGGCTGTCACCAGCAAACCCCTTCAACTTCATTGAGAGTTATGGTCTCTTAGCTCCAACAGCTGTGGATCCAGAGCTGTGTCTTCAGCCAGCTGAGCCTATTACGCCTTCCAGCCAGTGGTGACCAATAGGTCATATTGCTGAAGAGGTCAGATGACTACTTCGGTTTCAGCAAATGCCTTTAATCAAGGGAGCTCGATGGAAAACACAATTCTTGACTTCTTGGCGAGCTTAATGCTTGGAAGTGAGATGGGCATCTCCACGAATGAATCATAGCAGTCCAGTGGGCTACTGCAAGAATATCTATAGTAGCCCTTTTCCACCAGCCCTCCATATAATTTTCCGATTGCCTGTATGCTTATTGGATACAAAGGACAAGAGTGGTAATTGACCCAGGTTTCCCCTCTCCACTTCCTGAACCCAAAGCTGTAGCCCTGCAGGTAAGCAGTGGTCGCCATTAAAAGTGACCCTTTCCTGACAGCCGCCAGTATTATTTCTTCTAAGTATAAGGAAAGCTGGCATCTCAGTCCCGTATTACTGTTTATTCTGGGTATTACGGTAGCACCTAGAAGCCCAAGTCAAGGACTACAGTGCTAGGTGCTGCACAAACACGGAACAAAAAGACCAGACAGTACCTGCCCCAAGGAGCTTACAATCGAAGACGCAAAAGATGGAGACAGGCAGACAGATGGGTGCGCAGGGAAGAATGGTTGCCTCTGTTAGGCTGATGTACTCTGAGGCCAAATAGTGTAATGGCCTTCAGATATGGGCCTGCTGATAGGCAACTCTACTCTCCAAGTTCTCCATTGTTGCAGGGTCTGTTGCGCCCTACCCTGATGTCAGGTATATGCTGAGTTAAGGATGTGATGTGATGTCCTCCGCCATGGTTATTCCATGTACGTTGGTGCTTCTCCCTTGCTGATGATGGGCTGCGCTTGGTATCTGTAGCTGGTTGAAAGAATTGGCCAAGCCCTTTCCACTAACTGAAATGCTGGGGTCTGCTGAGCAGGAGGATAATTTGCAGGGGCAGGTCCAGAATAACCCTCTGTCTCATGGAGAGATAAAGAGGGGAAGTTCTTGTTGCTTAAAAATACCATGAATAGAATCTCTTCTTTGCTGGAGGGTCGAGGTGCGAGTGCGGAGAAGCACTCTGCTCTCTTCTTGAGCGGAAAGGGACACTTAACTCTGCGAGTGCCATAGGGAGACCGAGGAACTCCCACCTGGGGCAGCGCCTGCATGTTAAACATGGGGAAACAGGAATTCTAGGGCAGAGCGTGTGCACTGATGGGGGTCAAGGGACTTGGTGTCATGCGTGTGTGCGGGTATACGTGCACATGTGCATTGGGGGTGTGTGTGATGAGTGAGTAGAGTAGATGTGCTGAGTGAGTGTACTATGAATAATGCGTGGGAGCAGACTGTGAGTAGACTATGCGTGGGGCGGGCGAGCTGTGTGTAGTGAGTCTGCATGTTGATGAGGCTGGAGTGCCATTGTGTGTATCATGAGTGAGTCTATTGTGGATGGTAGGAGAGTGCGTGCATGTGCTGTGTATAGTGAGCCGGTGTGATATGAGTGAGTGTGATGTGTGAGTGCACTGTGCATAGTGTGTTCTTTCCGTGTGCTGTCCCAGCTTTGCGCAGGCAGCTGACCAAGTAGACCTTGAGATTACGACAAACGGTTAAGGCAAAGTGCTCCAGCATTATAAACAAAAACAAACTGGAATAAACAATTTACATCCTACTCTACATGTTTTATAACATGTATCATTTTTGTTTCTGTTTTTGAACAAAACATCCCTATTTATTTCCTTAAACCATCTTCTCTTGGACTAAATTAAAATGCATTTGTACCAGCTGAAATATGTTTACGTAAATATTCAGTGCCTAGTATGCTAGCAAGAGCTTTGCCAGGTTTGTGTACTGAACAGTGAACTTGTTGGCATTTCCTTTATATCCTGGCCTAACTTTGGTGGTTCTCTTCTGCGTTAGGCCTCAAATCTTGCGTCAGGCCCAGTGCTCCAAGCTCTCTCTCATGCACACTGAGGGCTGTGGGGGTGTCCCCTGTGCATAATTGTCCTGTGTGCAAGGGGGCCCGTGAGCGTGTGTGTGTGTGTTGTGTGTCATGAGTGAGCATGGTAGAGGTTGGTGAGGTCAGCAAGGGCCCTGAGTATGTGTCCTATGCAGTGTGTGGAGGGGTTGTGTGCGCAGGAGGTCCGGAAGGAATTTCTCCCTGAACTCTCAGGCAGGGCAGGCTGATGGGGAGAGCTGTCTGTGGAGGGCTGCTCTGTGTGATTTCTTAGAGCAGTGGTTTTCAACCTATTGCCCACGAACCTCTGGGGCTCCACAGACTGTCTAAGATTTCCAAATGGGTCCACAGCTTTGTAGGGGTCTGAAAATGAAAAAAGGTTAAAAAGCACCGTCTTGGAGGGATGCCTAGCTGGGCCTCAGAGTCCTGGCTCTGGAGAGCTGTTCTATATCCCCTTGGGATTCCTCCATGTGCATCATCTCTGCTGGTGCAGTCCAGCAAGGTCTTACCCTTAACCTGTGGCTCTGAAGCAGGACAGAGCTAGGCAGCTGTCTGCATGAGCTTGACATATTTTGCATTTCTGCTGCTCTTCAGCAAATAAATGCTGCTGGAATTGTGGGCAGGTGTGCATGCCCCTTGTTGCTAAAGCTGCTGATGCCTCATCACAGCGTGCAGTAGATACGGTTTGGAGTCTCCTTCACATCCCCTTTGATAAGCGTCAGTGCTCCTAAGTCACTGATTGAAGTTCTTAAGGGCAACACTGTGTCGCCTTGGCTGCTGTCTTTTTTGCTTCTCTTCCCCCTTTCTGCCTGCTTCTGGCCTCTGCAGCCCTCCCCAGGTTCTTGAGGGGTGGCCAGTTGGCAGTGAACCGATGCAGTGCAGTCCCTCCGTGCCCCAGATGAGGAAATACGTGCTGAGGAGTCACTTGGTGACGGCAGGATGCTGTGCTGTGACTACTTTGGCTCTGTGGTCCTGCCCTTGGCCTGATCTCTTTGAGTGTTAGCCGGGAGTCTGCACTTTGGCTACTTGGGGGTCTGCCCTTCTCTGTCCATCAGTTTTGCTGCAGGGCGGAGGTGGGTGTGTAGCTGTCTCCCTTGTGTTCTCTGTCTCCTGTCCAACAGGAAGAAGGAGAGAATCAGGCTACAGGAGACAGGGCAGGTGGGCTGGGCTGGGCTGGGCTCTCTGCCTGTTACCGTGCCTTCTGTCTGAGCTTCTCAAAGACCTGAGAAGCATGAATGATGGGAGAAAGCATTGTTATCTCCTTGTTTCAGTTGGGGAAATTGAGGCACGGAGCGGGGCCGTGCCTTCCATGAAGTTGTCTTGAGAGCCAGTCGCAGAGCTGGGATCAGCACTGACTGATCCTGACCCCTGATCCCGTGCCTTAGTTAATTACAAGACTTGGTGATTGTCCCTGCCCTGTAAGGTGACCCTCCTCTGCCTTTCCAGGGAATTCCCTCCCTTAT
Source organism: Gopherus flavomarginatus (assembly GCF_025201925.1). NCBI lineage: Eukaryota > Metazoa > Chordata > Testudines > Testudinidae > Gopherus > Gopherus flavomarginatus. The sequence continues at coordinate 19,004,275 of NC_066629.1, read as the reverse complement.
CTCCAGCTCAACAAGGAGTTCGACCCTCTTCATGTAAATGAGAATCACTGTAGCTGAGGTCATGGCATGGCCCTGAGACAGACCATCACTCCATCTGCGTGGGATGCACTCAGGTGCTCCCGCCGCTGCAGAACTGGCCCTTTGCAGTGCAATCTCTCAAGACGGGACTGGTAACATTGGGTGATAAGACTCCATGCTGCTCCCTTTCCAGTGTGGAGCCCCATGACTTGGCATAGCACATCTCCCCCAACATCTCTCCATCCCTTGTCCTGGATCAGAAGCTTCGATTGCAGGGCTTAACAAGCAGGGACCGGAAGGATCATTTAAGGCCTCTGCTAAAAGCTGTGGGTTCCTCCCTCACTGAAAGTAGCTCCCAGTGCCATGCTCCTTCCTTCCTACAACTTGGGGACTCCAGGGGAAGAGAGGGCAGCAAGGACCTCTCTGGCCTGGTGACCTTGCCACCACAGCCCAGCTTTCAGAGACGGCTAGGAGGCCCACACCATGGCTTTAGTAACAGCGTGGATCCCACAGAGTGGGAGAAGGAATAATACAAGGAGCGGTCAGCTCAGTGGGCCTCTGATATTACACCAGTTTCACAGAGAGGAGACTCTCCTGGGTTCAGTGGCGTTGCTGTAGCTGTCATTGGAATAAGGCCGTATCTGTCAGGGAGCTGCAAGGGGAGAGCATCTGTAAGGATAAAGTTGTGGGTGGTTTCTTCATCCTTGAGGGTTTGGATTGAAACTCTGACATTTCTCTCAACAATCTGCAGGAGCTACTCTGGCTTTGTCCCCAGGCTGCTCCTCTGGTGCTATAGGGATCATAGCTGGTGGGGCTGCTTAACTCAGCTGAAAGGGGCTGCAGAAGGTGATGCTGAACTCTGAGCCTCGGGGTCTCTGAAGGTCCTGGCTGCACCTGCTGGAGCAGCATCTCTTACCTTGTCTTGCGTGAGTTAGAGCACAGGGGGCTGGGAAATGGCATGCCAAGGACTCGGTGTGGTGTTCCATGCCTTGGATCTCAACACCCTGCTTGGGAGTTCATGGGAGCGTTTGTACTGGGCCCCATCTGCCAGGATTGTGCATCTGGCCCCATGCACCTTGCACGGTGTTGGGTGGGAGGGCTTGGCAGTGGGATTTTCACTGAGTATAAATGGGGGAGCTCTGGAGTTAGCACATCCTAGGTCGTAAGCTTTGTGGACATGGCTTTCTCCCTTCCCCTAGTGTGTCCCCAGGGCCTGGGGGCTCAGAAAAAGAGGGAGGTGCATGACTGGCTGTCAGACTGGGAATAAGGGCAGATTGTGGTGGTGGTGGTTTGGTTTAGTTGCATGTTGTAGAAAAACCCACCCAGTGAGGTCTGGGTCCTGGGACATCCCTGTTCCTCTTCTGTGCTGCAGCCACAAAGAGGAAACCTCTGGATAGAACGTGGGGTTTGGGAGAGTTGGGGCAGGCTGGGCTATTTCCACATCTATCTTTTAATCTTTGCTCAGTGGCTGAACACTTGGGTGATCTTTTCTCCCCCTCCCTGATGTCTAGTAGAGGGACAGTGGGGACCAGTAATTCCCCAACCTCCGTGGGGAGCAAAGACTAATCGGATTTATCTTGATTACTTCCCAGCCTCTAATCAAAGAGCAATGTAATCGCCCAACCCCAGTGGCAGTGAATGTCTCTGCTGGAGTCTCAGCCTGGTAGCATCTCACTGATTGGGGAGGGGCAGCTTGTGCCTTTTGCTGGCTTGCTGCCCCGTGGGATCCTCAGTGAAAGAGGCATCATGGATAGGAAGGCCCCATCTCCCTCCATGACCCCAGCTCTCTGTCTAGCGAGAGGCCTTGTTACTCCTCTCTTCCGTGCATGGGGGCATCCCCTCCGGGGAGAGACCAGAGGAGGCAGGGCTCTGAGAACTGCCCCCTCTGGAGCTGTAGCAGTGGCTCTGTGCCCTGAATAGGGGATTGAGGAGGTGGGTGCGTGTCTGGGTCCACTGCTCGGCCTGGAGTGCCCGTGCTGGCAGAGATTGGAATCTGAAGAGGGGGCAGCTGGCAGGTGTCTAAGCTGGCAGAGTACAAAGTGTTTGTGTTGGAGTTATTAGTTTTTGGGTTATAAAATCGCTGTGTCCGGAGTTGCTGTAAACATGAGCTAGTTTCATATGTACTGGCAATAGAAACCACCAGTATCTGGTTACCAGTGTTTGCAGGAGGCAGACGGGCTCTGGCTGGGCTATAGGTTTCGTCACACCCCACTTGCACCCACTGGGCCGTGCCTGCTCATACCTGCTCCTCTCCTGTTTCCTCAAGGGTGTTGATTCATTCCCATAGGGTCCTGGTGCACCAGCCGCTAGAGAGACCCCACTCTCCCTGTGGGATGGGGTCTGCTCTGAGTGGGGAGAAGGGTTTGTGTGAGGTCACCATGCAGACAGCTGGATTCGCTGGGGTTGGCTGAGTCTGAAGCAGGTCTCTGACCCTGGAGGTTGTTTCCGCTTGACTTTCCTGCCGCAGCTGATCAGTGCTGAGTTTAGGGGTGGGGGGAGCTGGTGGATGAGCATGTGCGAGCGGCTCTAGGGGCAGCCATGTAGGCAAGCATGTGTGCGCTTCCTTTGTGTCCCACTGCCCTGGAGGCGGATCCCAGGGGATGCTTGTTCTGTACGGGCTTCCCTTTCGTGGGTGTCTCCTGCTTTGTGTGCAGATTTGGCTACCAGACTCCAGCACTCCTGATTGTAGGGCTGACCTGCACGCACCCAACTAACTGCTTGGCAGCTGTCACTGTCTCGCCAGCAGAGCAGAGCGCTGCCTCCCTTAAAGGCACTGTGCTCACATTCAGAGGGAAGAAGGATCATCTCATGCATGGGGGTTGGAATGTTACTGCTGCAAGGGGACTAGGACTGATGCTTCAGAACAGGCAGCTTTGTGCTGTTGTGTTGTGCCTGGGTCAGTGTTGTGCTAGTCTTAGCAGGTGTGCTGTGTGTTGTGCTAGTCTTAGCAGTGTGCTGTGGCTTGGGTCGGACAGGGGAGGGCTAGGGTGTGGGTAGCCTGTGGCAGAATACTAAGGCCCTCCTTTGCTGCCCTTGAGAAGCACTGGTATGTGGGGATGGACCTTTGCCATGTGCATCTGGAACTAGGAGAGTGCTGCCATGGGTTGTGTCTGGTGGCAAGTTATCTCCTAACGGGAGAGTTGGGTCTGGGACTAATGTACGAGATGGGGGCTGGAGTTCTGGCTTCTACTCCGGCTATGTCACTGATCTGCTTGGTGGCCTAGTGCAAGACACCTCCCATCTCCGTGCCTCAGTTTCCCCATCAGCGATGTGTGGATAATGCCAACCTCACCAGGATGCTGCGGCTTAATTCCCAGCTGCAAAGCACTTGAGGATCTTAGCACATACCAAACCTCAAAGCTAATCCATCGATATCAGCACAGCATCTTTGTGAGTGTGCTCCCTTTCTGTGTGTTTGAAGGGGAAAGGGGCCCCCCTCCCCAGAATAGGCAGAGCAGTCCCATGGTAAGCAGTGGGTCTCTGACCACGTTCGCTGGGCCAGAAGGCATGGGGCATGAATCCTGCAGTGGGACTTGCTGAGGATGTGGAGTCTGTGTTTCGGAGGTGTGATGGAGTATCCACCCCGCACAGGGCTAATAGGCCTTAAGATGGTCAAATAGGCCAATTAACTGCAGGCTGCACCTGCTGGAGGAGGAGCCAGGGAGAGAATTGAAAGCTGGCTCTGCTGTGCAGGAGCAAGTGGGGACCATGAAGCCAAGTAACAGATAGGGCAGTCACTCCCTGGGAGGAGGGTTTGGAGCTGGTACACCCAGAGAGAGAAGGGGAACCAGAGTAGAGGGAAGCAGTCTATGGAAGGAGTCATGAGCGCTGGGAGCGGAAAGCCAGGAAATACTGAGTTGAGGGTCCCTGGACTGGAACCCAGAGCAGAGGTTGGGCCTAGGTTCCCCTACCACCCACGGTAGGTGTGGCATAGACCTGAGGTAGTGAATGGGAAGACTGCCTAGGACTGCTGACGGAAAGACTTCGATATACCCCAGACGGGCGGGAGGGGGGAATTGCAAGTTACCTGGTTGTGGGGCTGAGTCACAAAGATGACGCTGTGGTTCCTGGAGTGAGAGGGGCTGTTAACCAGGGAGACAGAGTTGGAGCAATGACATGCAAATTATGGAAGGAGGCGTTGGCCTTGAGAGCTAATCCCCAGAGTGACCAGGAGACACCAGCCTAGTGGTGAGGGGAGCGGTTAGAGGCTTTGTCCTTCAGGTGCTAGGTAACCATGGTCTGTTCTTTGGAGGTTGCTCCAGGAAGAAGCAAGGTACCATGGCTGCTGCTTGAATGAGTAAAGAAGAAGAATGCCAGTGTTCCGATGGGTGTTCAGTGTCCAGTAGTTTCTGATCTCAAGGCAGTGTGTGTTTTGAGCTATAGGTGAACACCTTAAAAACTGCAGCATTTGGCCGCGTGCTTTCTGGGGGAATTTTATTTTTAACAACTTCTGCATTTAACTCAGCAGAGGCAGCATAGTCTAGTGCAGTGGCTCTCAAACTTGTGTACTGGTGACCCCTTTCACACAGCAAGCCTCTGAGTGCGACCCCCCCCCTTATAAATTAAAAACACTTTTTTTAAAATATATTTAACACCATTATAAATGCTGGAGGCAAAGAAGGGTTTGGGGTGGAGGCTGACAGCTCATGACCCCCCCCATGTAATAACCTTGTGACTCCCTGAAAGATCCCTGCCCACTAGACCAGGGGTTTCTCAAACTAGGGGTCAGGAACTGTACTGGGAGTCAGGAAACCTGGGGTCTGGCCTGGCTCTGCCACTGACCAGCTGTGCAGCCTTGGCCAAGTCTCTCATTCCACCCTTTGTCTTGCCTGCCTAGATTGCAAGTTCTTGGGGCAGGGGTGCGCTGTGTGTGTGTGTGTGTGTGTGTGTGCTGTGCCCAGTGCAAAGGGTCCCTGATTTCAGCTGTCACCTCTGTCCTACTGCAATGACTCCCCCTTACATACTTAACTACAGTTTACCACACTTATTTCTCTAGGAATTGTCTTGATTGTATAATCCCTGTCTCTCATTCATGTGGCCTGGAGGGTAGTGGTTGGGACCCACAAAACAGCATTTTGGAAAGAAATGGTGGGTAGAAGATACGAATGCTGTCTAGCATACTGGCTGGGAAGGCCTAAGAACACTGCCATGATCTTGTACTCTCGGATGGTGCCAGGTGAACTTAAATGCAACCATAGAGGAGACATGATCTTACTTAGAGGGTCACCGGTGAAAGCCCTGTCCCCTCTGCTGTATGGTTCTCTGCTTCTGAAAGAGGAAAGAGGGGTTTGAACCTGAAGCCTCAGGGAGCCTGGTTACTCTGAACCTGATGCATAGATCATTAAGCTGTCCTCTCTGGTTATTCCAGGTCTTCCCCTCCATCCTTCTCCCATTTCTGATGTGTGACCTTGAGGCAAGTCACTTGACCTATGTATGTCTCAGCCAATCCATCTGGAAAATCAGGTTAAAAAAGTAGGAATCTTGCTTCAAACCCAGATGCTGCTTCTGAGCTGAGGCAGAGAAGTGAGGGAGGGAGGGGGAAGGTCCTTGATTATGAGATGAGTGGGGGCTGTTATCCTGGGTGATGGATTCAGGTGGGCGGGGAAGGGGAGGAATGGGTCAGGGAGGCAGGTGCCCTCAGAACGACACAGATACCCCAGCAGCAATACAGCGAGCCAGTGTTCTGGTTGGGAAGGGCAGGCAGCCTGCAGAGTCAGCCAGGCTTCCTCAATAGTTCTTTAGATGACTGAGCAGCTAATTGCAGCTTTTTGTCATGTGCAGTTTCTAACTGGCTGAGCAAATCCCCACCACTCAAGCCGAGCCACTCGCTCCTGTCATGTTCTGCTGGTGATGTGATCTGGGAGGGAGGCAGATGGACTCCAGCTCTCTGCTACCCTCCTAGTTAGCAGGGTTTTTGCCATTTTACAGTCTCTTCCTAGAGCAGATCCTCCTGCATTCTAGTGCCTCCCCCTGATGAAATGCCAGTGGCTTGTTGTCCCCGATCCCTGCAATATTCTGCCTTCGATGCTGTGAATGGGATGTGACAAAGCAGATTTCATCTCTGCACCGTGGATTCTTGCACTGCTCTGCAGGGTGAGAACAGGCCTCTTCGTTACTGCTCTCTGAGAGCTTTGCGTTGGGCTGATCATGCCACCCTGGGGTATGTCTGGTGGATAAATCATCACGGCCCTGGGCTGTGGGTAGCATGGCGCAGCTGGGCTCTGTGGCTTGTGCATCTTTCCTCTCGACTCTCTCCAGAAACTGGGCTACGATTGGTTGGGGGTGGAGGGGAGGGTCAGGTCCAGATGGGTCAGCAGTACCTCTATGCTGATTGGTCAAGGTGCCTGCGGGATCAAGACTTCCAGGCCTCTGATTGGTGGTGGAGTGGGGTGGGGGGGACACACATCTGTCACTGGTCTCTTGGCCCCTGATTGGTAGGGAGGCACATCTTTCAGGCTTGTTGTCAGAATCCCAGCTGGCCCTGTGGAGTGGCAGTGAGCCCGTTAATTACTTGTGCGCAGGGCCCCCTGCCATCAACATCACGCTCTGGTGGGATGGTGCTTTCGCGTCTTCTGAGCTTTCCCGTGACCTCAAGTGAACCTTGCGATTGTGCTGGCTGAGCGCGGAGACATTGCTCCAGTGTGCTGGACGCTCCGGGAGCCTCCTGCTGCACGGCGTCCCGGGGCACCAGCGGGGCATTAAGCGCTCAGACAACTCTGCAGGCACTGGGGGATGGAGGGAAGGCTCATGTCACCATTCAGGCAGAACTGATTAGGGGAGCATGTTTGTCTGCTGCTCCTCTCTGGCTTCCCTGGACTGGTGTCTCATCCATTATCTGCCATATGGGGCTCTCAGGGAGAAGGCTTGGCTGCCCCAGGGCAGCGCCAGAGTTCATTTTACCCGGTTGTGTGCCTGTGCTGTGCTGGTCCACAGGCAGCGTGTGTAATGAGTCTACTAGTTGCCTGCTATGGATGTGAAGAGTCTCCCAGCCAAGCCCCTCTGGCTGCATGAGAATTCCTCAGCCTCGCCTTCTTCCTGGGTGGTTGGGGTTATCCCCATTTTCACAAGGGTTGTTGAGCACAGAGAGGGGCAGGCCAGAGATCTGAGCACCCCGAACCAGGAATGAGACTTGGGGATCTAGACTCTGAACCTGCCCTGCCCTGCTCTGCCTTGCCGGATCAGGCGTAGAACCCAGGTGCCCTGACTCCCAGTCCACCTGCTCTAAACACAGGACCCCACTCCCCTGCCAACTTTGCACTGTTTCAGAGGCCTAGAATGCACTCTCGTATGAGATTAGTAGCAAGAGGATGGCAAGGTTGAACCTTTGGGGTTAGCAGCAGCCCACCCAATGAAATGTCCTTCCTTTTCTTCCCCACTTGTAGTGGAACTTTGAGGGATTCTCTGTTATTAGGTGGGTCCCATGTGCCCAGCTGGCTGAGAGGGTCTTTCGGCTGGGCTTGATGCACCTTTCTCGACCCCTTTCTGCCTCTCTTCTCCCCCCCGTATAGCAACTCGGCACCAAAGTGAGAACAGCTGCGAGGCAGAACCAGTGACAGAGCATTAACGCGCCTGTTATTGGACACTGTCTGTCAGAAGTGAGGCCTGGATTCACCCTGCAAGCGGAGTCCCATGTGCTTCCATCAGTCTGGCACCCTAGAAAGATCTGGGGGTTGGAGAATCGGTTGAACTGCTGCTGTTGCCCCCTGGTGAAGAGGGAGGGAGCCAGCGTGGCTCTGACCCATTGGGATAAACCTGGGAATGAGATGGCCAAGTGGAGCAGTGGAACTCAGTTTTGAATATTTGAAGCCTGTAGGCATCCAGATGAGCTGAAAGGGCTGTCTGTGTCATGGGCTGGGTGGCTCTCCTGGGATAGGCAGAGCAGCTCTGAGTGCATGTCCCTTCCCCTCTGTCAGCTGAAGGGAGTTTGAGGAGGAGCAGGCTGGCTAGGTGGAGGGATTGCAGGAGCTCTGAATGCCCAACATGTCTCTACTGGACCAGAGTGATGGGAGATGTGCCCATGTGCTAGGGAGCCTATGGAAATACAGCAGTAGGGTGTCTCCTCCCTGATCTCGCTAGTGAAGCCTTGCTCATGAACTCCTATTTGTGAGGCAGGTGATGTCTCCACTTCAGAGATAGGGGAAACTGAGGCACAGAAGTTGGGTGCGTTGGCCAAAGGAGCATAATGAGTCTGTGGCAGAGGTAGAAATGGAACCCAGGAGTCCTGACTCCCAGTCCCCCCTCACCAGTTACTGCAAAACAGTGCTTCCCTTGGAGCTTCAAGTAGCCCCCAAGAATCCTGATGTCCAGGCTCTCCAGGAACGAGCTTGCAGCGGAATCCAAGGGACCTGACTACTTGGGCTGCTGCATGTTCTCTCTCGGGACTCCTAAAAGGTCCTGTCACAATAGCGTGTGCGTGGTTGTGTTGTGTTCTAAAGCTTATTAGAAGGACCTAGACAGAGCATGGGATGGGCATGCCTTACATATGGACTGAAATAACCCCATGAAATGTACAGAGGCCCTAGTTCTGCCTTTCCTGTCATTGCTGATTTGATGCACCCAGCCACAAATACAGTACCTGTCACCGCACATTTGCTCTGCTCCACTATTCCATCTGTCATGTCCCAGCTCAGGGTCTGACGCTGCAGTCCACAGGTATGTCTCTGTGTTGATCCAGAGTGTTGGACATCCCTCATGGCCACTCTGTGCCCTGGAGGTGATGGGGATGTTGAAAGTACTCACGATGGGGCAGTAGAGCCATGAAGATGCGTCCACCAGGATGGTGGGGTCCAAGGTGTCAGAGCTGTAGCAAACAAGAGGCTCTTTCTCTCCCCACCATGCCCCAGAGAAGTGAGAAAATCCACAGTGCAGGTGTGAAATCAGCTACCAGATCTATCAGAACACCTCTGAGACCTGAATGGATCCTACAACAGACTGACAGTGTCTGCTTAGAAAGATGCTGCCTCATATGTGATGTGCCCGCCTCCTGCTGCTGCCTTGTATTTCCACCAAATGGGCTGTGGAGTGCAGAGGACCTACTCATCCTTGGACTGCGGGGGGAGGGAAGAGAGGGGAGGGAAGAGAGAGAGGAGTGGAGTTACTTCTATTGGGTATGCACTGAACTGCCCAGGAGCAGCAGGGCCTGTTTGTGTGTGGAAGTTCCATCAGGGCCATGTTTGAAATGTGAGCACCCATGCCACTCCTGCAGCATTGGCATACATGCCAACCCTGCATTTGTCTGCCCACCATGCAAAGTGGCGCTTGCAGAGTGGTACTTTGTGTACATGATTCATGGAGTTGCATGGGGCCTTTTGGTACCCACATCTCTTCTGTATCTCTCCGTAGGGCCAATTGCAACCATTCAAAAATCACGTGTCAGACCACAGAAATCATGAAATGTTTAAATACCTTTGAGATTCTTTTCATTTGCCCTCTGGCTTTTTAATCTTTAGGTCCCATATGGGTCATGTTCTCAAGCTTTTCTTCACAAACACAAGGGCCAGAAACTTACTTTGTAAATGGAAGCTGAAATTCTCACCTGATCACATGCCATCAGGAGCTGGGGCTTTGAAGAACAGCCAATACTGTGAGACTCGTAAAACTCTGGGAGCTGGTGACACTGATCTCTCTAGCACCTGTCACTCTAGTATCTATAGTGCTGTAAGTGGCAAGTTTTTTGGAGTGCACCATGGGTATGCGTGCATATTTTGTAGACTCAACAGATACCTAAAAAATGTGACCCCACCCTGATCTGGCAGAGTTACTGAAGAACCCTCTGCTGTTGTGGATGTTGCCCCATTTCCATGATCTCTTTTGCCAGATCACAGATGTAGTTAAGTACCTGAAGGTATCCTAAATGTGTAACTGCGTGGAACTGTCCCCAAATGTACGGCTTGGGTTGGAGGTGCAGTTAGCTTTCCCCCCTTGTCCCTCTTCCCTGCCGCAAAGGTGTGGGATGCTGGCATCTCTTGCAAGATTTTGAGCCCTGTGCTCCTCACTCTCCCTCTGAGAGGGGAAGTTAATAGACTGGAAGGGTAATTCTGGGCTGAGGCCACTAATGTGCAGACAGAGTGAAACTTGCTAGTGAGACAGGGGCATCTAGCCAGGTATGTGAACCAAGCAAGAGAGGGAATCCAGAGCAAAGAGCAGGGCTGGGGGTGATCCCCACAAGAGCTGAGTGCTTGTAATTGTAATGGATGGCAGACAGACAGCTTTCCTCACATGGAGGTGAAGCCTAGCCCTGCATGTGGTTACCTCACTGGCTTTTCGATTAGATACCAGCTCTGTAAGCTACCAGAAACTGACCTATTTTCCTTCACTTACTGTGATGCAGTAGGGACTGTCTGTGTGGGGTCGGTCTGCTCAGTCTGTCCTTGAGCTTGGGGTACTGAGACCGCATGTGGCTCCTCTGGCCACAGTGATAGCAGCTCATGTCCTGTTGGTCCCCTCGAACCGATCGGTTGTCCCTGACGCTGGGCATTCCCCTTGGGAAGGGGTTCTCCCTCTTCCCCCTTTGGGAGGTTCCAGGGTGAGACTCACCCTGCGTTGTGGCGGGCCTGTTCCTTTGGGACTCCTCCCTGCCGCCCCCCGACAGGCTCTTCACAAACTCGTCGGCCAGCCACCCTGCATTTTGCGGGTTCTCTGGCTTTTGGTCCCTCAACCACAGCCTCAGGCACCGCTCATACAGTTGCTCCAGTACCAGCAGTTTAACCAGGTCCCCCTTCGTCTGGGCCCCATCTGCCCACTTGCTGGCATATCCCTCCATGCGGGCGGCTAGTTGCAGATATGAGACCTCAGGGGTTTTATCCTGACTCTGGAACCTTTCCCGGTACATCTCAGGAGTCAGCCCAAACTCACGCAGCAGGGCCTGTTTGAACAGTTCATCGTGCTCTTTCTCCTCCGCTTCCAGTTGACGGTACAATGCCACAGCTTTGGAGTCCAGTAAGGGAGTGAGAACCCAGAGCCTGTCCACAGGATCAACCTGGTGCAGCTCGCAGGCCGTCTCAAAGGCATCCAGGAAGTCATCCATGTCCTCTCCCTCCTTACACTGGGCCAGGATACATTTATCAAAGCTCCGTGCAGTCCTGGGCCCCCTCTCACTCACCGCTGCCGCGGGCCCGCTGCCCGTCAGCCTCGCCAATTCCAGCTCATGATGACGCTGTCTCTCTTTCTCCTCCCGATCATGCTGTCTCTGTCTCTCAAGATCCTCCAGCTCTCTCTCCCATTCCAGCTGTTTCCGCTCCACGGATGCTGAGCTTCGCTGGGACGATCCCCTGCTGGCGGGTGAGCTTTGCTAGGAGGATCCGCTGCTGGCCGGGGGGGTCACGGTGCCCTCCCCCCTCCCTGGCTCAGGTTACAGGCTTAGGTCCTGTCCCTCACCTAAAGTCGTCCCCGGCTCTGCCATCCCCCACGCAGACAGTCCCTACTGCATCACCAGGTGTGTCAGCACCTTTGCCTGGGAAGCCGGACAAAGGAAGGGGCTGGCTGGGGGGTGTTAGTTCAGTTTCGGTTTTGGGCTGGGTGGTTGGAATTCAGGGAATCCCAAGCTGGGGACTAAGCTTCCTGAACCCCAGAAGGACTTGACTGAGGGGTCCTGGCTGTGCCTACAAGCTCTGCTGTAACCTGTGTTCCTGTTGTCCAATAAACCTGTTTTACTGGCTGGCTGAGAGTCACTGAGTCCCAGAAAGAGGGGTACAGGGCCCTGACGCCCCCACACTCCATGACACTTACATCTTAGCACTTCCATTCCAGAGGCTACTGCAGGGCATGTGCATGCTGCCCACTCCCTCTGTGCCAAGCCTGTTTGGGGCCTGGGCAGCAGTGGGCACGAAGCACTTGGCAACTGTGAGGGCAAAGTTGCAGGTGTGTGTAGTGGATCCTGCTGATCCATGGGCCCTGCAAGTGGGAGAGCACCAGGCCCATCAGGTGGCTCTGACCTGCCTGGACTCTTCCTTTCCTCTCTTGGAAAGAGGGAGTGGGATTTCAAACCGGGCTCGTGTTCATTCGGCTTCAAATGGTGTTAGCCCAGGAAAAGGCATAGTGCTGGGCCCCTAGTCACTTGGTGCCGGCTCCGTTTGAAATGGGGATGTTTTTGAAACACCCGTGTGCACCCATGGATGCCTTTCGCTTGCTCAGGCTCCCTCGTGCGTTCCTTTTTCTTGTTTGTTTGTTCTCTCTTTCCCACTCATTCCTTCCTTCTCTCTTATGTTCGTCCATTCTCTTTCTCCATTCATGCTTTTTCTCCATTTGCCTTGTTGGTTCTCGCGTTCCTGTGTGTTCACTCATCCGTTCTCAGCTGTGCTCTTCCTATGTGGCTGTTTCTCCATTCACACACACACTCCTATTCCCCTCTTGTTAGTTAATGAGCTGCTTCTTGGAGCTGAAGTTAACAGACTCTGCTGCTTGTGGGTGGGCTGTGAATCTTCATGCCCAGCTGACACTGGCTTCCCCCTGGCTCTCTCCTGATTGGCGGGGGGTGGAAATTCCTTGCTTTGGCCATGCTGCCTGGAAAGGGCTTATTGCCAGGCCAATTAGAAGGGAGGGAGGAAAAGGGAGCATTTACCTCTGCATGAGACAGTTCTTGTCTGTTCTGCTCATCTTTCCAACAGAAAAGGGGATGGTGCAGTCTATCCCCTCCAACTTAGCTGCTGCCGCCTTATGGAAGGATTTCAGGTCCCAGAGTCTTCTGCAGGGATTTGTTCCATCGCTTCTTAGCTGTCCGGCTGCCTACGTGGATGACTCTGGTTTACCCCTTGGTCTTAGCCCCCTCATGGCCTTATTTCCAGAGAGGCGGAGCACCTGCAGCTCCTGGTGAAGCAGTGTTTCTTCAGCAACTTGGAAAATCAAGTTGTCTTTGCCTGGAGCTGAAGGATGGGACGGTGATCTTCAGAGATGGATTGTCGTGTAGAGGTGGACGGCAGGGACGTCTGTTGAAGAGAACTCATCACCTTAGCTTCTGGGCACAGGATAATAGCTGATGCTCATGAATCCCCTTTCATCTGGTGATCCCAAAACACTTTCCAAATGCCATCACCAATCAATAGAGTGCCCTGGCTCTGCCTAGCCAGTCAGAGATACGCTTTCTGCCTCGGAGTTTGCAGGCTCAGGCATTGCGACGTGATGACAGGCCAAGAAAGGGAGTTCAAGCAGTGCAGCATAACGGACGGCATCTTATGGAGAGAGTGAAGCCTATTCAATGCTGGTGGCTTTGAGAAGGGGCTGAGGCAGGAGGGGAAATCCAAGGGGTGGGACGGGCTGCAGGGAGAGGGCTTTGGAGGAGGTGTATGAGGAAGACAGACCATTCCAGGCACAGGGAGGTGAGAATGGGAGGAGGGAGTGAGGTGAGGAGCATTGGGGGTTGGGCTCAAACCCCTCCTCCTAACTTCATTCTCAGTGACGGGGAGCCAGTGGAGAGAAGTGAGGAGCAGGGGGTGGGAGAGACATTGTCAGAGCAATGGAGGAGGAAGCTGCATTACTTGCTGGGAGAGGGGAGGCTCCAGAGACAGAGGTTGGAGATGGCATGGCCTCTTGCCCCTGGCATCGGGCCGCGAAACACATGTTGGTTCTGGAAGTGGGGGGTGGGTGTGCGAGGAAGGAGTGGGAGGATCCTGGTGGTGAGGAAAGGGAGGAGTCCCAGACAGCCTTGAGCTCAGGTGGGAGGGGAAGGGGTGAAGTGGGCAGAGGGGATCTGCGTTTGTGGTGCATGGTTTGCGGAAGCAGCAGGGCACCCCCAAGGAGACACTGGGGAGATGACCACAGGCTGGAGAGGGAGATACAGAGCTGCGAGTGTTATCAGGATAACACCAACAGCCAGAGCATGGGAGGTCACTGGCACAAGTGTAGAGAAAAGGAGGGCGATGAGGGAAGAGTGCGAACAGCTGACTCACCAGCACCCCTTCCTGCAGCACCCTGGGACTTCCCCAGACGGCCAGAGAGTCCCTTCCTGAGCTGGGCACTGTGTTCCCATACTTCCCTCTCCTTTCCTCCCCTCCCTTCCCCTCACCTGCTCAGAGGCCTGTGTGCTGTGATGTGTTAGGGAGGATGGTGTTAAACTGGTGCAGGCTATAATTAAATGGCTCGTTATTCTGCTTGCCATCGTCTGTGCTTTCAGAGCCGGGGGCAATGGCTTCCTTCCAGACGTCACTGGACCCTTTGTATCAGGCCTCAAGTTACACGGCCTGTGCTATTTTTTGTCTCTCGTCTGTAAAAGCCTCTTTGAAGCTGCCTTGGAGAATGGGCTGTCTTGTCCCAGCCATTCAGCAGTCCCTGAACAGAAAGATTTGACACATCAGGGCTGGTGTCATCCTGAACGTGATACTGTTCCTTGCATGCCAGCGGAGAGCGCTTCCAGCACCTGCAGTCCCAACCTCACTCAGCAGGAGGCACTGTAAGGCATAATGTTAGGAATCACAGAGCTGCTCCGGCACGTGGCCCCCATCCTCTCTTGACCGATACCCTGGGCAGTGGGGAAAAGGTGGTACCACGGTGTTGGGTATCCATCCTGTGAATAGCTGTTGCTTGTTCTTTCCTCTCTGCTAGGCCCTGCAGAAGCTGCTGCTGCTGCTGCTATTTCTTCCCCTTTTGTGATGAGAAGATTGAATTATAAACTCCCTGCGAGGAAGGGCCATGAAATACAATCGGGTCGAGAGCAAATTAAAGTTGCTAATCGTGCCGAGAAACCCAGAGGCTGGCTGTGAATGGCCATGGTGGGGATCAGTCGGCTGTCTTGCTTGACATGGCACTGGGGCATCTGCTTCCAGTCGAAACTCACCTATTCCCAGCTGGAGCCAGGTGGTGGGCTGGGAGCTCCTCCTTCCTCTACCCTTGGTCCCTTGCCATCAGAGCAGCGTGGGCTGTGCTCTCATCAGATCTAAGCTAAACAGCATCAGGCCTGGACAGCAGTCAGATGGGAGCCCACTGGCTGTGGCAGGAGGTAGCCCTGGTCATGCTTTATGCAGTGTTCTTTCCTCGAGTCAGCACTGAAACCAGTATCCCCACGTTATGAGGGTGGCGGTGGCAGGGAGTTGCCTGCTGTGCTCTCACAGGAGCATAAGTAGCTGACACAAGGCGCTGAGGTCTGCGCGGACCACAAAGTAGGCTTTGTTGGCTAGCTCAGTTCTTCACAGCCACATTGAAACGCAATTGAGTCCTTCGAGAGAGCCCCTTCCGGGGCTGGATTGGTAGAGCAGTGTGCCTCAATGTGGA
Organism: Gopherus flavomarginatus; assembly: GCF_025201925.1. Taxonomy (NCBI): domain Eukaryota; kingdom Metazoa; phylum Chordata; order Testudines; family Testudinidae; genus Gopherus; species Gopherus flavomarginatus. The sequence goes on along the minus strand of NC_066629.1, from coordinate 18,989,056 downwards.
TGAAGCTTGCACTGCTGCTGCATGAACGAAGAGGACTTCTGCCAGTGGAGGGTGTTGTCGGAAGGGGTCTGAGGGCATGTCAGCCTGCTTGAGCTAGCTTGAATCCACTGAAAGCAGGTAACGGTAGAGGTGAAGACAGTGCAGCGTAGGATTCAGAGGGAGCTAGTGTGCTGAGCACCTTCCCGGGGTCCGTGCCAGGCTTGCGTTCCCCATGCTGAAGCCTCTGCACTGTTTGCTGTGTGGATGCACCCTCGGCTGTGGAGGGTGGGAGCATGGGTCCTGCTGTAGTGTATGACAGAGGTTGCGGCTTTTTCTTGGGATCCCCTAACCCTGTGGCTCTCCATGTGAGCACCGTAGTTGGAGTGACAGGAAGGCACCCGTTGAGTGCTGTAGCCCTGTTTGCGCAGGGTGGGGACAGCATCTGCTGGCGTGGGGTAAGGTACAGTTTGCAGCTGGCTGGTGTTGGTCCCTTCCCCTGCAGCTGGCCAAACTGCACCGAAGCCATAGGGGTGTGGGCTGGTTGGAATCTGGCTCTGAAACAGGTTCAGCAGCTGTGGGGAGAGACTTGTTTTGAATGGGGCCTGCGCACATCCATGCGCCCTGATGCCGAAAAGCAGGAGCAGAATCCTCAGACCTGGAGTGCAGCAGGCGACGTTGGGACATCAGAGCTAGCAAGGGGTTGTCCTACAGCCAAGCTGGGAGTATTGGCTCAGCAGAACTCTCCTGGCCAGCACCCAGCGCCAGGCAGTCTCCTTGCCTGGTGATGCCAATGACCAAGTTTCCTAGGATGGGCACCATTGTTGGGTCTGCCTGGCCTTAGCTGAGGAAGGACTGGGCCCTGTGCTATGGCATTGCTCCTCCCCTCCGGCTGCCTTTCCTGGTATCCCTTCCAGGCTGGGCCAGCCCAGCTCCTGCTTGTAGCCGGTGGGGTTCAAGGCACTTCCTAGTCTCTCAGCCTTACCAACAGAGCCCTCTTTCCTCTTGCTGTGGGGGCAGCACCCCAACGTCCCCACGCTTGGTTGGGAGCAGAGGTCTGCTCTCGGTGAAGCCCCCTGAGCTGGGTTTAGCTTCCCCAGCTGTGAGCTCCTAGAGGCAGGTGCTGAGAACCGTCGCTGCTCCCAGCACACGGCGTCCCTGGCTGAGGTTACTGTTTGCTTGACGACGTGTGTGGGGGCAGGAAATGAGCGTTATTGGACCAGACGGAGATGAAAATTCAGGGCGATAAGCTGGAGCTGGCGAAGGGAGCTGCTGGAATTGAAGGAGATGGGAGCTGGTGCTGTGTCAGTACCAAGAGCCGCTAGTGCTGGGTATCTGGGGCTGGGTGAGAGCAGGAGGCTGCCACTTATGGTGCTTTCTCCCTCCGGCAAGCAGCCTCTGGGTCTCCTGGCCCGATCCTGTGAGGTGCTGAGCACCATCCACTCCCGCTGACTGCAGGGGTCTCTTGCACTGAGTCTGTGTCTGGGGCGTGTAAGCAAATATCAAAGCCTTCTTTGGCTGCTCTTTCACGCACGCTGCCCAGACCCTTTGGGATGGCACGGCTGAGGCCTGGCAGACTCATCCCACCAGTGCTCCTGGGTTGGATGGCATAGGAGGCAGTACGAGACCACTGGCCCTGCCAGTGCATATGGTGGTGTCGTTCTCTCCCCTCCGGCCAGCCCCTCCCCTTGCCCTTCTGCTGCTCTTGCTGGCTGTGTGGAAATCTGAATGCTCCTCAGGTGAATGGAGGGGCTGGTGCTGACTGGAGATAAGAGAGCTGGGGACTGTGCCAAGGTGCATCAAGTCCTACGTGTGCTGGCAGGGCTCCAGTTGTGTGTTAGGGAGACACTGCAGCTGCTGCGTACCGGCGAAGGCTTGGATGGGCTCCGAGCTTCTGCACTGCACAAGCTGCTAGCCGGGGAACACTGGGCTGGCAAGGACGTGGGAACCTGCTCTCTCCCTGTTGGGCGGGGGGCAGGATGAATGCAAGTCCTCATACCCTGAGACTTTGGGGCCTGGCAAAGAGGTCTTGCAGATTCTCTTATGGGGCAGAAGGGTAACAACCTCTGCCCCCAGACTAGGGTGGCTGTCAAATTTTGGGAGACCAAAATCCTGCAGCTCTTGCTCAGCCACTCATCCCCTCCCCACCCTGCAGTTGAAGGAGATTAGCATGAGTGCAGGATTGGACCCTCATCCAGGAGGGCTGCTCTGACGAGCCGAGCAGCCTGCCCCTCCTTCCTCTGTCCTAGCTTGGGCTCACACAAGGTGCTCTCACCAGCATCAGTTTGAATGTGGTAGCTGCTGTCCCTTTTAGATGCCGGGAGATGGTCATGCTGTGGAGCCAGGCAGGTGGTTGGGGGAATCTCCGGGCAAACCCTATGATTTCTCATGCTGGAAGGAAGGCTGGCTTGGACCAGGCTCCTGGGCAGTTTGATCTCAGATGCCGGTTGAGGCCTAAGGAGAATGGTTTGGCCTTCAAATGCCCTGTGCAGACCCCCAGCCCCTCCCTCTTGCTGCTGCAGCTGCTGTGTCGTATCTCCGCCAGGCTGTGCGGAGCCTGCTGTGGCATCTGAAAGCAGGAGCCGCTCCAGAGCTGTGGCTAGTAAGCCATGACTTGGGTTCCTCACAGCGTGGGGTGGTTGCATTGTAGAGGAGAGGGTAGTAGCACAGAAGGAAACATCCCCGGGACACTGGAGTGAGAGAGGATGGATTCCAGTCCCAGGACCCCCTCAAAGTATTGCAGATTTCAGGGGTGGAGTGACAGCTGAAGTCACCCCATCAGCTGATGAGGTGCAAAAGCCTTGGCCTCATTAGAAATGCAGTGATAATGAGGCCCAGGGAGGTGCAAAGGAATCCTGCACAGGTGGTGTGAAGCCCGGGGATGGGATGGTGATGAGTGGTGAAGGCTGCAGCTACTTGCTGCGTGGCTCCCCTCTGCTTTTAGACATGTTCTCACTCCCTAGTGGTGGTCTGCAGCCATGCACCTGTGGTGTGTGCATGACCCAAGTGAGCAGTTACCCTCCCAGGCGAGAGATGTGGCCCCTCCATGCCCACATGCTAGGCACCCTATCTACCGCTCAGCATGCACGCAGCACAAACCCTTCTATTGTTCCCAGGTCCCTCCTAATACACCTGCACCCCAACCACCCCTCTGCCACACTTCTGCCTGTTACACGTCACCCCAGGTACGTTCCTCCTCCGGCTACACACCCCATCGCCTTCGCCTGTCCCCGTGCCTGGGCTGAGGAGCTGTAGAGGTGCTATGCTCATGGCTGGTGGCCTTGTGTGATAATTCTCGTGCATGTTTTTTCCTGCACTGGCGCAGCTTGCAGAGGAGCGAGTCTTCGGCTGCTGCCTACACTATCCCAGCAAACGGCGGCTTACCACGGTGCCAAATCCACCTGACTCCTGTGTCCCCAAAGGGACTTTGATTATCAGCCTGCACAGGGGCCCCGAGGGGCCCGTGGGGGCCGTTTGCTGGTTTACGTTTGTGTCTGAGCCAGAAATAACCAGTGATGTTACTCTCCTGTTGTGGAAAAACAGTGATGTCACTATTGGCCAATCAAAGCTGGCCCTGAAGAGCAGAGCGAAGGATCTGGGAACATGCCTCCCTGAAGACTGAAGATTCTTCACTGGCAGAGGCAGCAACAGCCTGAGCAGCTTCCTGGCTGCATGCGGAAAGGAGCCTTTTCACGCTATAAAAGCTCCAATACCCGAAGCTGCAGTACCACGGAGCCGCTTCCCTGATTCCCCAGGCTCTGCCTTCTGCAGGATCCAGGCAGGAGCTGACTGAAAGGAACTTTCAAAAACCGCTGCTCTCCTGCCCCTGGGAGAATGGCATGGGCTGTAGGGGAGCTCACAGCAGCCCCAGCCTCTTCCAGCAGGCGTCTCTGCAGGGAATGGGGCAGCGCACCAGTTGTGATGTGGTGGACGGCTTCTTAAGCCCCAGCCTTGCTTTGCAGACATCTTTTGTAGAGGTGTTAGTTTTGGGGGAGCTCACAGTTACTGTAGTTCCAGCATTTCACTGTAACAGATGCACTGGGGAGCGGCGCTGGCTGCAGCAAGGGGCTCAGAGGAACAGCAAAGCTAGCCTCTTGCAGCAGAGGGTGCTGTGGGGCATGGTGTAGGAGCAGCAGGGACTGCTAACCGCTGCTTCGGCCCTGACTTGGGTTGGTAAGATTGTGTGGAGGCTGGTGGGGTGAAGGTTGTGGAATTTGTAGGTTGCAAAGGGTTTTAAAGCTCTCTCTCCTTGCCTCCGTCATGCTGAGGCTGGCTGGCAGAGGAGGCTGGCCCTGTGTGCCATGAATATGGTACCCCCAGGCCTTACCACACAGCTCCTGCTGTGGAGAGACCCCTTGAATGGGCTGTGCAGGGTAGGACTGTATGGGCTCCCACCCACCTCCCAGCACTTGTAGGAGGGCAGCTGGTTCTCTGTCTTCTCAGAGGATGGAGAAGGGGGGGAGCGGGTGTGCCACAGCGAGCAGGTGTGAGCCCTGCACCTTTCCTGCAAATCATGTATCTGCTGTATCACTGCACTACCCCTGTGATTGTGCAAGCTTGGAGGGGCCATGTAGGGGAGGCAGTGTGGTCTAGTGGATAAAGCATTGGACTTGAATTCTAGAGATGTGGGTTCTGTTTCTGTTTCTGCCACTGGCCTGCTGGGTGACTGCAAGGAAGTTCCTGTGTCGCTTCTTGCCTCAGTTTCCCCACCTGGAATTGGAGTGAAAGATGCTGATCTTTGTAACACACTTTGAGCTCTATAGATGAAGAGTGCCAGGGCTTGCTTTTACTTGGCCTTGAAATACAGCCTGCCTTGGGGGGAGCATAGTTGTTCCACGTTGAAATTGCAGAGGGGTGAGTTATCCCCAGTAGAAGTTGGCCAGAACTTCAGTGGCACAATGGGCCTTCGGTCTTAGGATTTATCTGAAAGATTGCGCTGTCAGCAAACTAGCACCCCCTAGCCTCAGCCCTGGGGCTTTTGGGTCAGAGCTGACTCAAATGAAAGCACCACCATCTGCAGCTGCAGCACCATTCTTTGCAGCACGTGGGTCTTTTTCTCTCCTGCAGTGACCTGACCTGATCCAATCCTGCTAAGCCTGCGGGGAGTCCTGTGTTTGCAAGGGGAAATGGGTTAGCTGCAGGCTCCTGATAGCGGTTGGGAAGGGGCTGGCAGCAGGCTTGGGGAGAGGTAGAAAATGCCTGTGTTTGGACTGTGGAGGCTAGCTTTGGTCTTTGGGAGGGGTGATGTGGCTGGTGCAGGTTAGTGGGGTATGGACATTGCAGGGAGATGTGGAGCTGTGGGATAAGTCTTCTGGCTCTGGGGAGATGCATGTGGCAGGTGGGGCGGCTGCGAGGGCAGGGCAGGACTGGCTCAGGATCTGGGGATGGATGTGTCAGGCGGGTTCTTGGGGTGTCCAGTTCATCGAGCATCTGTTTTAATGACGCTGTCACCGCCCGTTGGGCTAAGCCTGGATGGTGTCAGCACTTTTCCTTTTTGAAAGGCCCGTTCCAGGGGTTTGTAGCTCCTTGCAGTAATTGGCTGGCGAGGCGAGTGGGTTTATGAATGGATGTCTCTCCTGCTGAAGGGAGGAGTGGTGTCCCTGAAGATGATATTAAGCAATGCAGAGCTGATAGAAGAGCTGTGCATTTCCGGCCTGCACCTCCCCATCCTCCTCCTGCTCCTTCTCCTCCAGAATGGGAGGCAGGGGCACCTGCATGTGGGGGTGGGGAGCGTGGGAAGAAGGTGACCTTGGAGGGAGTCTCCATGTGCTGAGGGGGCAGGAGGAGCTGGGGGGCTGGCTGGGCAGTTGGTTACAGACCTATGTGCTCAGGGGGAGCAGGCCTCAGGGGGCAGCCTTGGGGGGCCACTCCCTCCCCTGCCGTGCTTTACTGGCCTAGGCCAGAGCATAGTCTGCTCTCTGCACCCACAGCCTGGTCTTTCGCATTTGCAGGCAGAACTTTGAGATGGGGCCATCAGTAGGCAGCATCTATCCATCACGTTTGTCCTTGCTCTTTTTACACTCCCAGCCACTTCCCTTCGGTCTCTTGCCCCTGGTGTCCCCGCTTTGCTCCCCTTCCTTTCTGAGTCAAGAGGCCAGCCCTGGGCATAGCAGCTTGGAGATGCTCTGCAGCAGCCTTTGGGCATGCTCAGTGGCTGCTTGTGGCTCTCCGAAAAGGGGGCAACACACATGACAAATCTGCCTAGCTAGCAACCCCGGTGATCCAATGAACCAAACAAACGAACCGGTGGCTGCAGGGCGAGCTGTCTCCTTGGGCCCGGCTCTGGCTCAGACGAGGTGGGGAGGGGTGGCTTAGATGCCCTTGGAGCAGGTGGGGGACCCAGCCCCCTCGGCCAGAGTTCTGGGACTGGTGGGAAGTGGACTGTTCTCGGGCCAGTCGCTGGGAGGAGAGCGAGTAGCTGGAGCGAGGGGTGCCTCTGGCAGGTCTGGAAGTCGAGTCACTCTCTTGCACTGGCACCGTGTGCAGTGTTGGCAGACAGTGTGTGTCTCAGTTGTGGAAGCCGCTGTTTCCCGGCGGGGTGGAGGGGCTTACTGGAAACATGTTGCCCTTTGGATGCCGTGACTCTCTAGGCTTGGACGGTGTTTCCCGTTCTCAAACTGCTGATGGGAAGGCTAGCACGACCCATCCTCGGCGCCATGGCAAGCGGCAGCAGAGGCCTGTGGAGTGGGATATTGTTTAGTCTGCTGGCTTTCCTCCATGTGACCCTGCTGCCCTTGTCTGCTCCTAGCCTTCGGCTAGCATCAGGGGCACTGTGCTACCGGCTTGCTAGCGTTAGAGCCTGGCCGTGCGCCCTTCGTTAGCATGGTGCTGTGGCAGACTTGCTGCTGCAGAGTTGAGGCACGCTCCTTTTCTCAACGCCCCAGCGTGGTGGTAGGGAGCTCAGCTGCTAGAGGGAGTGTCTCCGTTTCCTCAACAGGCCCAACTGCTGGTTCCCAAGCCCTAGTGTGCCCTGTGAAAGTCTCGCCACGTGGACCTGCAGGAATGTGGAGAGAGGCTGCTTGCAATAAAAGCCACTGACTCTGCCTGGCTGTGTTTTTTTTTTTTTTTTCTTTTTTTCTTTCCTCCCAGGTGCCCACGGCTCAAGGGAGGAACCCGAGTTTGTGACAGCTCGTGCTGGCGAGAGCGTGATCCTGGGATGCGACGTGATCCATCCGCTGACCGGGCAGCCCCCTCCCTATGTGGTGGAGTGGTTCAAATTCGGAGTCCCCATTCCCATCTTCATCAAGTTTGGGTTTTACCCTCCCCATGTGGACCCAGAGTATGCAGGTGAGTCTTTGAGCCATGGGCTCCTGTGCTGAGAGGGGATGGGGCAGCCGTGGCACTTCCACTGGGCTTGGTGCTTCAGCATCTTCACCTGGAGCGATCAATCTGCCGTGGGCTGAGGCAGATGTACACTGTGTCCTCCAGCCCTGAAGCACCCCCCACCCTGCCCTCACCGCCATCCGAGGGCAGGGGCATTCCTATGCATTGTTCCCCAGCATGCTGACGGCGTGTGAGGAGCTGCCCCGGGAGTGCACTGAGAGCTGGCTGCTCAGCACAGGACTGTATCCATTCTGCCCCCTTCCAGGAAAGTCTCTCTCCCTCTCTCCCTTTCATTCCATTCTTTCCACCCGGCTGGTTTTAATTAAGCGGCAGCATCGGGAAGCCAGCTGGGCTGTGTGGGACGAAAGGAGCCAAGGAAGCAAAACCAAGGGCAGGCCTTGCTGCTCCCCGGGAACAGCGGAGAGCCTGGGCTGCTGCTTTTGGAGCAGGAGGCTTGCTTGATGCCCTCTCTGCAGCAAGGGGAACTAGTCCTCCCACTGCGTCTTGCCCTGGCCCCTGGGGTGTTCAGTTCCAGGGGATGCCCCTGGAAGGGAGAGATGAGACTGAATTGGGTGAGTAGGGCAGGACTGAGCTAGGTGGTGCTGGATCCAGAGATCCCCAGGGTACAAGGCCAGCGTCCAAGCTGTTGAGAGAGCCCGAGGTTCTCAGACACCAGGTCTCTGCGGCTCCCATTGTGGTCATTGGGGCGTTTGCTGGGGTATCTGGGGGCTGCGGGAGGTCACACCTCTAGAAAGCAGGTTGGGAGGGGGGAAACTGAGTCAGCAAGGAAACTGGCCTGACTTGGTCGAGCCACTTGCCTGAGGGGAAGAGGAAGGGGAGAGCGGGCAGTGAGCTGTCCATGTGGGTGGCTCCATAGGCCTGCTTCCCATGGGGATCTTTGGCCTGTGCAGCCCCGTTTGCCCATTGCTGGCTTTCTAGGGGCTTAGGCTGCATCCCTTCGCCACCCTATAGTCCCCTGCAGCCGCCTGTGGTTGCTGGGACCCATGGAGGGTTAGGATCACACAAGGCAGATCAGAACAGGGAGGCAGCTCGCAGATGTAGCAGCAGCTGGTCATCCTAGTGGGGCGGGGGGGACAAGGTGCAGAAGGGGTCATCCCTGGCTTTGACCTGGTCTCTGGTGACTGTAGCAAGTGTGCAAAGCTCTGGGGTGAGATGCTGTTGCATCTCCTTAGATGCCCTACCAATCCTTTCCAGCTGCTGCCAATCGGCCCCTTGCTGCAGTAGGGAGGTGGAGGTGCGGTGTCTGTTTCTTGCAGGTAGTGCATGGAGCTTCATGGTGGTGGTAGGGGAGGAGGGAATCATTTTGAATGGAGAATCGATGCAGCACAATCCATGCCCTGAAGCATGGGAAGGAGAGGGAGCAAGGATCCTGTTACCAGTTGGGCTTTGATCCCAGCCCTGTGTGGACGCAGTGTATACACAGGGGAGGGGAGAGGGGACCCTAAACTGAAACCGTGCAGATGCACAACTGTCCCTGTATGATCTTCCAGTGAGATGGGGAGAATAACAGGACCTGGGAGAGCAGTCACTTGGCCAGGAGGCAGGGAGGCACCCCACAGCTGTATAGTTGGCTTGAGCATGGGACTTGGCAGACGATAAAGGGGCTACTGCCGAGGAGGTATTGGCGGGGGATGGGGGTAGGGAATGTTTTCCTTCTGCAGGTAGGTATATCAATTCCCTGCTGTGCTCTCCAGGAAGGGGAGGGATAAGGTGTGAGTGTGCACCCTAGGAACAAGGGAGAGTCTCAAATACCCCATCTGTGCCTCCGCTTCCAGCCAGCACCGTCGCTCCAAGGTGAGAGTTGGCCAGGAGCCCAGATTCCCAGCAAGCAGCGTGGTTGGGGAGCTGGCAGTCTCTGGAGGGTGTCCAGCAGGGAAACTAGCTGGCGGCTTGCTGTGTGGTTCTCTTTTCTGGCCAGGAAGAAAATGATTCTATCATGAGTGGCTGGGGTTTTCATCCTCTCGCTCTGGCCTGCGAGTGTGTCCTTGCCTGTCCTATTCCACCTCCCCGCCAACCCTGCGCACCAGTCGCAGGTCGTACCTTCTTTGCATTTTGCTCTGCTGCGAGTCAGTTTTCAACGTCAGATCTCGGCGCATGGCTCAAGGCTGCCGTGGAGCCATCACCTTGAGGGGACGTTGGCTCTCTGTGCTCTATCTAGTCCTTGGTCAACTAGGGGCTGTGCCGGTGGGGCTGGTGGTTTCTGTGGTGGGAGCACTTACCCACTGAAACCTGAGTCGTGAGGCTCCCCTAGAATGCGGGCTGCCCCACAACTGCAGGGGGTAGCTTTGAGTCATTGCACACATGGAATAGACTCTGAACTAGAGGTGAAGGGCTTCTGTCTCGTGGCCCGTCCCCTCGGTGTAGTGATGTGAGCTAGCCCGGAACGAAGGCATGTTGGAGCTTCCTCTTGGGGGAGGGCTGGGCTGGAAAATTGGACCTGTGGTGCATTGTGTTGGGCCTCCAAAAATAGAGAAATCAGTCTTCCCTTTTGAAGAAGCCTGGCCTCAATGTCCAGTGGTGGAGAGAGAGCCTGGGTTCGGGGCAAGGTGGACTCTCTGCAGCCTCTGTAAGTGCTATTCGAGAGGCTGGGTGTTGAGTGGTGGGTTGAGGTATGAGGCTGATGCTGCACTGCGGCTTCAGGGTCCCCTTTCCCAGCCGAGAGCTAAGTCCCTCTGACTCTGTCCGTGTCTCTTCCAGGCCGTGCCAGCCTTCATGACAAGGCATCCCTGCGCATTGAGCAGATTCGCTCCGAGGACCAGGGCTGGTACGAGTGCAAAGTGCTTATGCTGGATCAGCAGTACGACACCTTCCACAACGGCAGCTGGGTGCACCTGACAGTCAATGGTAAGTAGGAGGTGCGGGGGGCTTCCCCTCTGCATGCGTCTCTCTGGGTAAATCTGCTCCTGGCATGTGACTGACCAGAATCCCAGGAGACCAAGTCCCAGAGCTCTGCTGCTTTCTTGTCTGGTCTGCACTGTCCACTAATGAAGACCTTTCCCTTCACCCAAGCATCTCCCTTGTCCTTTGTATCTCTGTTGAAACTGCCAGCTAGGTCCTTCCATCATCTCCGGCTTCCCCTGTCCTGTGTTACGGAGAGAGCAGCCATCTGTCAGGAACGGGCCTCAGGGCCTCATCTGCTGTCATTTCCCAGGCCGTGCTTGCAGCAGCCAATACTGCAGCACCAGGAATCCAGGGTTATCCTAAACTGTGACTTTGGGATGGAGAGAGAGGAGTGGATCAGAGGGAGGAGGGGAGATGGTGGGAGAGAAGGGATGGAGAAGTATTACCAGGAGGGTCTCCAAGCCCTTCACTGGTTGTTTGAAGCCTCAAAAGACACCTGTGGAACAGGTGAAGGATATAAAGTGAAAGGATCCCTATATGCTGCAGTGAAATGCAGCCACCTCTGGAGTGGAACATGGCAGCTGCTTAACAGTAGTACTTATACAACTATTTGGGAAAAGAGGCAGTTTTATACCCCGCATCAAAACTGTACTGAGAGTTGGGGTAATGGGATGTAACATGCCTACAGCTCCCCAAATTTACCACAGGTCTTTAATGACCACAGCTGGTCAGGACCTGACTTCTACGTGGCCAGCAGTGCTGGCATTAATACAAGGGAAGAGCCCCACTGAGTCAGCAGTACCACTTTCCATGTGTCCTTGTGTCCTTCCATGTAGCGATTCCTTGGAGGGCTCTGTCATAAACAGATAGCTAAGGGTTAATGTCTCTTTCACCTGAAAAAAAAGTAACCTGAAGCACCTGACCAGAGGACCAATCAGGAAACCGGATTTTTTCAACTCTGGGTGGAGGGAAGTTTGTGTCTGAGTTCTTTGTCTTCTGCCTGAATCTCTCTCAGCTAGAGAAGGATTTTTCTATTTCCTGCTTTCTAATCTTCTGTTTCCAAGTTGTGAGTACAAAGTGGGTTTTTTCTTTTGTATTTACATGTCTATAGTTGCTGGAGTGCTTTGAATTGTATTCTTTTTGAATAAGGCTGTTTATTCATATTTCTTTTAAGCAAATGACCCTGTATTTGTCACCTTAATACAGAGAGACCATTTTTATGTATTTTTCTTTCTTTTTACATAAAGCTTTCTTTTAAGACCTGTTGGAGTTTATCTTTAGTGGGGAACTCCAGGGAATTGAGTCTGTGCTCACCAGGGAACTTGGTGGGAGGGAGAAGTCAGGGGGAAATCTGTGTGTGTTAGATTTACTAGCCTGACTTTGCATTACCCTCTGGGTGAAGAGGGAAGTACTTCTGTTTCCAGGACTGGAAATAGAGAGGGTGGAATCCCTCTGCTTAGATTCACAGAGGCTTGCTTCTGTGTATCTCTCCAGAAACACCTGGAGGGGGGGAAGGGAAAAGGTTTATTTCCCTTTGTTGTGAGACTCAAGGGATTTGGGTCTTGGGGTCCCCAGGGAAGGTTTTGGGGGGACCAGAGTGCCCCAAAACACTCTAATTTTTTGGGTGATGGCAGCAGTACCAGGTCCAAGCTGGTAACTAAGCTTGGAGGTTTTCATGCTAACCCCCATATTTTGGACGCTAAGGTCCAAATCTGGGACTAAGTTATGACAGGCTCCCATCCAATTTCTGGCCCAGCCCCTCTCTGATCAGCTCAATACAGGTTGTTACCAGCCTGTTTTGCTGCCCCTCCTCTAGTTCCTGTTTCAGGGCTGTTTCTCCAGGTTTTCTGAGCAGCACTTTTCAGAGTGTCCTGGGCTCATTGTGTGGTGTCTATGGATCTCTCTGGGAGGAGAAGGGCTCAGAGCTGCCCTCCTCCTCGTCATGCGATGAGGAGCGGGGGTCAGGGGAGGGAAGAGAGAGGCATTTAGTGCTGTCCATTTCTTGTGTTTATCTAGCCCCTACCATTGTGGTATTGGAGAACCAGCCTTCAATATCTTCACAACCCCCCGTGAGGTAAGGAAGCACAATGCTGTCCACTTGACAGCTGAGGAATGGAGGCCCAGAGAGATAAAGCGACTTGACCAGGGTTACCTAGGATGTGTGCGTTGCTGTAGGAGTTGAACCCAGGCTTCCAGCAACCCAGGCTTGTTCTCTATTCACTGGACCACTTGTCCTGGGTCATTGTGAGGTAGAAGGCAGGTGAGCTGTGTTGTGACAGAGGTAGGCAGCTGCTCAGACTAGGGTAAATCCAGGGACATTTTAGCTAGTGAGCAGTCGGGGACCAATCAGCCAAGTCCGGGAATAACCCAGTTGGGGGCAGGTCTAGCCTTCCAAGCAGGACCCCAGGACAGCCCGATGCATATTAGCATAAGGAATGTGTGTCAGGGCTTACTGTGCATTTGGTACACCTGAAAGGTGCAGGGCAGACTGGGATTGCAGGAGGGTCTGTGGGTGGGATGGGAGAGTGGGAGTGTAGCATATATATTGTCTGTGTTAGCAAGAGGAAAACCAATGAAGGTAAGAAACACTTGTACATGGCAGCTCCCCTCTCTGCCTTTGTCACCTTTCTTTATAGCTTGCCCTTGGCTGAAAGGTCTCTCGGATGGATTTGCTTTGAACCCACAGAGCAGCTGGGGGAACTGTGGGCTGGTTATCTGCATTCTGCTAGCGAGGTTTTTTGTCACTGCTTTTGAATGAGCTGATCAGATGAGCAGGTGGCAATGTCTTGCTGAGACAAGACTGAATCCCACCCTGGATGGGGGGAATCTGGATGCCTGGCTCCTGACCCTGCAAGCACTCCACTGGCAGTACTCCTGTTGTATTCTGTGAGAATACTGCTCATGGAATGTTGCAAGATTGAGCCACTGGAGTCAGTCCAGGTGAAGGGAAGAGGAACTGCCTGCTGGGAGATTGCACTTGGACCTTGCCAACATGCAAGTGGCCCCACTTGTACTAAAATCAGTTTTTAAATCAGTTGAGTTTCACCTGTGCCAGTGTGTGTGGGTGCATGTAAAGCTGTTCACACTGGTTGATATTGATGTAGTTTACTTTGATCCGTTCCAAAGAGTTGTGTGTGTCTACACAGGAGTTGCACCCATGTAACTGAATTAAACTCAAAAATGGAATTTTTGTTTTGTTTGGTTTAACTGGACTCATTTTTGTAGAGTAGCTCTGAACCTGAGAATTGACTACACTTTAATTATGAGGTTGAAAAGCATTCTCTTTGGGCTGCGTATGGGTGCTTGGTTTGTTTGCAGAGATCAGCACTGGCAGCCTGCAAGTTTGAGCGCATGATACATATTGCATAGGTCCTCCCTTGGGCTCCAAGCTTTCAACTGGAATAATAAGCCCGCCATTGAGACTGAGAATCTGACTGAAAAGAAAAGAATTGGATAAGGAATGCTCTTCCATTCATTATTGTGTTTAATCAGAGCCAGAAGGGTGCCAGGGGAAAGAGGTAAAGAGAAATGGGAGGATGGGGGTTACACATTTTGATCCTCCTACTTATGCCAGATAGCACTTACTCTGTGAGTAGTCTCATTGGCTTTCATGGAACTTTTGAAGGAGTAAAATCCAGCATGTGTCAGAGGATCAGAATCTAGCCTCCCCCCCCCCCTTTTTTTTTTTTGCCTTGGTTTGTTATGTATTCATTCTTCTAGTTCCTATTTAAAAATCTGTCTCTGCGTCTCTCTCTCTCTTTCTGTTTGTGGTCTCTGAACTCATGGGTAATGCTGTGAGCAGGATTTTTGAGAACAAAATGTGCCTTGTGACGATCCGAGTGGAGATGGCTCCACCAGACTGTATTCTAGCTCGATGCACCAGCACAGGCTGCTGCTGTACACCTTTGCATGTGGATTTCAGGTTGGGTTAAGTAATACACATAAATGAAACCTATCTCAAGTTGGCAGTTTGTACCCACAGGCGGCTGCAGGTCAGGACTACCCGAGCAGTGTGGGGGGTAGCCCCATCCTGGAATAGCGGGGACAGGTTCAAAGTATATTCCAAGTCCTGTGTGGGAGGCCTTGGACTGGAATAGCAGGGAGTTCTATAGGTCAGGATTTACAGGAAAGAGCTGATCTGGCGATGAGAGAGATAATAGCTAGGGATGCTGCTGACCAGGATAGCTGTGTACCAGCAGGAGCAAATGACAAGTTTTACACATCACCTGCCTATTTAGTGACACTCCGCCCTTCTGTAGCACTTCCTGTCCCAGAATTGCAAATGCTTTATACGCGTTAACTAGTTAAGCTTTGCAATCCTGTTATGAGGTGGCCAGCGGCTGTGTGCGGATTGCTTTTCCTACCTCTGGAGTGGAGCAGGGCAGCTGTTTAATAGTGCACGGTGGCACCGCGCAACAATACGAAGGGCGGGAAATAGACGCCTGAGATCAGTTGAAACTGCAGGTTGCCAAGATGCTATTAGCTAGCAAGGGGCTGGTGTTAACCCCTCCCCTTACACACAAGGTTCCCAAGGATCTTGAAGGGACACACATGGTGGGGATTTCAGTTTGACATCTCGTCTAGAAGCTGGCACCTTCAGCAGCAATGGGTAGGGGGAAAAATGCCTGCCTGCGTCTTGCAAAGTTCTTGGCTTTGGTTAAAAGTCCCAGATGTGAATGCCTATGACAAGTATCCTAGTAACCTCTTCCCAGTCAATATCTGGGTGTGCGCTTCCTCAAATCAGAAGAAACGGGCTCTTTTCCAGCCGAAGGGCCACTGAGCAAGGCCCAGTGGAAACTCTCCCTTTACACAGTGCTATTCAAGAAGAATAAATAGCTTCTAGCCAGGGACTGCTGCAGCTCAGACTTGAGGTGCATTGGCCGAGCTTCGTTGGGGGAGCCCAGGGCTGGAATAGTCAGCCTGTCGTTCGTTTTTTTCCAGTGGAGGTAAAGTTTTCTGGACCAAGAACCAAGAGAAGGAGAGCAGATCTATCCAGCAATTTGCTGCACCGATAAGTGCACTATAACGTCTTCGTTAGATTTTTCTCTAATGTCCCACAACGCAGTCAACCTGTGGCAGGGCATATTGTGAAGGCCAAAACTATGACGGGGTTCAAAATATTCAATAAGTTCATGGAAAATAGGTCCATCAATGGCTAATAGCCAAGGTATCAGGGATGCAACCTCATGCCCTGGGTGTCCCTAGCTCAGAGGTCGGCAGCCTTTCAGAAGTGGTGTGCTGAGTCTTTGTTTATTCACTCTGAGCTAAAGTTTTGCATGCCAGTAATACATTTTAACGTTTTCAGAAGGTCTCTTTCTATACGTCTATAATATATAACTAAACCGTTGTATGTAAAGTAAATAAGGTTTTTAAAATGTTTAAGAAGCTTCATTTAAAATTAAATGAAAATGCAGAGCATCCCCTCCCGCCGGATTGGTGGCCAGGACCCAGGCAGCGTGAGTGGCAGTGAAAATCCACTTGCGTGCTGCCTTCGGCACACGTGCCATAGGTTGCCTACCCCTGCCCTAGCTGCTGACTGCCAGACACTGGGAGTGGATGACAAGGAGTGGCTCACTTGATTACCTATTTTGATTCCCTCTGAAGCACCTGCCCCTGGGCTAGCTGGACCATTGGTCTGACCCAGTGTGGCTGTTCTGATGTAATTTCTTATGGACCCTGTGCCTCAATTATGTGTTCTTCACTTGAAGAAAAAATCCCGACTTATTTTGGGTGAGATCATTACTTAAAAAAGGGACCAACTTGTATTAGTAATTACGTGGTTTAATTATGTGGAGCTTTTAAAATAAATTACATTTTGAAATATTCTTGGGAAAAGAATCATCTTTTTTTTAATAAATTAGTTGGAAACTTAAATCTTGCTTTGAAACTCAGATTTTGTGAAATTACCTTTCTTTTTTATTAGTGCTAAATTATATAGTAACTAGTAATTTGTCACATTAGGATATGCTATTTTTAGCTTAGAATAAGTAACTCTGGGATCGTTTCTGTCTGTGTAAAAGCAGGACATCATGACATAATGATGAGAGCAAAGGTCTGGGAGTCAGGGCTGCTGGATTCTATTCTTGTCTCTGCAACTGACTTGCTTCGTAACATTGAGCAAATGACTTAACCTTGCAGACCCTCAGTCTTCCTGGCTGTAAAATGGGGCTAATAATATTTCCTTACCTCCCAAGGCAAGGCTGAATTTCTTGATAGGTTGTAAAGAACTTTCAGATCTTTGAGTGGATGGTTCTGGGGAAAGGCAAAGCAGTAGTTTCAATAAACTAAAAGACACACTGGAAAGTTAGTGGCCTCTCTAAATAGCTTTTGCCACCCAAATTAGGCATAGGGAGAAGGCATGAGAGAGTGCAACTTGCCCTGGTTTGTTAATAAGCCCTTTGCACTTATATAACATCTTTCATCCAAATGCCTTAAAATAATTTGCTCAGACAGAGTCAGAATGTGCTCCCAGAGGCACCTGTGCAACCCTTTGGACATGAAGTCCATGGGGATGCATGGGTATAGCGAAAGGTTGCATTTGGCTATAATAAATTAAGCTTAAGTTCCCTAGGAAAAAGGTACCATTCTTCTCATTTTACAGATGAGGAAACTGAGGCAGGAGACGTTCAAGTTAGCATTTCCCAGCATGGTCTCTGATTTTATGATGACTCAAGGTTTGGGTGCACAACTTGAGATGACTAGGGCTTGCACTTAATTTTCAGAAGCAGTGTGAGACTGCTCCAGCTGAAGTCAATGAGAACTGCTGGTGCTCAGGTGTCTCAAACTGAGCACCTAAAATCGGAGGCTGCCAAAGTCAGACATCACTCTTAGAAAATTCTGGGTAGTGTGATTTGTCCAGGATCACACAAGTGAGTCAATGGCAGAATCAGGAATAGATCCCCTGGGCTTGGACTCCCTTTGCTGCACCTTACTGCTACATCATTTGTCTCCATTCATTTGAAAGCAAATATTTTGACCAAATTGCCTTTGTTCTCTTCCATTCCCAATGTATTAGAACTTGGGAGTTGCTGGTAGGAAGTGGCAACCTGCTTACAGGGACATTGGCAGCTTTGTGGAGACCCCAGTCTAAATTTTGTGTGGTTTTTAAAAAGTAATAAAACACAAGTTTTCATGACTTTCAGTGAGAAGAGAATTAGTTTCATTGAACACTCCCCTGCATTGTTCACAGCTTAAACGCTGCAGCATTGTGGCTGGTGCAGTGCAGCACTGTGGCTGGAGAACTAGGAAGTGAAACCAATCAGTCTAGTTTAATTGTCTGTCTGAAATTAATGAAATGCAAAAAGTAAACTAACTTGTGGGCTGGCTCATTTGCCCTAGAGGGTTAGGATTCCGTCTTGTCATATTCAGGAACTAAAGAAATGAGACATTAGTTTGAGTGCAGATCCAAGAGCATGGATGTAAGGTCCTTTTGCTCAACCCAGGATGTTCGGACTATGGCTGGAATTTTCCTATCCCCCTTAGGCCCCCAGTCTAATTTTCCTGTACCTTGGCAAAGAGTAATGCCTCCCTCCAGATCGGGATTAAGTGTCGTGAGTAAGTACCCACGACTGAGCCTAGAGAATGGTCTCTTCCCCACCCCCACTTCATCGGGAGGGCTGGGAGGTCCCTCCCTGTGGATCTCGGCTAGTCACTGGCACACTTCGTAGATGAGATCATGCTGTCCTGGGCTGATGCAAGGTCGCTCCCTCCAATCCATTCTCTAGTGCTTTGTCCAATCTGCTTCCCTCGAGGAGTCTGTTCCACAGCCTGATAGATCAGGACGATCAGATGATACTTATCCCTATGTTTTCCTTTTCTTCAAGTTATTCTGCCCCCCCCCCCCCCACCGCCAACCCGCAGCTCTCCTCCCTCTGCACATCTGCAGTCTGATTGCTTGGGTTGGGTCAGGAAGCAGAGCAAGTTTTGAAGATAGGCAGGGATGTGTCCTGAGCCTCATTAGGGAGCAGCCCAGGATCCTAGTGGGTTTGAGATTGACTCGGTTATTAACTCGAGCAAGTCAGACTGAGTCACCGGGAAGCAGATGATCCAAACAGGATGGAGCTTTAATCAAAACAGTGTCTCCTCCCTCTCCTGCCCCCAATACTTAATAATCAGAGTCCTTGGAAGGCCCCATAAGGAGCGGAGGTTGAAAAGCACGTGTCAGTGCTGGGGAAGTGGAGCCTGGTGCTCTTTCCCCTGTGTGTAGGAGGGCTGGCTGTGGTTGTAGCCTTGGGGGAGGGGAGGGGGTTTACCTCCTGCACCCTACAGCTTTGGAGACTCTTCCCTCCCCCCACCCCTCTGTGCCCCACTGGAGGGCAAGGTGGAGGAGTGGAACACAGGCGGTGTGTGTGTTGGGGTGTGAGTGTCTTTGGATGCTGGTGTGCCTGTCTGTGGAGACCTGTGTGGGGCAGGGCAGGTGGTATGTGCTTCCCTGATGGCTTGATATGTACTGGGACAGGCGGGGGATGTGCCTGAGTGGGGCCCGCACTTGGCCTCAGCTGCAAATAGTTCTTGGAAGCTGCATAGGTGGGAGAAGGTGCTGCGGTACCTTCCCACAGCATCTGCCACAGGACCAGCTCAGCTGCTGCTTCCTCTCCCTTGTGTCAGGTGCCAATGGTAGCCCAGCATGTAGTGGAGGCTAGTTGGGAGGAATACCTGCCCCTTTCTCATGGCACGGGCTAATTCCTTCTGTCCCCTTGTATGGCTAGTTCCTATGGCATCCTCCCCATTCAGGAGTGAAGTGTGGTGAGCCCTGGAAAGCTGCAGGTGAAGGTGACCCCTTCCTCTCCCTTGCTGTCTGTTTCCAAGAGAACCTGTGGCCATTATTCCCGCAAGCTTTCCTCAAAGACAGCCTGTCTGCGTGCCCCATAGCCTTGTGTTGGCTGCATGCGCCCTGTCCCACAGAACTTGTTTCTCTGTATTTCATACAGTGCTGAGCACACAGGGGTTTAATAACAGAAATAATTATCTCAATCCTCTAGGCCCAGCCATACAGTATAAGCAGAATTGCTTTTAGATGGAGGGCTTTAGTGCTTCTGGAGCACATTAGCTCACTTAGTTTTCTTAGGAAAAAATAGTCATGGGAGGGGGGAAACCACATATACTTGTTTTCAGCGTAGATTAAATTGCCAACATGTCTTCCTAGAAAGTGGGATTTAACTGTGCCTGATAGTTAGGGGCGTGCTGTAATACTGCCAGCCTCTTGAATCGGAAGGAGTCTCTCTCTCTGCAGTGCAGTGTTTTCATGTGTTGTGACAATAACAACTTAATGCATAATAGGGGGGAAGTAACTTGGAACTGTAAATGGGGGAGCACCCAGAGTGGGAGGAGGGAGCTGGGGCTCTGGCACTCAACCATAGCTGTGTGACGTGGAGCCGATCACTTTACCTCGCTGTACCTCAGTTGTGTACTTCACAGGAGGGTTACGAGACTTAATTGGTTAGGCCAGTGCTTTCAAGAGTAGCCTCAGTTTCTGGGTATTCAGTGTCCCTCCCCTGGGGTGATGCCCAGAAGGGCTGAACTCCCTCCCCACTCCCAATCCAGCAGAAGTCAGCGGGAGGGAGCTGCAGGTGCTCAGCACCTTCGAACACCAGCCTTAACTATAAACAGAGGCATCTCAAATTGGTGGGCATTTTTTTTAAGTGGTTGGCCTCGCTGTTCGCTGTGTGCTGCTATCCTCTGATGGAGGGAGCTAGGGACCTGCTAAAGGTGGCTGTTTAATGAGGACAGGTGACTCATGGTCGGCTTCTGATTTTTATTCTGAACGTCCTTCCAGCTGGGGTAAATGACTAAAGACCATGCATGCAACTGTATTGCTTACTGCTGTCTTTGGCTTCAGTCGAATGATTTGTTCCAAGTGTTTGGTACACGGCTGTTGGCTGCTGTCTGTCTGCACTCCAGGAAGGGCATGTGCAGGTGGACCATCCCATGTGGCCCGGCGTGTAGCAAGCGGCCAGGATGGATTGATGGTGTTTTTCTGCTGAATGCAGCATTGCCTCTCTGTGTCTCCCCTGCAGCTCCCCCCACCTTCACGGAAACACCCCCTCAGTACGTAGAAGCGAAGGAGGGCAGCAGCGTCACCCTGACCTGCATGGCTTTCGGGAACCCCAAACCTATTGTCACCTGGCTGAGAGAAGGGAACCTCTTAGGTGCCAGTGAGAAATACCAGGTAAGTGCTTGGCCTGGTCAGCTGCTGTAAATACTTAACCTTGACCCCTGTGGCGGGAGAGCCTGGCGTGCCACCACTGCACTGAGTTGCAGAGTCTCAGCCTCAGTGCAGAGGAAGCCCCTTCATATATCAGATTTCTGGCTAGTATCAAACAATAGCCTGTGGCGCTGAGGGAGCAGCTGCCCCTGCTCTCGAGAGAGGTGCTCTCAGGGTCGGATTGGGCTTGAAGTGTACAGAGGACCACAGGAGGTGGCACAATCAGGGTTTCTTAAAGAGTAATATGGATGTTGCTGAAGCAGCTGGTGTTTCTGGAGCTTTACTTGCTGCCTCAGCACTCCCCCTCCCTCCACAGTCTGTTTCTTGGTTGCCTTTTGAGATTCAGTTTCTCCTGTCTGTGAACTGCAGGTAGCATCAAAAAGCCTTGACTTTCCTTCCTCTGGCCTGTCACTGCCATGAAGGCTGGGGAGCAGCAGTTGTGCCCAGAGCCTGCTAGGCCTGGTTGCCATACAGGCAACTGCTTTTCCGATCTTGTTTCCACCCCCTCCCCCATCTGTTTTATTACATCTTCCTTCTGGCTACACTTAACCCATGCGAAGGTGCCAGGCCCCCAGAGAGCTCCCGTGCCTCTCAGAGAAGGTTTTCTCTGCTGATGAGACGCCTTCCTGAATGCAGCCTGTGGGAGCTGCTCAGGTTTCCTTCTCCCAGGATGGGATTACAGGAGGTTCTGAAAAGCGGCTTTGGAAGCCCTCAGTTGCTACAAACTCCAGACTGATTCTTCACCTGCTTTCCCCTGATGTGACTCAGGAGTAACTCCCTGGAATTGCAGCCTGGTATGGGAGGGAGGAGAGCCAAGCCCTTCACTCTTACTTTATCTGGAATGGAGGAGCTGGCTGGGACCAGGCAAATGCTTGATCCAGCTATCTATTTGTGCATCTCCACATGTCCATCTGTTCAGTTTGCTGAGTCTCCCCTTCCCCCTCCCCTTTTTGTCTTCCAGTTCTCTATAAAATGTGGGTTTGAAATCCAGAGTGTGTTGAAATGTAGAGTACCAGTCAATGAATCCTCTGCTCGCCTCTCCCTGCTCATCCGCCCCATGCTGGGGGCAGTATTCCTGCCCCGCAGTCTTGACTATGTTGTTGCTTCGTCTTGTCCCCTCTCTGTACCTATCAGTGCTGCTCGGTGGCTTTTCCTTCCTGGGCTGGCAGTGGTTCTTACCTACATGTAGGGATGCAAAAACCTTGCTGGCAGGAGCTCCGGGTCCCATCAGAACCTGCAACGAGGGAAGGGACGGGCCGTCCTGAACGGCAGCTGTGGATGCCACAGCTTCGGTCTGAAACCCAGGCACTGCTAGGCCTATCCCAGCCCTGGACGCTGTGGCTGTGTATGAGAGGCACAGGCCAAACCTGTTGGGTTCAGAGGGAGCAGATCTGGCTCATATAGTCTGTGGATTCGACATGAGTTTTCTTCCTCTCATTACCAGTGCTGGAAATCTTTCTGTTGAGGGAGGGAGGTGTGTGTGGGGTGTTGTGGGGAGGGGAGTGCTGGCAGGCACACGTGGGGGGCAGTCCCTTGGGATTGCTGCACTGGGGATCCCGTGACTTAACAGGGTCAACTAGGAAGATATGTCCCCTCCTGTGTCAGTCCCAGCCCCTAAGAGATTCTCTGGATGTCCTCGGAAGCCTCTGATCCTCAGCCCAGCCAGGGATTCCATACAGCTGTAATTGGCAAATCGAGCATTGGAATCAGCGCAGGCACTAATGAGAGTCATTAGGAATAATTTGTTACTAATTGAAATAGAAGGATGAGGCAGAGTGAGTGTCGGGGAGGGGGGGCAGATGGCAGTGGGATGAGGCTCTCGCTGTGGTGGAGGGGTTGCGTTACCTCTGGGTTGCTTCCCTCCCATCCTTCTGCATAGCGGAAGCTGTATCCTTTCTCTGCCACTTGCCCAGTGCCTGGAGTGAGGAGCTGTGCCCTTCCCCCACCTCTCCAGCCCTTGATGCCATCAGAGGCAGGAGCCCAGCCATGCTAAGCAGAGGATGGGGAAATTGAGCAGGTTTGATAATGGCTCTGTACAACACTGTCGATTGCACCACAGCCCCTGTGGGACAGGTTTCTGCTAATGTGCCTGCCTAGAGGAAGAAAGGAGGGGGGAAATTGAAATGGGGATGGTAGGGGATGACCATTACACATCTCCTCCCCAGCTGAGTGCTGGCAGTTCCTCGCTAGGCAATCTCTCACCTGCCAGCAGTAATGGACATGAATCGCTGGAGGGCTTGAGCAGCCCCCACTCCTGACATGGAGGGGAGGAGGAGGAGGAGGAGGAGGAAAGGCAGGAAAGGAAGCTGCTGCGCAAACTGAGGAGCATGCAGTTGGTGGTAGTGGGCGCCAAGCAGCAACCGCAGGTGATGATGTCTTGGTTTCGTGTCTCAGCCCTGCCAGGGAAGGAGTCTGTGACTGGCTTACAGCAACTTGAGTCCCTGTATAAAAGTAAGGCATGGAGTTGTTGGGCCAGATTCTCTGCAATGGAGTCGGTGGAGTTACACCTGCAGAGAACTTGGCCCCTTAAGGGTTAGTGAAAAGTACCACACCGGCAGCCCTGGAGGCAGAAGTGCTATTAATCCACGGGACCAGCACAGCACAGGCAGGGCTATCTAGGCTCCTCCTCAGCACTACCTTGCCAATGCACCCAAGCCTGGCCTTAAGGAGATCACCTCTGGGAAGGAGAGACCAGCCTTCCTGGGAGACAGCGTGGCCCCCTGGTTAGGGAAGGGGGCTGGAAGTCAGGCTGGGTTCCCAGTTGGGTCTGCATCACTATGTGACCTTGAGCAAGTCACTGGACCCCAGTTTCCCTAGCAGTGACAAGGGGGTAATGAGTAGTCCCCCTTTGTGAAGTGTTTTCCGGATATCCGGATGGAAAGGCCGACAGATGTGTTCTAGTCGGCGTAGTCCCTTGGCCGGGGCAGCAGGGCAGCGGCAGGCTTATAATTCATCACTGCGACAGCGTGACATTGGCTTGGCGGATGGGAAGGACTCAGTACCATGGGGTCAGAAAACCTGCTCTGAACATGTGCAAGGCAATGGAGAGATCAGCTGTTCAAATGGCCTGGGGAGAGGGGAGCCTGCCACGCAGATACCTTTGGTCCCTACCTATGCTCTATCAATGGACCTTAGCCCAGTCCTTATTCAGTCCTGGCCTCCCGCAATCTCTCATCCCCCGTGCATGGCTGAAGGCAGGGAAATTCAAAAGAGAAAATTCTGAACAGCCAACAGTGAGTGTGTGCACACCAGCCTGGGAATGGGTGACTGTGTGGATTAGTGCACCATTGTGAGGCTCTAGGATAGGGGTGTGAGGTGGGTGAGCGTTAGCATGAGTGCTCTTGTGTGCTGAAATCTCCCTTGTTCTTGGTCCAGGTGAGCGATGGGAGTTTGACTGTCATGTCGGTCAGTCGGGAAGACAGAGGCGCATACACTTGCCGGGCTTACAGCATCCAAGGGGAGGCTATGCACACCACTCGCCTGCTTGTACAAGGTAATTCCTCTCATGGGAAGCTCCTTGGGGGATTCCAAGCCCTGTGCTTCAGCCATGCTTAGCCTTGCAATGAGAGCGTCTCCGGAAAGCTGGGCAGAGAACAGAGAGCCCTTAGAATTGGCACTCGAGAGCCTTGTCAGTTACTGACTGGCTACAGGAATGATGGGAGTTTAAACCAGCCAGTCACATGCTGCCAGGGAAAGCCCATCCATCAGCATTGCTCACATATGCTGTGGGGAAAAATGATTGTGTTCAGCTGCCTGTGGCTGATACAGATAGAGATTCTGGTGGCAGCATACAACATTTTTTTTTCCCTTGAGGCTGAAGACAAATATAGCAGCCAGTAGGAAAGCAGGGTTGTGTTCTTGGCTTTGCATCATTCTTTTAGGGGTATTCCATGTGATCCAGTGTACAGCGGCATGAGCTAGTGGTTAGAGCAGGGGATTGGGAGTCAGGAATTCTGGGTTTTATTCCAGGTTCTGTTGCTAACAAGTGCGAGTCACTCTCTCAACTTCACTAACTATGAAACTGGGAGTTTTTACCTCACATTGGGGTTATGAAGCTTTATGAGTTAATGTTTGTAAAGCGCTTAGAGATCCTAAGCTTAAAGCTCCATGGAAATGCCAAAAGTTTTGAGCTCTGCTGGGGAAAAGTGCTATATAAGAGCTTAGGCAGTATTATTTATTTTTTATTTATTTATCATTCTATACAGTCCACTATATTAAACATTTGTATTTCTCAGACAGCTTGGGCCTCATTGCGCTAGGTGCGGTACATACACATGATAAATGATAGCCTCTTCTCTGCTGTCTAGGCCTGTATAAAATAAGGCATGTTGTACAGCCTGGTGTATTGAGTGAGAAGCTTATGCAGCATCTCCCGGTAAAGGGCTGTGAGGGGAGTATGCAGCTCTGGTGTAGGAACTGACCTGGCCCGTTTTCCGGCCTGTGCAGCCTCTTGCGAGAGAGACGTGGCCTCCTCCCAGCCATCCATTAAAAATACCATCAATAAATAAGCAAGGAAAATAAGCCTAAATCCCAGATGTTTAAATAACATTACAGGCTGCCAGCTCAACTGACCAAAGCAAGGAATGTGAAGTGATGGCTGATGCAGCATCCTACAATATACGCAAGAGTCTAGTGATAGCAGGACCTGTCCTGAGCCTTGAGAGACATATCTCATGCTGATTTGTCTGAGACTGCATATACCTGTGTCTTCCCTCCCTTTGCTCAGCAGACGTCCTCTGAACTATATACTGTGCTTAGAGAGGGCTGTTCCGTGGCACAACGTGACATTTGTCTGCCCCAAACTTGTTTTGGGAGGTGATGTGTTGAAGTCAATAAGGTGCCAGACTGAACACCCAGGAGACTGTGGTTCTGGTTCTATCACTGACACCCTATGTGATCTTGGGGAAAGTCACAGCACCTCCCCGTGCCTCAGTTTCCCTGCTTATATAATGGGGATAATGATACTTGCCTGCTTTTCTAAACTGCTTTCAGGCCTACAGCTGAGAAATGCTATGTGGTGGAGGAGGAGGTGATGATAGGAATGTCCTACGAACCATAGTCAACATGATACAAAACTGACTACCAGGTTTGATGGTGTCCACGTCAGGACTGTCCCACAAGTACTTGTTTTGGTGGCAACCCGCAACCTGTCCAGAAACTGCATGACACACCTGCAGCTCTTGATCATCTGTCATTTGGTTTTATTTATGGGGGGAGTTATTTTTTTTGAAGGGAAGTGTGAAATAGCTCTAATTGTACCCTAAAGCATCTAAAACCCCATTGTTTATGGGGAAGCAGGCAGTGCCCTCCACTTTGCCTTTAAAGCTTTGTGTAACATGGTCAGTCAGGCTTCCAAGTGTTGACCGTGGCTTCATGCTGCCATCTGGATTAGTTCTGCTGATACTGTGGTCTGTGGAGCACTTGCTGGAGGTCTGCGCTGAGCTAGCTGATCACGTGCTGGCTTCTCATTCGCAGCTGTTAAAATTGCATTAGAAGAAGCTAAACATACATAAATACTTTGTTTCCAGAAGCAATTGCCACAGGGATGCCACGTGATCGCCGGGGAGGGAGATGAACCACTCCCACGTAAAGTCACGGCTCAGACATCCACTAGACAATCTCCCTTAAGCTGTGAGCCACAGGATGAAAATGTTTGTGAGCCCCTGTTTCAGTCTGTGAATCCCTGGTCTGTGGGAGATGTGGCATTGTGGGACTCTACATTAATCACTTCTCCGATGGGTCTACACCCCTTTTTATTAAGAACTGGGTCGGGCTGTCACTCCGGAGGAGCCCAGAGCCCCTTTCAGACTTTGTGTGTGTGAATGCGTGCGCATGCGGGGCATACATCTGCTGTGTTAGCACCTAATGGTTCTGCATCCCATTTATACTATAGCAAAATCTGCTTAATTGAAGCACCCCGGCAGAGGGCCTGTCTCTTTGATAAAGCAGCTGTCCCGATTAACAGAAAGGTTCTGATTATTTTTTTTATTTTAAGAAGTGTGGGAAGACTTGCAAAACACCAGAAAATGCTGTGCAGAATAAAAATGACACCTGCTGGGTCTCATCCTCATTGCAGGCCTGCTTCCTCTCTCTGTATAAATCTTTTATTTGGTCAATTTCTGCTGCAAGATAAGGGAGCTTAGCATTTCACACCTATTGAAGCACTTAATAATGCTCTGTACTTGTATGCTATTTCCCATCTTCAAAGCACTTTGCAGACATTAACTGACTAATCCACACAGTGTTCCAGGCAGGTTGCTGCTGCACTCCTGTGTGTGCTTTTTTTAAGGAAGGAATCTGAGATGAAATGACTTGCTGAAGGTCAACTAGGAAGCCAGTGGCAAAGCTGGAAATGAACTTATGAAACTTGGCTCCCGGTCCTCCTTGCTTTAACCACTAGAAAAGCATGTGCTACCATACCCCTGATTGCTGGACCTTGCTACTGAGTAACCGTCTCTCATCACAGGTGGTGTTAAAAAGCACTGTGCTGGTTCCTGGAAAGAGGTTGGAGGAGAGGAGACAGCTTGGGGGTGGACTCAATGAATGGAGAGGTTAACAGAGGGTGCCGTGCATGTTGTGTTAGTGTGGTTGGTCTGGCAACAGCAGCAGGATGGGTGCCAGCCTGGATGACATTGACAGAGCGTGCTTTGTTAAGCTGTCTGTATTCCCTGCTGCCGCCCCCCCCATCCCCTCCCCACTTCCGTTCCTTCCCCTCTTCCCTGCCGAGGGGGATCTCAGAGACTGAATATTGAGTGTCTGTTTCATGGGCTGAGCTCTTCCCGTGGCATTGATTAAAACTGCCCTTTGGCGAGGAGTTTGGGGGGAGACACCGGAGAGGAGCTAGCTGGAAGCTCTGTCCTCTCATCTAGACCAAGGTCAGAGCTTCTGCTGCTCTGGAGTCTAACCCTGTTCCGGTCCCCACTACCCCCCTTTCTGCTGTGTCTGCATGATCCTCTGACAGCACTCCCTGCGTGCCTTTAAAGGGACAGAGCCCTCTCCTAGGGTAGTGCTGGGCACCCATTAATCTCTCTCTTCCAGGAGGCCTTGGCTCATCAGAATTGCCCCAGTGCGAAGAGCTTTATCCCTAATCTAGTTGTGTTTTGGCAGAGGCTCTGGGCTGAAGGCCCGTCTTGTGGGAGCCAGGCCAGTTGAATACACAGAAGTGCTTGCAGGTGTCTGGACCTTATGTGCTAAGGGGAGAGATGCTGCCTCTTCCCTGAGAGGCTGTTCATAGCCTGAGCTTTTTGGCGGCTGAGGTAACTGGTTTTCTCGTGCTCTCCCTCAGGACCCCCCTTCATCGTTTCCCCTCCAGAGAACATCACCGTCAACATCTCCCAGGATGCCCTGTTCACCTGCCAGGCCGAGGCTTATCCGGGGAACATGACCTACACCTGGTACTGGGAGGAGGAGAACGTCTACTTCAAGAAGTAAGCTTGGCTCTTGGCCTCTCGGTCCGTGCTGGGAGGAGTGCCTCTTGTCGCAGAGCCGTTCTCTCTATCTCTCAGTAAAGGAAGGGGTCTGCTGTTCCAGAGATCCTTGCGTCCCCCAGGGAATCGGGATACTCTTCCAGCAATGCACTTCTGCCCCCAACCTGGGCCAATGCACCTATCCGGGCATTTCACTGCCGCCCTTGAGGTTTCCCTGACAGCTCCCTGCGGCCGGCTCTGAGAGCTGCTCCCCTCTCTCTGTGAGGGGAACCCAGTACTGTCTCCTCACTCCTCCTTTTCCCTTCTGTTCTCTCACCCCATGCAGTGACCTGAAACTGAGGGTCCGGATCCTGATTGATGGGACGCTGATCATCTTCCGTGTCAAATCAGACGATACTGGGAAATACACTTGCATTCCTAGCAACAGCCTTGGCCGCTCACCGTCAGCCTCTGCCTACCTGACAGTGCAGTGTGAGTGGAGATGGTGGGGCAGGGAGGCCTGAGGGATCTATGGGCCATTTCTGCTATGGGAAGAAGATGGTTTAGATAATGTCCTTGTCGTAATCCTGCCTAGAGGCATTCATTGTGCTATCCCAGTGTAACTTTTTGGGTTACTGTGATGTGAAGGCAACATATGGAGTGAGGTGGAGGGGAGTAAAATCACAATAGATTATTGGGTCTGATGAGACTAGGCTGGCTGGCAGAGTGTGTGGGTTCATTACTTTGTTTAATGCAATGGTACCTGGCATTTGCCGTAATGAATCAGACAGTTGATGCATCAAGTACAGCATGCTGTCAATAGCTGATATTTCAGAGGAAGATGAATACCCTACTCCCAGCTAACAGCTTAATGCCAGGCAGCATGGGTAGGATTCCTTCCTTGCTTAGGTATCCATCCCCTGTATTGGCACCCACAATGTACAAGACACTTTCCAAACACCTTGCCCTGAAGCATAACGTTCGACCCATCTTTATTCCAGAGTTTTTCCACCAGAACCAAAGTCAAGGAAATGCTAGCATACGTTCACATATGAAATACCCCAAACCTTCCATGCAGCGTCCTCGTGTCCTGATTCACCACTGTCCTGCATCTTGTCCAGGCACATACCCCGCTGCAAAGTGGGGATAAAGTGGTGCTAGATTAGAAAGTTAGAGATTGCACCCACTCTGTGCTGGCATAAATGACTGCACCTTGTGCGGTCTAGCTGTGATCTGGGACGTTGCTAAATGGGGGAGAGGAGTGTATAGAACCACTGTGACTGTCTGTCCTGGGCAGTGGTATGTAGATCTAATTTGCTGGCGTCAGATATGACGGTGAAGGGCATTACTGAAATGCCTAAAATTGATGGATGGGATTGCGCTCCTTTTTAATGTGTCTAGGTGCAAAGATTACTATTTGTTCCAAACTCTCCAGCTTTTCAAACGCCAGCCAGAGTATCAGACTTGACTGCTGATGGCTGTGAATGCTAATAATAGTGTCTTGATTATCAGTTGTATTCTGTCTTGTTCTGTGTGGGAAGTAGGGCCGTGACACATCATATCAAGTGTGTGTGGTTTATATTTTTATGCATAATTATAAAAACCTGTTAATGCTGCCTTGTCTTCCGGGTGTGTTGGCATCCTGGAAACAGGAAATACAAAGCAGTAACTGATCTAAATAAATTGGAGAGACAGACTCTGAAAGGAATGTCTTCACATTTAACATGCCTCCCCTCCTACAGCGTTCTGTGATAAGGGTCCAAATGGCTGTTGCTTACAAGAGTGATGTTGGAGGCAGTGTAGCCTAGTAGATGGAGCACTGGCCTGGCACTCAGGTGACGTGGTTGCTATTCCCTAGCATGCTGGCTGTCCTTGGGCAAGTCAGTTCACCTCTCTGTGCCTCATTTTCCCCATCAGTAAACCTCCCGTATGAACTGTTTTCAGATGCACTGATGAAGAGCTAGGTTCTGTTGTGTTGATTTGGCCTGTTACTACAGAAGACTGTAGCATTTGATTTTATAAGGGGAGGCAAAAGTCTGAACAAACCCATTGGTCTGAAGCTTCCTCTTGAAGGCCAGTAGACTCAGGCTATGGATGGATCATTAATAAACGTACGTTAAGGAGCTGGGAGACATAAGAAGCCAGTTCCTTCTCTTATATGAACTCACAGAGAAGCAAAGTTCAGAGCCAGGGAACTGTCCCCACAAAGTCCCCTGTTCAAAAGGATGCAAGTTTAGGAACTGCTTACAGAGGCGTTTAGACAGACCTCTGCTTTTGGGAGGGTATATTCCTTCACAACATCAAATCTATCCTGCCACTGATCCAAAGTTCACTTCAGGTCTCATAACCATCAGAAACCGCCATGGAGAGCAGGCATACAAAGATGGGGTTTGCACACGTTTTTCTTTCACCTGAGTCCTGGAGATGTGGAGAGGGATTCTTATACTTTGTCATTTAAAGCTACAAGGCGTGCTCGGCGTCCCTTTGCAATAATCCAGTTCCTTGGTTGGAATAAACACCTGCTTTTATCCTTGTTCTGGGATCTTTGCTAATGCTCTGTGAGCAAGAGTGCCTCATTTTCACACGGGTCAACTTTCTTCCTTTAAAAGAGAACTACTTTTTGGAAGTAAATTTAGCACTGGTGACAAGTGCCAGATTGGCAGCCTTGGAGAATGCAGTCCTCTCCCTCCTTACCTAGCAGTGCTGGGGCAATGTTAGCACAAACTTCCCATATGCTGTTGAGTCAGGGCGCTTCATCTCTCTCGTCTGGAAGGATCAACTTTAAGACTGGTGGTGAGAGTAGTTGGGGAATTTGGTCTCCAGGGCCCATTAAGTCCTTGGTGTCTCTGCTAAGATATCTCAACAAGAGGAGTGGGTGGGCAATTATTGTGGTGATCACTTTTCTGTTAGACTTTAGACTGAAACCACAACTTGTTTCACACAAGCCACCATCAGATGGTACAGCTTTTGGTGTTTACTGAACTAGGCTGGATTTCAGCCAGTCACCTAGAAGTGAAAGGCTCTGTAGGCCATTACTGATCCCTTGAGCTGTCCAGTCTTGTTGATTACATTTCCTAAGACATGATGTTAAACTAAAGGGGGATAAAGCAAGTTGCATATGATAAACTACTTTCCAATCTGGGTTACGATGCCACTGCCACAATTACATGACCTTGGTAGCTCCTGGCTGGATATTGGCAGTTTGGAGAGAGTGATTAGAGTTAAAAATGTCAGCCAGTGAGCCTGTGGAATAAAAACACCTTCAGCAGTCTCATATTCCCCTGCTCCACGTATGTGCACCTGGATTCCTGCAAATATCAGTGCTGAATGGCCCCAGGACACAGCCAAAAAGCAATAATGTGGATTTTAATAATTCAGTTTCCAGCCTTTAATATCTCTGCAGTTTTCTTGTTTTTGTTTTTTCCCTTACTGGCCAGCCATCAAATCTGGAGGTGGGGATGGAAGGAAACAAACAACCTCCACCCCAAATCCCAGCTAACAAGGATTAATTCTTCCCTGTTGACTTGTTCATGTTCCCATCAGTCTTGTATTATAATATACAGTAATGGAGATATACCCAAGCTCCTAGAACTGGAAGGGACCCCAAAGGGTCATCGAGTCCAGCCCCCTGCCTTCACTAGCAGGACCAAGTACTGATTTTTGCCCGAGATCCCTAGGTGGCCCCCTCAAGGACTGAGCTCACAACCCTGGGTTTAGCAGGCCAATGCTCAAACCACTGAGCTATCCCTCCCCCCTTCCTTCCTGACAATGGCAGAGTCATCCCATTACTCTGTGCTTGTCTTGGGGAATTACTGACACCTAACACGTTTCCTCTCTATGTAATGTTTGGGGAACTGGAAACTAAGCAAGTGATTGGGTTGCTAGATCAGCAAAAGGAGAAGGGGTGGGGGGGGGATTTGATTTCATATGCAGATACTATAGGTGGGAGTTATAAATAGCTAGGTAGCACCTGGGGATGGTAATTTGACATTGGGGAAGAACATGTGTGCCCTTTGGTATCTCATCTTTTCAAGGGGAACACCTTTTCCTTCCAGGTGCTTTCATTTTAGTAGTGCTCGGATCTTCCTCCTCTCTTTACCCCCCTCAAATAGGGGCTTCCTGGCTGTTCCCCCTTTTCTTCTCCTTCCCCAGTGGTTTTCAGCAGTGGGCTCTCTTTACTTTCTCTTTCAACTCTTGTGTATTTCCTTCACTAGCTGTTTTCAAGTAGCATGGTTTTTGTGGATCTGTGGAATGAATGGTGTAAGTGCCTATCCCTTCACTATGGTGAGCAGAGATGGGGGTCAGACAACCTGCGGTTCCCAGCTTGGCTCACCACCTCTGTTAAAACATTGGAGTCACTAGTTAGCTGTTGGCTTTGAATTAATTGTTGCTGTGATTTGACACGAAGAAGCAAAACAGGGCATAAGCCTGGGTTGTCTTTGTTTTGTTTTTGTTTCCTTTGCATGCCACCTCTAGCTGGACTACCCACACTGCTACTATGCCCTGTGTGTGTTTAGCTTCCTGTGTTCTCAAGGGAGTGCCCTTGATGGTAGGACTTCCTCGATCCAACAGTGTACTGAGTTGCAAAGCCTGAGTGGTTGAGATTTAGTGAGAAGGAGCTTAGATTTTGCAGGAGAGAGAGTGTTTTAATAGTGCTGTGCAGACACATGTAATTATGTTGCATGTGTAGTTTTCTTTTAACGGTAATTGTACATGGGCCTGCAGCTTAGGGTAGGGAGGTCAAAGTGAAATGCTTTGAGTACGTAAGGCTCAATAGAAATTCTAAATATTTTTAATGGATTC
The DNA here is from genome assembly GCF_025201925.1 of Gopherus flavomarginatus. NCBI lineage: Eukaryota > Metazoa > Chordata > Testudines > Testudinidae > Gopherus > Gopherus flavomarginatus. Next base: position 18,956,482 of record NC_066629.1, on the reverse strand, counting down.
GAAGAGGATAATGGGACTATAAGGATAATGGTCTTCCAGGGCCAGGAGGGTAATGGATGCGGCAGAGTTAGTGTTTAGGCTTTGCACTCCATTATAACAATAACGTTGACCCTTCCAAATCAGGGTACAGTGAAAAGAGCGTATAGCGAGGTGGCCAAAATTACCGACCCTCTGAGCCGCGTACGACAATCTTGAAAAGTTTGAGAACTGGGGTGTACCTGCTGGGACTTTGGGCTTCAGCCCTGCGGGAGGCATGCCCTATGGGGCTGAAGCCCTGAGACCTCGCTCTCTGCTGGGTAGGAGCCAGAGACGACATGGGGAGGGGGGCACATGCCACCCCAGACTTTTGCCAAGGTTTGCTGGCCCTGCTTGGTCACATGGTGCCGCTGGGTCCCCTCCCTGCATGACAGCTGCTGGGAACAGCAGCCATGGAGAGAAGCAGTGGCCAACAGCTGGGAGCTGCAGGGAGAGCCACTGCTTTTGCTGCTGCGTTTCCCTGCAGAGAGAGAGCAGCAGCACCTCCCTGCTGTTTGCTGCTGCCTCTCCACGGGGAGCTAACACCTGGGAGTTGCAGGGAGTGGCCATTAAGGGTAAGAAGTGGGGCATGACTCAAGCTGTTGGGGTGGGCTGAACATTTAAATTGTGCGCAGCCCCCCCACTCTCAGCAGGCACTGCTTGTCTGGCAGAAGCCCCTAGCCCCACCATCCTGCCGCAGGGCAGAAGCCCTGAGCTTCACCCCCTGGTCTGGTAGGTGGAGAATGGGGGGATCGTGGGGGCTCTGCAAGTTGCACTTTAACGGTAAAAGAGCTGCATGCAGCTAGTGAGCAGCGGTCAGGCCACCCCGGCGTATAGTTTTGTTCATGTGAAGGGAAAAGAAGGGTAAGGTGATTGAAAATAACTTCCTATTACTCCCCCCAGATCCCGCCCGTGTGGTGAACATGCCACCCATCCTATATGTTCCCATTGGGATACATGGCTACATCCGCTGTCCGGTGGAGGCAGAACCACCAGTCATCTTCGTCAAGTGGAATAAAGATGGACGCCCCCTGCGATTCGAAAAGGTAAAGTTGTGTCTGGGCAAAGACAAACAGGGCTATTTTGTGTCAAACTGTGACGCCATGGGGCGCTATGGGGAAGGATCTGGCAGCGTGCGGCCGTGGGTCCGGAGTTAACGGGACAGGCAGGCATGACACTGGGAGCTGTGAGGGAAGGTTCAGCCACCGTAGTGGGACAGACAAGTCCCCAGTTCGATCTCCACTCACCAACCTGACCGGTGCCCTTGAGGACAGGCAAAATTATAACAGCCCGTCTGCCCATGAAATACTCCCTCCGCTGCTGCCAACCACCCCATGAACGCCCCTCACCACCATGCATACATAGGGTCAGCCATTCTCTCTCCATGTCTCTTTTCCCTTTCTCCTCCCCACAAGCTGCTGCCACCGTTGCCTCTGCTGTGCTGCAGGGGCCGGAGACCAGAGACTGTTCCCTCCACCTGCCCCTGTAGGGTGCTTTGAGGGTTGCCCATAGTGGCACTGAGCTACCCCTCTCAGCAGCAGGCTCCCCAGGCTGAGGGAGCACAGGAAGGAGGGAAGCAGCAGGGGAACTAGAGGACTGAGGGGGACACAGCCTGGGCTGGCCTTCAACCTTGTTTCCCTGTCTCTCATGTTTGTATGGTAGTTGGTTGGCACAGGGTCAGGCCAGGGTACCACAGGGACCCAATGGGACAGGTTGTAGCAGTTGGTTCAGAGTGGGCCAGTCAAGTGGGGATGCTGGTGCGATCTGGGGCCGACTTGTCAAAAGCATGTGGCACTGGAAGTCAGTTAATGGGAGGAGCTGCCTGTTGGTTCTTGCGCCAGGTGGCCCTGAGATAGGGACTGTCATACAAGTGTGCTAAGAGTACGACTGTTGTGCAAAAAAAAACAAAAAAACCCCCCAAAACCACAGCAGCTAGTCTCAGGGACTGAGTCAACTGGCTCAGGTTCGCAGGGGGTTATGCTATGGAGCTAAAAGTAAGTGTCGAAGGTTTGGCTTGGGCTGCAGCTTGGGCTCTGTAACGTGGAGGGAGCATCAGCTCTGCTATTTTTTACCCCTCTAGGTTAGCCTAACTCAGTGGTACCCAAAGCGGTGCCCACGGGTGTCATGGTGCCTGCCGGGGCATCTATCTGCACCCATGTACTGGCGGGCAGACAAGAATCTGCCCAAATGCCACCAAAAAGTGGCAACATCAAGATGAGTCACTGTCGAAAAGCAGCGTCATTAAGAGGCGTCGCTGCCAAAATGCTGCTGATTTTTGGCGGCGACGCCTCTTGATGTTGCCACTTCTCAGTGGCATTTCGGCGGGTGCTTCTCTGCTGGCCACAGTCCTCGGTAGCTCGTCATCCGGCACCCACCAGATGAAAAAGGTTGGGGACCACTGGCCTAACTCATTAACCCAGGCTCTGGGGTTTGCTGCCTCTGCAAGTGTTTTTTTGCAGTGTAGATGTCTCCCTTTGTGTGTCCTTAATGTTATGGATTCTTGTGGTGGAAAAGTTTTCTGTTGAGTTGGAAATGGCCAGATTGCCTATTCCCCTTGTTTGTGGTGATTTTTAAAATAAAGTTGAGAATGAAGGGCTTAATCCAGAAAAGGGCTTAAGAATCATAGAATATCAGGGTTGGAAGTGACCTCAGGAGGTCATCTAGTCCAACCCCCTGCTCAAAGCAGGACCAGTTCCTAACTAAATCATCCCAGCCAGGGCTTTGTCATGCCGGGCCTTAAAAACCTCTAAGGAAGGAGATTCCATCCCCTCCCTAGGCAACCCATTCTAGTGCTTCACCACCCTCCTAGTGAAAAAGTTTTCCTAATATCCGACCTAAACCTCCCACACTGCAACTTGAGACCATTACTCCTTGTTCTGTCATCTGCTACTCCTGAGATCAGTCTAGATCCATCCTCTTTGGAACCCCCTTTTGGGTAGTTGAAAGCAGCTATCAAATCCCCCGTCATTCTTATCTTGTGAAGACTAAATTCCAATTCCCTCAGCCTCTCCTCATAAATCATGTGCTCCAGCCCCAATTTTTCCACATCCTTCTTGTAGTGTGAGTCCCAAAACTGGATACAGTACTCCAGATGAGGCCTCACCAATGCTGAATAGAGGGGAATGATCATGTCCCTCCATCTGCTGGCATTTTGGGCTATATAAGTAGGAGTATTGCCATTAGTCATCTTGGTGACAAGGGCACACTGTTGACTCGTATCCAGCTTGTCATCCACTGTAACTCCTAGATCCTTTTCTGCAGAACTGCTGCCTAGCCACTCAGTCCCTAGTCTGTAGCAATGCATGAGATTCTTCCATCCTAAATGCAGGACTCTGCATTTGTCCTTGTTGAACCTCATCAGATTTCTTTTGGCCCAACTCTCTAATTTGTCTAGGTCCCTCTGTATCCTATCCCTACCCTCCAGCATATCACTCCTTAGTGTCATCTGCAAACTTGCTGAGGGTGCAATCCATGCCATCCTCCAGATCATTAATGAAGATACTGAACAAAATTGGCCCTTCGTGCACTCTGCTTGATACCGGCTGCCAGCTAGACATGGAGCCATTGATCACTACCCACTGAATCCGCCGATCTAGCCAGCTTTCTATCCACCTTATAGTCCAATCATCCAGCCCATTCTTCTTTAACTTGCTGTCAAGAATACTGTGGGAGATGGTATCAAAAGCTTTGCTAAAGTCAAGGTATATCACATCTACTGCTTTCCCCATATCCACAGATCCAGTTAACACATCATAGAAGGCAATCGGGTTGGTCAGGCATGACTTGCCCTTCGTGAATCCATGCTGACTGTTCCAGATCATTTTCCTCTCCTTGAAGTGCTTCAAAATTGATTCCTTGAGGACCTGCTCCATGATTTTTTTTTTTTTTTTTCCAGGGACTGAGGTGAGGCTGACTGGCCTGTAGTTCCCTGGATCCTCCTTCTTCCCTTTTTTAAAGATGAGAGCTACATTAGCCTTTTTCCAGTCATCCAGGACCTCCCTCGATCACCATGAGTTTTCAAAGATAATGGCCAATGGCTCTGCAATCACATCCGCCAACTCCTTTAGCACTCTCGGATGCAGCGCATCCGGCCCCGTGGACTTGTGCTCATCCAGCTTTTCTAAATAGTCCTGAACCACTTCTTTCTCCACAGAGGGCTGGTCACCTCCTCCCCGTATTGTGTTGCTCAGTGCAATAATCCGGGAGCTGACATTGTTCGTGAAGACAGAGGCAAAAAAAGCTTTGAGTAGATTAGTTTTTTCCACACCTTGTCAGTAGGTTGCCTCCCCCATTCAGTACTGCTTCACTGGGCTGCTTGTGGGACTTTAAAAGTAAGCAGGTGCTCAAGTGCTTTGCTGGATGGGGGGCACAGTGCTCAGCACCTTCCAGGATTAAGCCCTGAACTGCTGGCATTTAGCACCTCCTAGAGACAATTCTCACTTCTATGTAAATGTCCCAACCTCCTCCCACTATTTATTCCCTTTTCAGTTAAACAGAAGGTGCCAGCCTCCTGCCCCAGAACAAATCTCAGTACTATGCACTGCAAAAGAGAGACGCATGCTATTTTTGACCGAAACAACCTGAAGGAGAACTATGCCATTTGTGCTGAGTGCCAGGGCTCTCAGCTCTCCTACATGTACATTCTGCCACTTGCCCTCCTTCACCTGGAGGATGATCAGGGCCCATGTTCCCTAGAGCCTCCATCCCTAGAAGACTGGACATAGTGTAGAGTAGGACGGAGAAGTGAGGGTGGGAGAGAGAGGGAAGAAATGCTGAGTTGAGACATGGGGAGGAGGTGTGGTCTGTTTCAAAGGCTGCAGAGGAAAACCCTTTTAAACAATTACCAAGTGTATTTTACTTAAAGAAACCCCAGCAAACAGGAGAAAGAGAAGCAGAATGAAGGAAAGGAGTGGGGGGAAAGGAACTTGTCTGACTTTCTAGAAGGCATGTGAATTAGGAATCTGACTTAATGGTTTGGCTCTTTCCAGCAGTAACCCCTCTTCCACTGAAAAAAATATGCCCTTTATGCGGATGTGGGGATGGATAATCTCCCTCCGTCTCAGACTCACCCCCTGTGAGTGTTTATAGCCACGCCCTGCTTTCTATTTCAAATATTGACAAGCTCAGGGGCAGCTCTTTGTAAAACCACCTTTCTCACCAGGAGGCGGGGAAAAAAAACCTGGACCTCATCTGCCAGTTAAACTTGTCCTACCATGGAGTCTTTGGTCTAGGTTCTTATATGGCTTCTATCGGTGCAGTATCTAATCCTCACAAACCTAATGCCAGTGTTGCTGTTAAAGTGACCACCTTGGCGACTTGGCATTTTATGGGAGGCTGATGTTAAAAGCCCTTTTAAAGAGTCTCCATCCTGCTGTAATCCTGGTATAACAATACGAGCAAGGACTTCAGGCTTTTAATATTTTAAACTAAACATTCAATATTTACAGTTTTGTTTAAATATTAAAGGTTTCAAGTTTTTATTCTGACCAAACCAGGGATCGCAGCGGATCTAGAACATGGCCTGTCATCTCTGGTATCAGCCTCCCGTGGTATGGGCATCTCAGATGTGATTTCCATAAGATGGCTGCTGTCAGCTGGAGGAAATTCAGAAATTTCAGTTGTGAATATAAACTCTTGCCCCAACTATTCTTTGGGGAAAGGTCTCCTTTCAAAGCAGCAAAGAGTCCTGTGGCACCTTATAGACTAACAGACGTTTTGGAGCATGAGCTTTCCTGGGTGAATACCCACTTCGTCAGATGCACCCACGAAAGCTCGTGCTCCAAAACGTCTGTTAGTCTATAAGGTACCACAGGACTCTTTGCTGCTTTTACAAATCCAGACTAACACGGCTACCCCTCTGATACTGGTCTCCTTTCAGTTTGTTTGGGTGAGTGAGATAGACATGGTCTAGATAGCCCTGCCTTGAGTGCAGGGGACTGGGCTAAATGACCTCTTGAGGTCCCTTCTGGTTCTATTATTCTTGACCCCTTTAACCTGGGCACTGCATGCATTTCAATACCAGAAAAAAGGAGTGGTGGCAGGTGCTGGGTCAGTAGCCTTGGAGACAAGCATCTGTTGTCCGCAGCACAGGAACTAACATTGCCAATACCTGCCTCCCCCATATTGCCTCAACTGTGCTCTGTTGTTGGGTCCATTGCTAGGACTCAGAGGAGTTCAGTCTCTTGGCACATTGAGTCCTTGACCTCTCCAAGGAGAATAACAAAGGCCCAGTTGTCCAGATGACTTTTTTTTTTTCCCTCTCTAATGGGGATACAAAAGAGAATGGACTGGGACCCCCACCAATTCATCTGCTGATAGTAATGACTTCTGAACACTACTGATCTGGGTAGTGTATTTACATTAGTGCCCACGGCAAAGTATTCCATACACCATTACCAAGGCCCTGTGCCAACGACTTTCCCTATAGCAATAGATTTATACCATTCAGATAGATCCATTATAACTAGCTATCACAGCTGGTAGCCGCAAAATGATTACGAACATATTTTTAAAGCCGTATTTAAACCTCACTTTGTTCAGAAGAGACTTGTTTTGTTTATGAAATCGCAAGGAGAGTAACCCTTGTTCTGTGTGTGATTCTAAGTGTCTCTTTAGATTGTAAATTCCTGGAGGTAGTGACATTGCCACTCTGTCTTGCCTTTAAAACTGTTGTTACAGATAACATCTTAAGTGTTTTACACACATTGGATATGTTACCTTAGGTTTTTTTTCAAAACAGTTTAGAGGATTTAGACACGTTACCTTAAATATAATGGAAGGTGTATATCAAAATCTCTGCCATAGCCTGTATGCAGCAAATAGACAGAAGCAAAATGATGGGATTCACCATTTCAGTGCCACTTGTCACCAAGCACCTGGCATGAGACTGGGATGTTCCGGAGAAATGTTAGCTTAGTAAAAAACACATCTGCCTTTGGCTGCAGCTCTGTTGACGAAATTGGTTTCAGCAGTTGTCACGTTAAGTTCAAACTCTGTGTCTCTCCCCACTGCTGAGGAGCTGAATCAGAATTGTGTGGAGCGTTGGAAGAATTTCAGAGAAGCAGCAGCAGCAACATGACTTCTCTCAGGATGGTTTAAAAGAACTTGTTCAAATGACGTTTTGAGTGGGTTTCGTGACTTGGTACAAATCTTTAAATGGCAGAATTGTTGTTTAGGGTGGTCCAGGAGTAAGGACTGGGAGTAATGGCTTGAAATTGAGCGAAAGAAAACTCAAGCTGAAGGTCAGGAGGAAGTAACTTCCCGAGATGGAGATTGGTTAGGGTGTCCTTCTGAAAGAAGTGCTGGCATCTCCATTGCTTGGAACAATACAAACTACATTGAATAAAACACATTCATCAGTGAATTAGACAGCAATCCTTCATTGGTGCCTGGATGATGGCCTCGGTGGGCCTGGTATACAGTACAGGTATTTTCCTTCTCTGAAGAGAGGATGTCACACTGCAAATTAAATTAAGTATCTTAATGAGACCATTTTTGCCCCTGCTCCCTAGAGGTAGGAAGCTATAGAGGTTAAGGAGCTCTGGAATGCTTTGAAGAATATTTGCATGATCTGGATGTTCCATTGCAGTATATTGGCTTCTAAAGGTGGTTTTTATGCTCTTTGAGTAGCCTGGCTTTGTGGCAGACTCGAGGGGACATGTGGTTGATTCACAGATTAAGTCCAGAAGGGAGACCATTTATGCTAATCTAGTCCAAATGGGCCAGAAGAAACTATCCTAATCATCTGGTTGGCATCTTAGTGGGTTTTTCATAATCTAGAGAGAAATTCAAGGAGCTGAAAAAGAAAAAGTCCTAGAGTGGTATAAACTCTGCAGCCAGGGAACAGAGGTTCAAACTCCTGACCATGAAAGTCTCATTTTACTGATCTGCAGAGGGGATCCCATTTGATACAGAGCTATCATTAGCAGCTGTGCTATATTTGAAGGTGTTGCAAGATGAGAGCAGAAAAGAGACTAAAGGGTCTCAGTCAACACACAGGATCTCCAGTCCAGAAATTACAGGGACTCATTAATCCATTCTCATATTTATTTGTAATAAGATTTGGACAGCTTGCAGAAGCATTGCAGGCAACATTCAGGGGATGTTTGGGGATCATGGATAGCAATAACTTCTATTGGCCTCATGGTAATTCCATATCTCTTGGCCTTGCAGTATTCTGGCTGGAACCTGCTGGAAGACGGGTCAATCCGAATAGAGGAGGTAACAGAGGAAGCTCTCGGCACTTATACCTGTGTGCCTTATAATGCCCTGGGTACGATGGGCCAGTCCCCCCCTGCCCGACTGGTACTGAAGGTAACATACCTGTTCGATTCCTTGCAATCAGAAAACTTTTGGTAGTTTCTTAAATGATGGAATTATCATGCCAAAGAAGAGTTCTCTGGGGTGGTGTTGGGGATTGATGCACATGCATGTGTTTTATAACAAGCAGGATGGATAAAAATCATTTATTTTTTTTAAGAATGAAGTTTTTTTATATTGAAATTATTTTTTAAAAAATTACATGTCACTAGTTCTTTCCATTGTATAGTCTTTAGTTGCTGCAGTGGGTGGTTTGTACTTTAGCTAGCTTTCGAATAGTTAGTAGAGTTTCAGATTTTTACATAGACTTTTTTTCTACAAAGTTTCATACTTCAAGTGCTCATGTGTGCTGAAAAAAAATAAGCATGTCTCCTCAGTAATGGTTGCACTGTGTGAAAAACACAAGCTCAAACACAAAATTGATTAGCAAATAGCCTGTGCTAGATTTGTGACCCGCACTACCTTCCTATATATTGAACTTTTGCAAGTTAAGAAAGCTTCAGTGATTGAAATGGGTTATACGTCTCCATCAGGGTTTATAGTTTAAAGTCAGTGGGACTTGTGCTCCTAAGTCACTTAGATGTTTTTGAAAACCCCACATTAGGTGCATAAATATGGGCTTAGGCTCCTATTTTTGAAAATTTTGGTTTGTGGGTTTTTTAAAATCACAAGAAATTTGCTAAGACAGTGAGTCCAAAAAAGTCACAATCGAAGCAAAGATTTTTACCATTTTAAGATTTTATAAAAAAATACAATTTTAGCCCTCAGTGCTGCAAATACTTATGCACGTGCTTAATTTGAAGCACGTTAGTATTCCCAATGAAGTCTACGAGACTGTTCTTGGGAGTAAAGTTCCCACATAATCTTTTTTTTTAAACAAAAAGACAAGCTCAGTGTTGTAATAGTTAACATTTTATTTTGATGTTTAACTGGCAATGATTTGTAAACCTGTTAAAGCTTTCAACGTAAAGAAAAAATTAGTTACATAGCTGCTTACATGTTTGCAAGTTCAAGGCCTTAATGTCCAATATTTTTATTTATGTACAATTTAGTTATGTACAACTCAGAGATAATACCCAGCAGAATGTTCCTCTAGAAACTTCCCCAGCATTTATAACTTGCTGTAAGCTTATTTTGCTGAAGCACACATTTTCAATTCGTTTTGCAAAGCCCCAACCTGATTTTAAATCAATGAATTAAAAAAAAACCAAAACAGGTTATTTAAATCATTCTGCCCTGATGAAGCCCCACTAGCTCTTAACTTGATTTGTGAGTAGATCTTCAAGAAGCAGTTGTGTGTACACATGCCAGTTGTGTTTGGTGACGGTTACTTGAGTTTTCCCTCCACTGTAGGACCCACCCTATTTCACGGTGCTACCAGGCTGGGAGTACAGACAAGAGGCAGGGAGGGAGCTGTTGATCCCTTGTGCTGCTGCAGGAGACCCCTTTCCTGTCATCGCTTGGAGAAAGGTACCCGGCCTGCCAGACAAATCTGCAGTGCCTTTGGCTTTTGATGAATATTGCAGACAGAAAAGCCACACTCTGTCCCGGTAAGAACAAACTGCAGGTACAGCTGCTTTGCTTCGGGCTGCACCACTGCTGTCCTGTCCCGCAAGTGGGTGGGGGAAACCCAGCTCCTGACAAGTGTTTAATACCATGAAACCTTCACAGCAGCATCTGCAAAGCTGAGCAAGCCCCCACGCCCTTCCTCTGGCTGCTGCACACTGGTATCAACTTCAGGAACACCCACCGAAGGATCCCCATCCTTTCTGCTGGGGTCGTCACCTGCAGGATGGAATAACCCTCCTGGGGTGCTAGACTGGGACTGTGCTGTGTTGGTTGCATCAGCAGATGGAGCATTGGCAACAGTAGGGCAGGGGTTCCCCCGTGGCTGCATTTTTGAAAGTGTCCCTCACTCGGTGGAAGCTACGAGGCTTTTTTTAGTGCAGTCCTGCAGCTGCTTTGGTTTCCTCATGGAATGTATATTCTGCAGCCTGGGGCATTTTCCTGCACGTGCGTTCTTCTTTGTGAGGAATCAGCCTGTTACTTTAACACCTCCGGAGGGTGCACAAATATTTCTTTCCATTCCAAATCTTTTTTTGATCTCAGTTGTGTCCCCAAGTGCCCCTTAATGCGGCCTGCATTGGCATAATAATGTCTCGATATCCTGCTTTAATTCAGGGCTCTTGAACTGGCAAGTCATGGGATGGCTCTGTGACAGCGGCTGTGATATCCCGGTGGATTTTGGCCTGAAGGGCAGCCTTTTTCCCCCTTCTTCTGTACAGTCTGGCAGCTAGGGATGGAGAGTTCCATCCTTTGGATTGGATCTTCTGCCCAAATACACAAGCTTCTTGTTTACCAGTAGCACCAAAAGTCATTCCTCGGCGTTCAATATAGTCACTCATTGTGGGCTTCCCAGGTCCCCCCCATGCTACCCAGTGTGCCCCTTCCCTCAAGTCTCCATTCTCCTTATAGAAAAACAGTCAAACCAGTGGGACCTGCTTAGGTCTTTGTCCCGACTGCAGGACTTTCTCCCCAGGCCTTTCATCCTTTTACTGCTCTTTCTTCTGTTTGCTGCTGTTTTGTGGAGCTCTCCAGCCTTGCATATATGATGCACAAGGCTGGGATTTCCCAAGCATTAAGCCACATCTAGCTTAGTCATGTTGGGGCAGTCAGTGCAAGGGTGTGCTGGCTCACAGTGGAAGACCATGCACAGCTGGCATCACCCTTGATTTTTCTGGGTTCGAGGCAGAAGATAATAAAGTAGCCCAAGTGCAAACCTCAATGGATACGGGTAAGAAAATGAGAAATTGAAGTGATTTGCTCACTGCTCTACAACATTTGCATCTTCCTGTCCATCTTATTTCCTTTCTCCTTCATTTCTTTTAATGCTCTTTTTTATTTTTCCTGCTTTTCAACACCTCCCCTTCTGCCCCATATGTTTTTCTGTTTCTTTTGCCTTGATTTTTCCTGGGTATGTCATCCTCTGGTGCTTTCAGTCAGGACTAGTCTGGACTTACCTGAGTTCCACCAGAAAACATAAAACCAAAGGCCCTCACATACAGTACAGGCTCATGAAAGCTCCTGCCAACTCAAACCTGGCTTCTGTGGCGAAGCCACTGAAGGCCTTGGATTCAGCATTAGTAGCTACTTGGGGTGGTTGATCTCCCTGGTCCTCCCCCCAACCCGCCCCCCCCCCCAAAAAAAATCTACCCTTTTACAGGTGTTGAAAGATAACATTACAAAGAAGGCCAGTAAATCCCAAAAAAGCTATGCACAAGAAATCCACAGAAAAGCAATGCACACATTGTGGAGAATGAGGACTTGGAAGCAGTTTAGGATTTGTACAACTTGAGTTTATGGGTGTGAATGTCACTGGTTATGTAACCCAGCATCTCGGCCATCAAAAGAGAGAGAGTCACCTTTTTTTCTCCATTTAAAACCAAACAAAAAGCACCTAGACTTTTTTTCACGAATGGTTCCAGCCTTGTGTCACGGAGTGTGGGGAGTCCAGTCCTGCACTCCTCTTCCTGGGACCCACAGTGGCTCTTAGCCAGCCAGTAAAACAGAAGGTTTATTGGACAACAGGAACACAGGTTACAGCAGGGCTTGCAGGCACAGTCAGGACCCCTCCATCAAGTCCTTCTGGGCTTTCAGGGTGCTTGGATCCTAGCTAGGATACCCTGAATTCCGCCCACACAGCCCCAAGCCCAAACTCAAACTGCTTCCCTCCTGCCACTCCCTTCCTTTATCCCCTTCCCGGGCAAAGGTGTTGACCTTTCCCCTCCCTTACCTAGCTCAGGTTACAGGCCCTGGCATTGTCCATCCCCTAAAGTCCTCCCCTGCTCTCCCACTCCCCACACAGACAGTCCCTACTGCATCACATCTCTCCCCGCTTCAAGATTGAACTGAGCAGGGTCACTCTGCCCAGTGACCTGGGGAAGTTTAGGGCCCCCTCTCCGGGACACGCATCCGCTGTCAGGTTGGCACTTCCCTTCACATGGACCATGTCCATGTCATAGTCCTGCAGGAGCAGGCCCCACCTCAGGAGCTTGGCGTTGGCTCCTTTCATCTGGTGCAGCCAGGTCAGGGGAGAGTGGTCGGTGTACAGGGTGAAGTGTCGCCCAAAGAGATATGGCTCCAGTTTCTTAAGGGCCCACACCATGGCCAGGCATTCCTTCTCGATGGCCGCGTAGCTTTGTTCCCCGGGTAGCAGTTTCTTACTCAGGGACATGATGGGGTGTGTCTCCCCGTTTTCATCCTCCTGCATTAACACCGCCCCAAGTCCCGTGTCTGAGGCATCGTTGAACACCATAAAGGGTTTGTCAAAATCTGAGTTTGCCAGAACGGGGCCACTAACCAGAGTCTCCTTCAGCACCCGGAAAGCCTCCTGACACTGCTCAGTCCAGATCACCTTGTCTGGCTTCCTCTTTTTGCACAGTTCAGTGATGGGGGTGGCTATGGCTGTCATAACCTTAGTCCCAGATTTGGACCTTAGCGTCCAAAATATGGGGGTTAGCATGAAAACCTCCAGGCTTAGCTACCAGCTTGGACCTGGTACTTGCTGCCACCACCCAAAAAATTAGAGTGTTTTGGGGCACTCTGGTCTCCCTGAAAAACCTTCCCTGGGGACCCCAAGACCCAAATCCCTTGAGTCTTACAACAAAGGGAAATAATCCTTTTTCCCTTCCCCCCCTCCAGGTGCTCCTGGAGAGATACACAGACACAAGCTCTGTGAAACTACACAGAGTGACTCCCCCTCTCTGTTCCCAGTCCTGGAAACCAAAAGCACTTTCCTATTCCCCCAGAGGGAATGCAAAATTAGGCTAGCAAATCCAACACACAGATCGCCCCCTGATTTCTTCCTCCCACCAATTCCCTGGTGAGTACAGACTCAATTTCCCTGAAGTAAAGAAAAAACTTCAACAGGTCTTAAAAGAAAGCTTTATATAAAAAGAAAGAAAAATACATACAAATGGTCTCTCTGTATTAAGGTGATAAAATACAGGGTCGATTGCTTAAAAGAATATTGAATAAACAGCCTTATTCAAAAAGAATACAAATCAAAGCACTCCAGCACTTATATTCATGCAAATACCAAAGAAAAGAAACCATATAACTTACTATCTGATCTCTTTGTCCTTACACTTAGAAACAGAAGACTAGAAAGTAGAAACTACTTCTCCAAAGCTCAGAGAAAGCAGGCAGACAGAAAACAAAGACTCAGACACAAAATTCCCTCTACCCAAAGTTGAAAAAATCCGGTTTCCTGATTGGTCCTCTGGTCAGGTGCTTCAGGTGAAAGAGACATTAACCCTTAGCTATCTGTTTATGACAATGGCACTAAAGTGGGACACGAACCTTCGATAGTACCCCGCCATCCCAATAAAGGCCTGGACCTGCTTTTTGGTTTTGGGAGCAGGCCAGTCTCTGATCATCTCCACCTTGGCTGGTTCCGGCTTCAGGCAGCCGCTCCCCACCCGATGGCCCAGGTAAGATACTTCAGCCATCCCCACCTTGCACTTCTCAGCCTTTGCTGTTAACCCAGCCTTTCGGAGTCGGTCCAGGACTTGTTTAACCTGGGACATGTGGTCCTCCCAGGTCTGGCTGAAGACGCAGATGTCGTCAATATACGCCACGGCAAAACTCTCCATCCCCCTCAGTAGCTGATCCACCAGGCGCTGGAAAGTGGCCGGTGCTCCCTTGAGGCCGAAGGGCAGGGTCAGAAACTCATAGAGCCTCGGAGGGGTGATAAAGGCCGATTTCAGCCTGGCATCTGCGTCCAGCGGCACTTGCCAGTAGCCTTTGGTAAGATCAATAGTGGTGAGGTACTGAGCACCTCCCAGCTTGTCTAGGAGCTCGTCAGGCCTGGGCATAGGGTAGGCATCAGATACGGTGATGGCATTGAGCTTTCGATAGTCCACACAGAACCGGATTGACCCATCCTTCTTGGGGACCAGCACCACTGGCGAGGTCCAAGGGCTGGAAGACGGCTGGATCACCCCCAAAGCCAGCATGTCCCTGACCTCTCTTTCAAGATCCTGGGCAGTTTTACCAGTGACCCGAAAAGGGGAGCATCTTATAGGGGGATGTGACCCGGTCTCCACCCGGTGGACAGTCAAATTAGTGCGTCCAGGCTGGTTGGAAAACAGCTGTCGGTATAGATGCAGCACCCCCCTGATCTCAGCGTGCTGGGCTGGGGTCAGCTGATCAGAGAGGGGAATCGCCTCCAGGGGGGAACCAGCTTTTGTCCCAGGGAATAGATCCACTAAGGGGTCATCTCCCTGCCCCTCCCAATGTCCACACACGGCCAACACCACATTCCCCCTGTCATAGTATGGTTTCATCATGTTCACATGGTACACCCGTCGGTGATGTGCCCGGTTTGACAGCTCCTCCACATAGTTTACCTCATTCAGTTGCTTGATAACCTTGAAGGTCCCTTCCCAGGCGGCCTGGAGTTTGTTTCTCCTCACGGGGATGAGAACCATCACCTGATCCCTGGTGGCAAAGGCACGGGCCCGTGCCGTGCGGTCATACCAGACCTTCTGCCTCCTCTGGGCTCGGGCCAGATTCTCCCTGGCCAGGCCCATGAGCTCGGCCAGTCTTTCCCGGAAGGTCAGGACATACTCCACCACTGACTCTCCCTCGGGAGCGGCCTTTCCCTCCCATTCATCCCTCATCAGGTCTAGGGGCCCCCTTACCCGCCTTCCATACAACAGTTCGAAATGTGAAAACCCGGTAGATTCCTGGAGTACCTCCCTGTACGCGAACAGCAGATGAGGTAAGTACTTATCCCAATCCTGCAGGTGCTGGTTCATACATGTTTTTAGCATCATCTTCAGCGTCCCGTTGAACCTTTCCACCAGCCCGTTGGACTGAGGGTGATACGCTGAGGCCCAGTTGTGCTGGACCCCACATTTCTGCCATAAGGACCGGAGCAGGGCCGACATGAAGTTGGACCCCTGGTCCGTTAAGACCTCCTTGGGGAACCCCACCCGGCTGAAAATTGTCAGCAGTGCATCTGCCACTGTGTCTGCTTCAATAGAGGACAAGGCCACCGCCTCGGGGTAGCGAGTGGCAAAATCCACCACCACCAGGATGTATTTCTTCCCTGACCGGGTCGTCTTGCTGAGGGGTCCCCTATGTCCATGGCCACCTTCTGGAAAGGTTCTTCTATGATGGGTAAAGGCCTCAAAGCCGCTTTCCCCTTGTCCCAGGCCTTCCCCACCCTCTGGCAGGGGTCACAGGATTGGCAGTACTGTCGGACATCTGTAAAGACCCCAGGCCAGTAAAAGTTCTGTAGCAGCCTCTGCCTGGTGCGCTGGATTCCCTGGTGCCCTGCGAGAGGGATGTCATGGGCAAGGTACAGCAGCTTGTGACGGAACTTCTGGGGAACCACCAGCTGCCTCCTGATCCCCCATGACTCTGCTTCACCTAGGGGAGCCCATTCTCGGTACAGGAACCTCTTCTCCCACAGGAACCTCTCCTTGCAACCTCTCCTCATGGTCTGTACTGCACCAAGGTCAACCCGGTCCCGGTGCTTCCGCAAGGAGGGATCTTTCTGCAACTCGGCCTGGAACTCAGCAGCTGGGACAGGGATGGGGACCGGCTCTCTCTTGCTGGCTGGGTCTGAGGCCGCAGCCTCTGTGAACCGTGCCCCTGGGCGTTCCCCACTCCCTGGGTTAGGGTCCTGCACCTCGGGTCGAGTACCTTCCCCGTTGTCGGGGTGCAGTGCCCTTTGCCGACTCTGACTACGAGTCACGACCAGGGCACTCTGGGTGTTACTAGGCCAGTCCTCGAGGTCCTCTCCCATTAACACATCCGTGGGCAAATATCGGTGTACCCCCACATCCTTGGGGCCCTCCTTGGCCCCCCATTTCAGGTGTACCCTTGCCACGGGCACCTTGAGTGGGGTCCCGCCCACGCCCATCAGGGTCAGGTAGGTGTCGGGCACCATCCGATCTGAGGCCACCACCTCGGGCCGGGCCAGCGTCACCTCTGCACCCGTGTCCCAGTACCCAGTGACCTTCCTCCCATCTACCTCCAGGGAAACAATGCACTCTTTCCGGAGGGGCAGCCCCGCGCCCACCCGGTAAACCAAAAACCTGGAGCCTGGAGCATCCACAGGTGGTATGTTGCCAGCCCCCCTTTCCTGGGAATGTAGCCCCTCCTCCGATTGGGTTTTTACCCAGTCCACCCTCTGCGGGTTGGGTCTGCTTGGTCTGTCCCTGAGCTTGGGGCACTGGGCCCGTATGTGGCCTCGTTGGCCACAGTGATAGCAGCCCATGTCTCGTGGGTCCCCTTGAGTGGGTCGGAGGGACCTGACGCTGGATGTTCCCCTTTTGGGGGGGTTCTCCATAGGCCCTCTTTGGGAGGTCCCATGATGACTCTCTCTCTGCATTGAGGCAGGCCTGCTCCTTTGAGACTCTCCCCTGCCCGACTGTCCACAAATTGGTCGGCCAGCTGGCCTGCGTGCTGTGGGTTCTCCGGCTTCTGGTCCATCAACCACAGCCTCAAGTCGGATGGGCACTGCTCGTACAGGTGCTCCAGTATGCATAGGTCAAGCAGGTCCTCTTTAGCTTGGGCCCCAGCTGTCCACTTGCGGGCATACCCCTGCGCCCGGTTGACCAGTTGTAGGTATGTGACCTCACGGGTTTTACGCTGGCTCCGGAACTTTTTCCGGTACATCTCAGGAGTCAGCCCAAACTCGCGGAGCAGGGCCTGTTTGAACAGTTCATAGTCCCCTGCCTCCGCCCTTTTCAGTCGGCTGTACACCTCCACGGCTGTGGAGTCCAGTAAGGGGGTGAGAACTGCGATCCTCTCCGCAGGGTCAACCCTGTGCAGCTCGCAGGCATTCTCAAAGGCCGTCAGGAAGGTATCTATGTCCTCCCCCTCCTTACGCCGAGGCAGCAAGTGCTTATCAAAGCTCTTTGTATGCTTGGGTCCCCCCTCACTCACCGCAGCCGGGGCCTCACTGCTCCTCAGCTGGGCCAGGTCCAGCTCATGTTTACGCTGTTTCTCCTTCTCCTCCCGCTCATGTTTACGCTGGTTCTCCTCATGTTTACACTGTTTCGCCTTCTCCTCCAGCTCTTGCCTCTTTAACCCGAGCTCCTCCCGTCTCAGCTCCCTTTCATATTCCAGCCGCATCCGCTCCACGGATGCCGAGCGTCGCCGGGAGGATCCCCTGCTGGGGGGTGAGCTTTGCCGGGAGGATCCTCTGCTGGCCGGGGGTGTCACGGTGCCCTCGGTATACACTGGGCTCCTCCCCGCCCTTCCCCTAGGCCTAGGAAGGGGAGGTCTCAGGAAGCCCTCGTCCGCCAGCTGACCACTCCCAGTGGGGACAGACCCTGGTGCCTGCGCTGCATCTGCCTGGCTGCTTCCCTCAGAGACAGGGCTCCGTTCATTCATGCGGTCTCCCTGCTCCAGCTGGGCAATCAGCTGGTCCTTGGTGCGTCTCCCTGGGCGCAACCCCCTCTGCTTGCACAGCTCCACCAGGTTACACTTGCGCCTGCTTGGCATACATCTTCCTGCTGGCCACTCACAGGTCGGGGTGCTCACCGCTCCCCACGGTTTCCTGGGAGACCCCTAGTGCACCAGCCCTTCTTGAGGTCACCACCTCTCTGCCAGGGTCGAGCTGCAGACTCCTCCGCCCCTGGGATCGCTCGCTGCAATCCCCCGGGAGACCCTGTTACTGCAAAGTCCTTCTCACTGGGCACACACTCCCAGGGGTTAATCACCCCTTCGTTTTACTGCTCCCCAGTCACTTACTGCAGGAAGCGCCGTCCACGGGGTGCAGTATATCCCACCGCTACCACCAGTTGTCACGGAGTGTGGAGAGTCCAGTCCTGCACCCCTCTTCCTGGGACCCACAGTGACTCTTAGCCAGCCAGTAAAACAGAAGGTTTATTGGACAACAGGAACACAGGTTATAGCAGGGCTTGCAGGCACAGTCAGGACCCCTCCATCGAGTCCTTCTGGGCTTTCAGGGTGCTTGGATCCTAGCTAGGATACCCTGAATTCCGCCCATCCAGCCCCAAGCCCAAACTCAAACTGCTTCTCTCCTGCCACCCCCTTCCTTTATCCCCTTCCCGGGCAAAGGTGTTGACCTTTCCCCTCCCTTACCTAGCTCAGGTTACAGGCCCTGGCATTGTCCATCCCCTAAAGTCCTCCCCTGCTCTCCCACTCCCCACCCAGACAGTCCCTACTGCATCACACCTTGGTAGCCTTATTTGTGAAATGTCCTTTTGAACCTTTACTGAAGAACGCTGTGGTGTGGTTACAATTTACTTTCTAAGGGTAAATCAGAGTATTATTTAAAGCATTCGTATACAGACATATACTCTGCTCAGTTGTACCATTGCAACTGAGACAAATTTGACCTCTAGTCTGGAAACTTAGAACCAGGTAAAAGGTAGAGAATCACATTTTTAAAATGGGGCAGGTTTGTTCTTAATGGTGCATTTGCAGACTCCAGTGGACACGAAGTGGTTACTCATTTTAGGGTTCTGAAAGTGTCAACAGGAGCAATCAAAAGTCCATATCACTCACCCTCACTGACATTAAAACTCTGGCTTAGTGCGTGTGATCATATCTTCTTCTAGTGGCTGGCACCAGAGACAACAATAGCCTGCTACTTGCAGCTAAAGGAGTTCTCTTTTATCTCAAGTGCTAGAGAGACTTGTGCTTTGGATGCTGAACCTCCCAGGTTGAATCTCCTCTGAGGTCCGTGGTGTGTGTATGTCTGTGTGTTTATGCTTATGTAGCCAAGTTGTAAACAGAGCTCTGTTCTGCATGCATTATGTCTAATTATCCTGCCATTTTAACTGGCATGTTTAACTTAAAATCCGTAAACGTGCTGCCATCTGCCGATCTTTGTAGCCAGCCCCAAGTGCTGGAGCCTCTTGATTCCCGGCTGTTATTCTGTGGGTCTCGCCCGTAGAGCCTAGCTAACAGAGTTACCTCATGCCACTGCCTTGCAATGCTCTTCTGAGTTGTTGTTTTTTTTCTTCCCCTCTGCTCTCTCTGTTCTTTGCTCAAGGTAGGGAAGCCCAGTAGAAGCAAGCACAACACCCTTCCAGGTGGCAGCCTGCAGTTCCGATCCCTCAGCAAGGATGACCATGGGGAGTGGGAGTGCATCGCTACCAACGTAGTCACAAGCATTACTGCCAGCACTCACCTTACAGTCATAGGTAGGAGAAGGCCAAAGGCTGATGGGCCAGAGATAGGGGGCTTGGGAGGGCATGGCAAGAGGGGATAACTGAAGGGGAATAGGGAAGGGTGGAGTCTGATGAAATAGAATGAAAGGAGCAGGTGTGGTCAAGAAGGTGGGAGAGCGAAGGCCATGCAAGGGGATAAGCAGGCAAAGGGATCATGGAAGGAAAGGACTGAGCTGGAATAAAGGAGGTTGGGGATGGAGGGGGAAACAGAGGAGCAGCTGAGGGGTGGGAAAAGATGCTGAGTGGGAGGGATGAGGTTAGAGAGGGAAGGACAACACTAGTCCCTTCAGGTGCCCTCCATATAGGACATTATCCATGACTGTGGGGAGGGAGGATGGGGAAAACCAGCTTTGGATTCCTCTCCTAGCCTTCCCTACCCTCCTTTGTGTTCTGAATTGATCTGAGCCCTGCATCTCCAGCAGCTGGCTCCCTGATGGCATTGGGTGCATCGACACTGCAATTTTAAGGTGTAATTGTAGCGTGGGTAGGTATACCGGTGCTAACTTGAATCTAGCTACTGCAGGTAACGTGACTGAAGGTACAGCAACATGGATTTGAGTGCGGGTTAGTAACCCAAGCACATACCCAGGATCCCTGGTGGGCTACAGTCACACATGAATATGTAGTATAGACGTATCCTTTGTTTGCGAGTCGATTACCTGGACTTTCAGCTTGTGAATGGATTGGTTGTTGGATAATTTGGAGGCAGGGGTGTGCTTCTCTGTGTCAGGAGAGGTTCATGTTTTCTGTCTATGATAAGCACTATTCGGGGACGCTTCTCATGAAAAGAAGAGCAATGTTTTCCTTCAATTTCACACTCCAGTGGTGCTGTTTTTAAATCTCTGTCCTTTCTTATTATGGTCACGTCCTGAGGCAGATTGAAGGGCTCCCCTCCTCGCTGGCTAAGTGTGTCCTCCCCTGCCGCGGCATGGTTAGAAGACAATTGGGTTAAATCTTGAGGGTTTCTTAATCCTGTTAGCTCCCAGATACTAAAGTATGTTCCTCTGTGGTTACTCTAATTAATGGACTTGCCTGCTGGGAAGACTCAATGTGACAGGTGTGCTGGGCACACACAGCTACTGATGTTTCCTAATAATGCTTTCTGCTGGGAGAAGCTGGTGCTTGGAATGGGCCCCTTTTCTGCATTATCAGACCACCTATACAGACAGAAGTGGTCTGCACCACTGACCTATCTGAATGCATTCTCCAATGGGACACCTCTTGCCTCCTGAAAGTAAAGTTTTTAAGTCTCTCTCTAAGCGCACAGAGGCAGGGGAAAATGTCCTTCCACTTCTAAGAATAAGCTCCCATTTCTCTAGGTTCCTGTTGTGTCTTTAAACAACCATAAATTCTGCAGTCCAAGGGCTACCATTCTTCTGGGTGTTCTGGTGACTGGCCCGACGTATGCATATATGTATTTCTCTGCTTTGCCTCTTACACTCAGTTTCTCTCTACCTTCAGGCACAAGCCCTCATGCCCCGGGCAGTGTGCATGTCATGGTCTCCATGACCTCTGCCAACGTCTCCTGGGAGCCTGGCTATGATGGTGGATACGAGCAGACATTCTCAGTTTGGTACGGCCCTCTGTGAGTCATCCCAGCATGCTTTGCTCTCTGCTTCATTTCCTTTCTCCTCAGCCAGAACTTGGAGCCAGGTGTGGGCATTGCTATTTCTAAGCAAGGGTGGGTGAGGGGAGCTTCCCATGGCCAGGGTGGCTGTGAAAAGCATGGAGTCAGATTCCGAGCCAGTGTAAATTTGTGTAGCTCCTTTGTTTTGAATGGGGCTACACCCATTTACATCCTCTGAGACATACGTGCTCTGTGGAGCCCTGGTGACCCAGAACAATTGAAGTGTGGGGACCTGATGGGAGTGGGGGCGGGGGGTTCTGATAATTTTTTGCTGAATGCTCTGCTGCTGCTTAGTTGAGGGTTCATCCTGGTGGACACTCTCTCCCCCCGCCCTTCCTATCACTGCTGCCAATGGATCTGAGAGACAAGTGTACAAGTCTTGACACGTACAGTTGTCAACCCTCTTGCCCTTGCATGTGTTTCTGTTGTAGAAGGCTCTAGGTCCGCCATTCATTGGTCCTTCTGTCAGCCCTGAAAACGTACTCTGCTTATATTAGAGGGGAAATACATTTTTACATTAATTCCCACCTGTGTGTTTCATGTTATTCCCACCTGCACCTTGTTAAAGATGTACTGAAAATCCTGTTTTGAATGCTTAACAGCCAAATCACTGAGAGAAAATATAGAGTCTTTAAAGTATACTCTCAAGTAAGTGACTATATCAAAAGTTCACCTCTTCACTCCACAATTGCTTGCGGGTATTCAGAGTCCTAGAACAAAAGAATGGCCAGACGGGGTCAGACCAAAGGTCCATCTAGCCCAGTGTCCTGTTTTCTGACAGTGGCCAATGCCAAGTGACCCAGAGGGGATGAACAGAACCGGTAATCATCAAGTGATCCATCCCCTGTCACCCATTCCCAGCTTTTTAATAATACCACTGAGGACATGCACAGAATATGTCTCCTATTTGCCGACTTCAGTGAGGCAAGTGGGTTTTCGTTACATTTTTAGTCCTCTTAGCCCTGCTGAGCCACCACAGCTGTATGAAAGGGGGCTGCATCCTACTCCCACTGGCACATCCACAACGTACGATCCTGTTCCCATTGAAGTCAAAGATGGAATTCCAGCTGGCCTCAATGGAGCAGGATCGGACCCTACGTTCTGAGATTAAAAGCACTTCTGCCTATGGAGAGACACTAAGGGTGAAGGCCATTTCCTGCTCCCACTGGCTCTGCGAAGGATCGAAGACCTCTAAGGGAGAAGACAGTTGCTTAATGGAAACAAATGATGCAACAAAAGGGACTCTGATTTTCTACCTGAATTGTCAGTAGTGTTCTGTTTTATAATAATAATTGGCCATAACAGTTGATGGTTGCTAGATTTAAAAAGCTGCTTAACACCTGTCCAGAGTAAACACCAAATTCTGATAGCTTTTGAGTATTTCTGGATTGACACGTTAAGCAGTAGTGCCAAGATTCACACATCCAGCATCCCAGCACAAGGAGGCCCACAGTAAAGGGATTAGTGCCAGCATTCAATTTACAGCTTCCTGGCGTAGAAGGACCTGCATGGTAGCACCAGGATTCATGCACCTGGCTGCTTATGGTGGTGTGACTCATGCATAAGTGTCAGAGATTCACACTCCCAACTTGTGAATGAAGTAGCCCTCCCCCTGCCCCCCTAGTAGCGTTGCTCTTTAAGCCAGCCTTCCTTTTCCCCATGGGGAGTGGACTGTGGAGATGCTTCTGCAGTCTACCGGTGTCATGAGAATCGTGGTAGGCTGCAGCACAGGCCAGTCTCTCATTTGGATGCTGAGCTTATTCGCCCTCTGTTCCTTCTCAGGATCTCTGTCAACTGAAATCTGAAACGTAAAGGTGATGATGACCTTCTCTGTTTCAGCCATGGTTTTCTTCTCTTCCCTCCCTTGCCCTCCCACCCTCACCCCCCCCGTTTGTTCGTTCATTCTTTCTTTTCTTAATGTAGCCAGATGGAGTCTTCTGATAGAGTGTAGATTGGATGCATGCTTCCCATGATAAATTCTGCTCTGCTTGAGACAGAGCAATGTACCAGAGCTCGAAAAGTGGGGGCTGGGCAGTAGCATGGGGGGACAAAAGAAAGGGGATAGAGAGAGACGAGGGAGGAAAAGAGATCCGAACAAGCAAGAGAATGAGCTTAGAGTGCAGAATTCACACAACTGCCTCTGATTAAAATGTCCTTGAGAAGGAATGATTAAACCTCCTTCCTTTTGAAACACGTCTCACCTTGTAGGAGGATGTCAGCTGCTGCTGTTTGCTGCCAGCTTCCTTTACTGATTCTTTGCCGACTTCCTGAGAAGCCAGGATCCCCCATCTGCTTTTGAGATCCCAAACAAAATGAGACTTAAGTAAAAAAAACAATGGAAGGGGAAAGTGTAAGTAGGGGGATATTACCCCAAACCTTGTGTAAGGACTGCACAGTGGTGATGGCCCATAGGTCCGATGTGGTGTGGGAACTACAGCTGGGTAGAGGAGGAGGAGCCCACTTTCCTTGTAGAAGGTCATCCCTCTGAGTATGAGCTGCTCATGGGACGTGTCAGTAGGGTGACCAGACAGCAAGTGTGAAAAATCGGGACGGCGGTGGGGGTAATAGGAATCTATGCAAGAAAAGACCCGAAAATCAGGACTGTCTCGATTTTATAGGGACATCTGGTCACCCTACATGTCAGCCAGGGAGACCCTGTGGGATATGGTGCCAGATGGATTGGTGAGATAAAGCCAAAGCAGGCTTGTCTGCTGCAGAGCTACTGCTCTTTCATAGTGTCCACTTACCAATGCGAGCCCTCCTCTCCTTCACAGACTGGAAATCCAGGCAAAGGTTATGCATTCTTCTCTCTGCTGTATTTATGACCCTCCTCAAAATGACATTTCCTGCAGATCAAGCCCTTTGGAGTCTCCTATTTCTCAGCTTTGTCCTTGTTGGCAGCTGCTACCATCCTTCTAACTTAACGTTTTCTCCTGTTATGCTGAGCTCCCCGTGTTGACAGTGTTCCATATCCCACCCTTTTGGCTGTCCTGGGATGCTTTGATTATAAATTTCACCCACTCTGTCAAAAACGGCAATTTCTCTTCCAACGAACAAACCAGAATAAAGCTCCAGGGAGCTGAAAAGTTAATTCCATCCTGCCAAGTGCACCATGTTTGGAACTACATTTCAGTGAGACTTTGTGGTGTGTTGTGTGGCTTTAGGATAGTATTATGTGGGTTTGAACAGCACCTTCCATGGGAGCGAGACCTGGCCTGGGGCTTTGGCATTGTAGGCTAATGCAGAGGCCAGGAGCTCACATGCAGTCGTGGATGTTACAATCTGTGTGGGTAAGAGGAGGACTGGCCATGACTCTGAGGCTGCTGCTCTTTCTAAAAAAGGTGTCATTTACTTCTGCTTTTATTAGCTGTCCTGATGGGTCTGAGAAAGGAGAATGGAATTAAAAAAAAAAAAACAAACCCTCGTTTATTATTAACTTTCCTTCCCTCCTATAGAGTGCATTTCATCCAAGGACCTTAAAGTGCTTGTAAATATATCAGCACCTTCCGAATATATCTCTAGTAGGGGGATCACACACTAGTCCCATGTGTAGCCCGGACTCCATTTCAGCCCTTCCGCCTTTCTTCTCTAGTTGTCAGTGAGTGCTGTGAATGCAAGTCCAGCTCCACAGAGACATTTGGAGAGAGTCCATGGGACAGCCGCTGGGTAGCTCAAGCATGCTGCTTGTGTCTGTGCAGTATCTTAAAGGAAGAGCTTTCCCCATGCTTTGATAGTGATCAGTGCTGAATTTATAACCAACACCCCTCCTGTGTCATGCCGTTCCAGTTACTTAGCTGCCTTGCTGAGATGGATAGCTTAGAGGCCTGGGCCAGGCATCAATAAGGAGCCAGTGGGAGGGAATGCGTGAAGGCAGTGGCGTTAAATGCCGCAGGGAGACCTGAATGAGACAAACATTTTTGACAGCAGCTTCTTCCCTGCGTCAATACCAACTGCTGGTGTGACACAGGATTCTGGGAGCTGTAGTTTTTTAAGGTAGTTTCGTTAAACAGGAAAGACTTTCTATCCACTCTGATTTCTCCGCAGCACTCTTTTTGGTTCTGGTGTATGATGAGTTCCTTTGTGCATGTGACTTTGTTCCCCACTTGGACACTTCCATAGTTTCATTCTTCCTTTCTTCTTCTGTTGCAGCATTATCTGTCTTCTCCTCATACCTTATCTCCTGCTTTGTAGGCTTGCCCAGATGACTAGCCTAGTGGCTTTACATGTGTTGTGTACATTGTAATTCTCTCTATAAAATAAATATATATAAAATATTCTACAGCAAACTAGACTGTCCACCCTGGCTTCTTTTGGCCCCTTAGCCTGCTCTTAAAATATCTAGATACCTTGTTGGTTATTCAATCCAGAAGAAAGTCACTTTCTCCTATTCCTATAGTGCCTAGGGTTGACGCTTCTCTAAGCCTACAACCTCTCTTTAATGGAACGCACAGACGAAGAGGAGACAGGGAAGGAGAGTTTAGCTGTTCCCTACCTATATCTCTTCCTCTTCTCTAGATGAGGCAGTATCTCCAAAGTCAGCATCACCTTCTCCTGAGGATGTTAAGTTTTTCGAGATCTAGTTAGGGGAGTGGCCATGTCTTTGGTAACACAAGCAGAGCTTGTGCAAGACAATCCTCACACGCTATTAGATGTTTTGCAAACTACCACTCCTGAAAAGGTTGACCTTTCCAATAATGAAGCTTTACTAGAACCTACGAAGACCCTTTGGCAGACACCTGTCTCTGTCCCATCCTTTGTGAAGTCAGCAGACAGGTATGCCTAGGTTCCTCAGCAAGAATCTGTTACAGCCCAGCGTATTTCACGCTGAATTTCGCACTGTATCAAGCTTCTCTATGATCTGGCAGAAGTCTCTCCTGAAATTTGAGGAGAGACAACAGCCCACTCCACTAGGGCTTATTCCGTTTTGTCAGCCTTCTTGAGTTACACCCCTATAGCGGGTATTTGTAAAGCCGGAACATGGTCACTTCTCTGGGCACTAAGCTGTTACTCAAGCCTCTTGGGATGGTGCCAGATTCGACAAGTCGATGTTGTGGTTTGTCTTCGAGTAGTCTGAAGTCCCTCCACCTGTATAGCAATTGTTGGTGAGTCTCCTACCATGAAATGTATATGTACACAATCACTCGAAGGAGAAAAAATGTTCACTCATATGTACAGTAACTGTTGCTCTTCAAGATGTGTTGCGTGCACATACTCCTCAACTCCCTCCACCCCCATTCCCTGTTACTTTGTTTTTCAGCTTACTGGTGGTTTGAAGAAACACAAAGGGAGGCAGCAACCACACCCCTCTTATGCCCCTGGCTTGGTGCAAGGGGTGAATGGGGTGCATGTGCCACGTAAGGGTACGGCTGGCAAAACCCTCTGCTTCAAATGCATTGCTTGTATGTACACCCACACTGGAATGTATACATACACAGTACATCTCAAGGAACAATAGTTACTGTACAGGTAGGTTCCTATTTTTTGTGGATGATACCATCCACTGGCAGAAGCTTTCCTTTGTGGAGACATGCTAGGATGCCTGCTACCAGTGAACTATGGGGATAGAGGAGCTAGAGCAATAGTGGTTGAAGGAGGTAGGTGCAGGCTGAGAAACAAGAGGCCCCTATCTTCCCAGACTGAATGAGCTTCGTCATTCTTGCCATCTCCCTAGATACATTAAAATTGCCCCTTTTCTTTGCTCTTCTGGCTGGATTTCTGGATCTTCTATTATGTGGCTATGGCAGTCAGATGTTGACAGTTTAAAAAGCCATGTGTTTTTGAGTCAGAGGAAGTCTTTGTGAGGATTGCGACTGCAATCTCTGTCCTCTGGGTGGCCACGGTAGCCACCATCAGAGGGTAAAAAAAGATCAAGGGAAAGAAATATGGGACATAAAGACCTGTGCCCAAATCCTCCACTAATCCAACTCCATTTACTTCAGAGAATTTGCCCTCTATGTTCTTAAAGTGTAGCTATTCTTATTAAATGACATAGCACCGAAAGTGTGCCGTTCTGTCTGAAAAATAACTCTAAAAATTGCATCCAGATGTTTCTTATTTGTCTCAAACACTTTAACTCGTTTCCAAGTGAAAAGGTGTAGAGTTTGGTTTTGTTTTCGCAGGGGAGAGTAAAGGGTTCCCACTAACTACCATTGCCAGCCCTGTAATCCTGATATCAGATCCCAGCTTGACTGATTCTCCTGGCCCCAAACTGGCATATCCTTAATCACCAGTTCTGAAGGTTGTCGAGGACCCTTTCTGTTCTCATAATACCTGCTTAAACCCATTAGGATTGATTCTAATTTGTGCTAAGGCTCCTTTACACTGCTCAGAAATGTAAATAAAATTCCCTCTCACTTTTAAACTTTTACATTGCTTCGGCAGCATAAAGGGGCCTTGGTTTAAGTGAGAATCTGGCTAATTGTCTGTAAAATTCTGCTCTTCTTCACCTCAGCATAAATCCACAGTGTCACTGTTGGTTTCTTTGGAGTGATTGCTGGTTTGCTCATATGTACTGGTTATCACAATTTAGCTCCAGGTCTCAATGGGGTTGCACTGAGGGTGGGGGGAGTTGCTCTGCATTGGGAACTTGGTTAATTTTGCTGCTGATGTGTGAGCCAGACTAGACTCCACTTCTCTCTGCCATAGCTGTGGCAGCAACAACAGGAATAAAAAGTAACAAAATGTCCTTGTGTCAGGACTAGTAATCAGGATTTGACTCTGAATACCCACAGAGAGCAGGGAGAGAAGGTGCTATTTGTGGCCATCATCAGACTGTAAGGGCTTTTTGTTAAGGGCCTGATGTAATGAGGGAGGGCTGACAAGAGTGTCGCTATAAATAAAAGTGTTTTTCTAACTGGGTGTAGAGAGCCCCTTGGCCTAGCAAATGTCTTTTGTCCCAGTCTCTCTTCTCTGACCCAATTTCAAGGCAACTCACTTCTGTAGGCGTCACGATCTTACCACCTTGTCCACACATATTGCTGGTATGTGAAACCCAGCCCCTCGTTCAGGGTAGTTCCATTATTGCTTAAGGGGTTGGCTCTCTCTGTCCGTCCTCTTTCTTTTCATTCATTCACACTTTCTCTCAAAAGCACCTCCACTTGAGTTGTTTGTCTTCTCTCTTGCCAGGATGAAGAGAGCACAGTTTGGACCCCATGACTGGCTGTCTCTTCCGGTACCAACTGGTCCTAGTTGGTTGCTGGTGGACACCCTGGAACCAGAGACCGCCTACCAGTTCAGTGTCTTGGCTCAGAACAAACTGGGTACGAGCGCCTTCAGTGAGGTGGTCACTGTGAACACGCTAGGTGAGTTGAGACAGCATGAGGATAATAAAGGAGCTCAGAGTCCCTGGATATGAAGAGAATGGAGATGAGTGGTGAGATGAGGCAGGGTCCTTTGGTCACATTCAGTAGGCTTGCTCTCATGTTAACGGTGCCAGTGACATTGCCCAGGCAAGTACCAATATGCCCCATGGCTTAGTCATCAAGCACCACAGGTTTCACCAGATTGCAGAGATAAATGTTGAAATTTTGTCTTGAGTGGTGACTTATTGGCTCAGGAGTCCCATACCTCAATACCGTTTACCTCCAGGTCTCTGTTTCACATGCAGCCCAGACTGGTAGTAACCAAAACTCATTGGCACTAACCAGTTCTAACGTACACCCTGTCTCAGTCCAGGTCACAGCACGAAATCACCATTCCCGCTGGTTCTTTTGTGGGTGGTCTCAAAAAGGTCCAGGAATGAGTGGACTTTGAGACCGTATCCCTCTTTCTTCTTAGCTTCCTTGTATCTGCGGCTGTTCCTTTTCTCATAAAGACTTCTTGGCATCTTTCAGAGAAGAGACCTTGTTGATGCTACCTGTGCAGCTGCATGTCTTTAAACCTATGGTTGCAGAGCAGTAGGAACTGCCATAGTGGATCAAACCAGAGTCCCTCTAGTCCGTCACCCAGTCTCAGACAGCAGCCAATGGCCAGTGCTTACAAAAAAGTATTAAAATGGTCTTAGTGCTCTTCCTTTCTGCGGTCCTTTCCTGTGAATCTTGCAGGGGGTTGGTGTATGCCTTGAGGCCTGTGGAGTCACAGCTCTTGAGGCTTAAATCCTAACCAGCACAGCTGCAGGTGGTGTTGGATCTGCAGAGGAAGGATGAGAGAAGAGAAGGGAACATGTGCACACTGCAGTGAACAGGAGAAAGTAGCCAGTTGTAGAACTTTTTTTCTTGACTTCACGGAATGCTTTCTCTGCCCCATCCCCTCCCTGTCCTGTGTGTCTTCAGCATTCCCTGTAACAACTCCAGAGCCACTGGTGCTGGTTACCCCACCGAGGTGCCTAACAGCCAATCGGACACAGCAAGGAGTCCTGTTGTCGTGGCTTCCTCCAGCCAATCACAGCTTTCCAATTGACCATTACATCATGGAGTTCCGCGTAGCGGAGAGGTGGGAGATATTGGACGATGCCATCTTGGGGAGTGACAATGACTTTTTTGCCAAGGATTTGTCTCAGGTAAGAGGTGGCCTGAGCACACTTTAGTTTTTATAATGGATTGGCCCTTGTCCTGGCTTACTGATTGTGCACCATCTGTACTGCAGCCCTGGAAGAGCATTTGGTGAATACTTTTAGGATGTCTGTCACTTATTTCCACAGTAGGGGCTAATTTGGTGTCCCAAAGTCTAGACCCAGTGAAGAACCAATTCCCTTATCAGCCCAGGGGAAGGGCAGTCCCTGTAGAACAATATTGAGGATTCCCATTATTTGGTCTGGAGAAGGCATCCTGGTGCCTGATTTGCTTTGGTATGCTAAATTGCTGAAGGAAGCTTCTGGACTAGTGGCTCATGTTGTTGTGTTTGGTGCTGTAGGACACCTGGTATGAGTTCCGAGTTCTGGCTGTCATGCAGGACCTCATCAGTGAGCCTAGTAACATTGCAGGTGTCTCCAGTACAGGTAAGTGTCCTTCCAGCCCCAGACAACTTAAACACAGAGCGCAACATGGGAAGGCAATATTGCAGTGTGGTGAGATGCAGGGTCTGATCCTGCCAGATACTTTGGGAATTGAGGGTCCTCTGACATCACAAGAAATGGAGTATTCTGCAACTCCCATGCAAAACATGGTGTTATATACTGTAACAGAGCACAATATGGTACCAAATAACAGAGCACAGTCCAAACCAGGGAGCCCCAGTACACCACAGTTCTGCCACATGCACTGAGAACAGTGCTCCAACCCAAGAAATATGCATCATTGACATGAAAAAGAAAGCTGCATACATGGCAGTGTGATACTGCACCAGGGAGTAAAAACAAAAGTGTTGTAGCTCCACAAAAGGGACTGTAACACACAGCAGCACAAGAAAGCACAATGCAGCCCTGCATACACCACAGCACAGAAGAATATTTCAGGGTCTACAGGAGAACCTACCATATAAAAAATAGCAAGTTGTGAAGCAAGGAAATATAATCCAGGAAAGGAGAGATGGAAATAAGAATTATGGGAACCTAAATTACATCAGCTCATGATATGAGACCAATGAAATCTCAATTGTGCTGGGTACAGGACAAATGCAGGCTAGCACTGCCCTCAAGTGGTGTTATGCAGAGGCACTTTGCTGGATGCAAGTTGCATACTTGACTTTGGATTTTTTAACATTAGATTCCTCTTTTGTAGTTTGTCTGCCTGAATTTGCTAGCTCTGGTGTGTGTAGCTGACCTCCGCTTATGGCCAGATGTAATTACACAATGTCAGTTACTACTGTCTGAGCCCCAAAAGGTGTACAAGCTGGTGCTAGTGACAGGTTTACAAACACTGATATGAACAACTAAGTGGATAGATCAAGTAGTTAGCATAAATCATGTAAAATCTCTTCCCAGTAATTATGTACACACACTTATAAATAAGCTAATGTTAAGTTTGCTGATTCCAATCCTGCCAAATCAGCAAACGCTGAACGTTGTTGGATAACTGTTTAGTGGCCTGTGAGTACTGATAGTGTGGGTCTCAGTGCATATCCAATAGGCAGGTGTGCACGTTAATTCTGGGGCACTTGCACACCATAGTGATGTGCATGATATGAGAACAGGGGGCCGGGGGGAGAACTACCATCACATTTGGTCTCCTTGTTGGTAGTCTCCTCAGAAAGACAAAGGACTGAACGGGGACACAGGGACTGAATTCCCCTTTCACTCCTAGAGGCGATCCCTGCAAAGCTTCCACTACTACTGCCGATGGTATAACTGCTCTCCAGTTAAGTAGATTGCCAATAGCGATGATGCTTTTTTGTGATGTGGATATGTCTTTGTTACTTTTAGGCTCTGGGCTGAGACCCATCTCATAGGCCACCTCCCAGGCATCTGAGAGTAACAAAATGTTTACTCACCACCACTCTGAGCTTGATTTAAACCAGTAACCTAGTTGGGAAAGGCTCTGAACCTGAACACCAGTTCCCTGAACTGTCCAATTCTGCACCTCGTTTATATGCCCTGTGCAAACCTCACTTTCCAAACAGTGGTGAGGCCCCTGGTTGCGGAGAACAGTTTCTTTTATAACTCAGAGGATTCCCGTTTTTCTGCAGACATATTCCCCCCACCTGACTTGACAGAGGATGGTTTGGCCCGACCTGTGCTGGCGGGCATTGTTGCCACAATCTGCTTTCTGGCTGCTGCCATCCTCTTCAGCACACTAACTGCCTGCTTTGTCAACAAACAACGCAAACGCAAGCTCAAGCGCAAGAAAGGTGAGCCCTGCTACTTTGTATTTTCCCTCTGTGGCATTTTGTGGTCCTCTTCCCTGTCGGTCTCTCTCGAGCATCTTCAGGTGAAGCTGGCCCTTACTTTATCCTTCAGCTGTGACTGTTTGGATCCTGGCCCTTCCTTTCCCACCTATTTCTCACCTCTGATCGGAGCAGATGGGTTAAATAATTGACAAGTGTCAGATGTGTGCTGAGGTCTAGAGGCTCGCTTTGAGAGAACCCCAATATCTCACCGTTGCGAGAGGAGAAGAAGAAAGTGCTTGTGTTCTAGAGCAGCATGAGGGAAGAGATGCGTTCTGGCTATACTGGAGCCTCTGCCGTGGTCTGAAACATCTTATGATCAGAAATGGTAGAGGCAGGGTGGGGATGAAGATGAAACTGAGACAGGTTCCTAGGCTGACATGGCAGGGGGACCTTCCTAATGGTGATATCTGTTAGGCCAGTGAGTTTTAGGTTTGGGGATTTTTCATTCTTGGGGAGAGAACCTCCTTGCAGACTCTTCCTTTCCCACAGCCCTCCAGTGCTTGGTTTTCAAGTCACTTCCTTTTGAGGGCCACCAAAAACGGCTGCTCATATCACTGGTGTTTCATGGATCATATAGCGTGAGAACTGTTGCATTTTAGATTATAGAGCAGGAGTGGCCAAGTCATGGCTCTTTTACAGTTAAAGTGTAGCTTGCAGTGCTCCCCCCACATTCTCCGCTGACCAGACTGGGGAAGAAAGTTTGGGACTTCTTCTGTCCTGCAGGGGAGGGGCAGGGGCAGGGGGTCTCGGGGCTTTAGCATCCATGGGGTGGGAGGGGTGTCAGGGCTCAGGGCTTCAGCCAGGTGCGCCTCCCCAGCAGGTGCCACCCCACGGGGCAGGTTGAGTGTTTTGCGGCTCTCAAATGTCTGAAGATTTATTGTATCCAGCTCCAAGGGTCAGTAAGTTTTGGCCACCCCTACTATAGAGAATCACCCAAAGGAAGTGGTGGAAGCCTCATCACTTAAGTTGTATAAACTGGGACAGTGGTGCCCCACAGGGAAATTTACATGGGCTGGGGATGTGGAGGGCGGACACTTTTTTTTTTTGTTTGCTTGTTTGTTTTTGTTTTATCTCTAGTGTGTATGATTTGGTGATAACAGAATGGATAGGAAACTATCTGGAGTTGTTTGTTGTCTGCGACTATTAAAGCACTAGAACAACCAAAATTTTCCCTTTGGCAAGTGTCTTTTTTTTTTTTTCTTGCTGTTGATTGTAAGATTTTTGTTTCCTCTTTCTGCCTAGTTGCGCCTCTTTAGTGGTTTCTCTTCACTCCCCCTTTTATTCTTTTCCAGACCCTCCTCTCTCGATAACCCACTGCAGGAAGAGTCTGGAGTCTCCGTAAGTATCTCCGCCTTAGAGGTGCCACTCAGGCTGTGTTCTGTCTGGTAGTTTTGGAGACACTTTTTGTAGGGATGCTGCTCGCAGGAAATGAAAATATCTGATGTTGAGTGTCTCAAATCTGCTGATCCTGGGGTCTGGTGCTTTTGGTGTTCCTTAAGTCTTTGGAACAGAATAGGCTGCAAGAGACTGCCTGGCTTCAGAGCAGAAGCAGAGGAAGGAGTTAAGAATGAAGCCTGTCATGAGCTTTCCCAAGGGAGTAGTGCTGGACTTTTTATTTTGAGGTGGAATTCTTAGATTCATAAAAGATTAGGGTTGGAAGAGACTTCAGGAGGTCATCTAGTCCAACCCCCTGCTCAAAGTAGGACCAACTCCAACTAAATCATCCCAGCCAGGGCTTTGTCGGGCTGAGTCCATAAAAAAACAAAAGAAAACAAAAAACGCTCCAAAGTTAGAGATTCCACCACCACCCTAGGTAACCTGTTCCAGTGCTTCACCACCCTCCAAGTGAAATAGTTTTTCCTAATATCCAACATATACCTCCCCCACTGCAACTTGAGACCATTGCTCCTTGTTCTGTCATCTGCCACCACTGAGAACAGCCGAGCTCTATCCTCTTTGGAACCCCCCATCAGGTATTTGAAGGCTGCTGTCAAATCCACCCTCACTTGTCTCCTGCAGACTAAACAAACCCTGTTCCCTCAGCCTCTCTTTGTAAGTCATGTGCCCCAGCCTCCCGATCATTTTTGTTGCCCTCCTCTGGACTCTCTCCAATTTGTCCACATCCCTTCTGTAGTGGGGAGCCCAAAAGTGGACGCAGTACTCCAGGTGTGGCCTCGCCAGTGCCGAATAGAGGGGAATAATCACTTCCTTCCATCTGCTGGCAATGCTCCTACTAATGCAGTTCAATGGGCTGTTAGCCTTATACTGGCAATTTTTCAGTGGCTACTTAAAAGAAGTGGTGGATCCTTACAACAAGTTTCACTATATCTAAGAATATTTCACCTTTGTTTTTTAACTGGGAAATTTAGAGTTCTACGAGCAACTCTTTTTGACTTGAAGATTCCCCCATTTTATCTTCCTCCCCACACTCCATTAAAGACCCTGGATCACTGTGTTCCACTGCTCTCAACTCCTTCCAGAGACCATCAGCAGTACTCAGTGCATCAGCCAGCAAGGGTAGATAGAGACAGGGGGTATCTTTGGTGTGAGTGTAATAGTCTGGCCTCTGATCCTCATGTGGTAGCTTCAGGAGCATCATGCAAGAGACCTGTGCTGACCCTGACACTTGGTATTTTTTATCTTGTTCTGCTGATGTCCTCTGCCCCGCCTCCCTCCTGTGGGCTCTTCCATTTCACTGAGAAGACCACACTTTTCAATTTCCTTGCCTCCATTATCTCAATTGGATCTGCTGAATCTGTGTGTCTAATCGTGTTTGTCCAAAGACTTCTCTGTGCATGTGTGGTGGGGGTGGAAGGGGTGATGGTAAACTTTTCTGAGAAGCTGCCTCTTTCTTCCCTTTTCAAGCCTTAATCCTTACACTCCAGGGTTGGGGGAAAATCATAAGTATTTTTTCTTCTCATTTTGTGAGCTGGTATCAGAAGCTGCCAAATTCCAGAAGAGGTATGTTCTTGTGCTGTTCTTCCCCAACTGTAATATGAAGCACTAGAAATGAAATCACACAAGGGAGAACATCTTACTGAGAAGTTTCCCAGCCTAGTTTTGCAAGAGGCTCAGAAAATTCAAATGAACATACAAACCCTTGGGTACTTAGCCAAAGCTAAGCTCTGGACCTGTTTTCATTCAGTCTTATGGGTCTGTGGAGCTAATTGCAAGAAATAGCAGTGGATTGCCTGCTTGAGAGGGGGATGAGAGAAGATGAAACATTTCTCTGTTTGTTTGGCAGAGTCGGGGGGTGGGGGTGGGGAGGAGAGAAGTAGTGGCCACCTGTTTTTAGTCTTCTTACACATGCCTCTGCCCAGCATCTGCCATCATAAGAATGCCCACACTAAATTCTTCCAGGCCTCCCTTTTCTGGGAACAATTAAGGCTTTTTCTTTTTGTGCCCAACTGGCCTGTGATCTTGCTGCGCAAGCCCCAGATTTTCTCCTCTCCCCATGACCACCACCCCCTTTTTTTGGTTTCTCTCCCCTGTGGTCCAGGTTGTCTTCCGGTAAAGTGAGTCCCGAGAGCATCCGCACACTCCGTCCCCCCTCGGAGTCCTCTGATGACCAAGGCCAGCAGGGCAAGCGTATGCTGAGCCCCAGCAAGGAGAAGGAGTTGTCCCTTTACAAGAAGACCAAGAGGGCCATTAGCAGCAAGAAGTACAGTGTCTCCAAGGCTGAGGCTGAAGCCGAGGCTACTACCCCCATTGAGCTCATCAGCCGTGGGCCTGATGGCCGCTTTGTCATGGACCCCTCAGAGATGGAGCCCTCGCTCAAGACCCGCCGGATAGAGGGCTTTCCCTTTGTGGAGGAGACAGACATGTACCCTGAGTTTCGCCAGTCAGACGAAGAGAATGACGACCCCATTGTGCCCTCATCTGTGGCAGCCCTCAAATCTCAGCTGACCCCTCTCTCTTCCAGCCAGGAATCTTACCTTCAGCCACCAGCGTACAGCCCCAGATTCCACAGGGGCTTGGAGGGCACAGGTGCTCTGGAGAGCCACCTGCAGGCCACTGGTCAGGCCAGACCGCCAGCCCCGAGGCCTTTCCACCACAGCCAATTTTACGGTTACCTCAGCAGCAGCAGTCCTGGGGAGATGGACCCTCCGCCCTTCTACATGCCAGAGGTCAGCCCTCTCAGCTCTGTCATGTCCTCCCCTCCTCTGCACCCTGAGGGGCCCTTTGGACACCCCACCATCCCTGAGGAGAATGGAGAAAATGCTTCCAACAGCACGTTGCCCCTGACTCAGACGCCAACAGGGGGCCGGTCTCCTGAGCCATGGGGCAGGGCTGAGTTCCCTTTCAGCAGCCTGGAGGCCTCTCCCATGATATTCCCTCAACAGCTCCACCAGTGCGAGGTGGCAGAGTGTGTGCAGCTGACGGCCTGTCTTCCTAGGGGCCTGCCCCCTTCCTCCCTCCAAGTCCCTGCATCCTACCCTGGCATTCTGCCCCTGGAGGCACCAAAGAGTTGGACTGGCAAGCCACCTGGCAGAAGCCAACCCTCTGTGCCCACCACTACCAAATGGCAGGACAAACCTATGCAACCTATGGCGAGTCAAGGGCAGCTAAGACATACCAGTCAAGGTATGGGCATACCCGTGTTGCCTTACCATGAACCATCCGAGTCAGTCAGCCACAGTGGCACAAGCACATTTGGCCTGGACACCAGGTGGTATGAGCCCCAACCCAGACCTCGGCCTAGCCCTCGGCAAGTCAGGAGGGCTGAGCCCAGTTTACATCAGGTGGTGCTACAACCTTCGAGGCTTTCCCCTCTGACCCAAAGCCCCCTCAGCTCCCGCAACAGCTCCCCCGAGCTGACTGCACGTGCCAGACCGCGACCGGGTCTCATCCAGCAAGCGGAGATTTCGGAGATCACCCTGCAGCCCCCCGCAGCAGTCAGCTTCTCCCGCAAGTCCACCCCGTCGATCGGCTCCCCGGCTCAAAGCAGCAGGGGAGAAAGCCCCAGCTACCGACCTGCCATGGCCTTCACCTCTTTGGCCACTGGCTACCCCTCCTCTCAGTGCCCCTCCCTTCCCGGGGACAGTATGGATGTTTTTGGACAAATTCCCTCTCCGAGGAGGGCTGGGGAGGAGATTCTCAGACCTGAGCCTACACAGACAACATTATCCACTTCGGGGTAAGTGTATGAATCCTTTAGCTTCCCTTTATCTGCCTTTCCTTCCCCACCCCACCTCACCCATTTCCTCCAACTCCCTCCCCCCATCATCATCATGATCATCATCATCATCTGAAATCATAGGGGTGGTCTGGACATGCTGCAGCATCCCTTTTGGAGGTGACTTCCAGTTGTCATTGGTAGGACCCTGCTCTGAAGAGGCTCTCGCTACTGGCACCGTTAGGACACTGCTCATGTTAGTAGATTAAATAGGCAGAGGAACAGTCGGTCATTCATGGTGCATTATCTCCAACAGCTGCTCTATTCCTCGCAAGTCTCTTTGGGATTGGGAGTGTCTATGTCTTCAGATGTGTGGAAAAGGGCCTGTCCATTAAGGAACTAGATTAGGGGTCTCGTTACCTGTGCTTGTTGGGTAAGTGACCAAGGGTCACCGGCAGTTTCTTTTCTTATTTCCTGGCTCTTGACTTTCCTGGAACATTCAGTGTGTACCTGGCTCTCTGGCTTCTTTCTGCCCTTCCCCACAAAGTCTAGTGACCATAATGACCCACAGAGATGGCCACAAAGGTCACCTTGCCGCTCCATCTCCAAAAGCGATGCTGCAGCCCCAAGACTTAGGCGGGGAGAGGGTGCAAGGACTTAGTCCCATGAACAGCATGTCAGGAGAAGAAATTCACCTGAATGGAAATCAGGAAGCTGCTGGTATTTTCTGCCCCCAAGAGCGAGGCTGCTGCACTAAACTCCAGCGGCTGGTTTTCCAGGTACCAGGGTTGCGCCAGGCAAAGCGTCTTCCTGTTTTTCTTCTCTTTCACTCCGTCTCTGCCTCTTTTTCTTCTTTCCCTCGTCTCTTTCGCAGCACCTTAGATCCTGTAGATGTTTTCCTTCCATCCCTTTTGTCTTTTGTTTTAAATTCTATTTTTCAAGTAGTGGAGTTTAACCTCTTGATCCCTCAACTCGTGGAGCTCGGGAATCAATGGCTTGAAGTAAACTATTAAGCTCAGTGGAGAGAGGAGCTGGGGCAGGCAAGGAGGAAAGGAGATGTCCAAACATGTGTAACCAGCATTGGCTGAGGTATAGGAGGTTAGTGTCACATCAGGAAAAGAGCAAGGTTTGGGGGCGGGAGCCTGGCTTTTCACCCTGCGGTGCCCCTTGCATTTCACTACTTCTCTCTGGTACCTGGAAGCTTTAAATCCTTAGAAACCCAATTAGCCCATTCAGCCCGTTTGTTGATTGCTGGTTTCTGGAGACTGGGTGAATGAGTCAGAGAGGGGTGCTTATACTGAAGGGGGCTCCGTAGTAACAAAATCAACCTCAAATCAATTCTCTTGTGGCTTTAAAATATATATATATTATATCATCTTTGTGTGAATATATATATATGTGTGTGTGTGTGTCTCCAACCAATCTAATATAGCCAGGACACCTTAATGAGGCCCCGCAAGTATAGGGAAGTCACAGAATTGTCCTGTGTTAGAGCACTGTCTGCGCTTTTATGCAGTGTTTTCATCCGCTTTGTTGATCTTTCTTTCTTTTCTATTTCTTTCTCCCCTTTGTTTCCAGCCTTGTTTCGTTTGGAGTTTTTGTTTGTTTTTCTTTCCCCAATACTTCTCCTTTTGGCGTTTTTTGACGTGCTGATGTGTTGCGGAGCTCGGCTCCTGCGGATGTTAACTGCTTTGTTTTTGATTAATCTCAGCTATCTGGGCAGTGTTGTCGAGACAAGCTTCTCCTCAGCTCAATAGGTAAGGGTGATCCATGTCCGAAAGGATGGCGTGGGGCTGTTGGAGGGTGGCGGGGAGCGGGGCATGGAAGGGGCTTTTCCAATCCCATCTCCTCCTTTAAAGGGGAATAAGGAATTGTAAAATACTGGGACAAAACCTTTGCACACATGTTCTCTGTGGCTTTTGGGTTTTCCCACTCAGCAGTGCCTCAGTGCTCTCACGGGTTCACAGGTGCCTATCCACAGTCAGGATACAAGTAGAAAGACTTGGTATGGCTGTTACTTTTGTGGGAACAAGCCTGGTAGGGTGACCAGATGTCCCGATTTTATAAGGACAGTACTGATTTTTGGGGGCTTTTTCTTATATAGGCTCCTGTTACCCTCCACCTCGTGTCTCAATTATTCACACTTGCTATTTGGTCATCCTAAAGCCTGGTGAGGAGGGGAGACAGCTCCTCGTTCTGTATTCTGTAGGGAGATGCATGGTCTGATGGATTGAACAGGTTTGGGAGCCAGGAACATGTAGGTTCTAATAGCAGCTCTGCCACTGACTCACATGACCTTGGGCAAGTCACTTCACCCGTCTATGCTTCCACTTTCCTCCTCTGGCAGTGGGGATAGTAATACCTACCCAGATGAGTGGTGAGAAATGGTCTGTGAAAGTGTTATATAAATGTTCAGTGTTAGTAGACAATTAAATCTTAAGATATCACATGGATACAAATAAGAGACTAACAATACGAAATGGGCATGTGTTCAGCAACACCTAATAGTAGCTTTCAGTTTGACAGCAGCTAGCAAACAGTTATCTAGGACCACGATCTCATTCCATGAATTCAGTAAAGAGAACCCAATTTCAAAATACTTCTCCGATATTAACAGCCGAGCGTTCCCCCCTCCCTTCCATTCCCAAGATTTCTAAATTGTATTAAACCGGAGAAGTTCTGTTTTTTTTTTTTTTTCCTTTTGCAGTTTTCAGTGGTACGCTGCATATCTTCAGCTCATCGGTGTTAAATCTTTTTGTTTTGAACTGTAATAATTCAATTACAATAGAAGCCTCGCCTCTCTCTGAAATTTTATCAATGAAATCTTGCATGTTGGCTTCAAACCCAACTATGATTACAGTGAATTAAGCAAATCTTGCAAGATTTTTCCAGGAAAACACCTCATGGAGACTTTCTGGGGGCAGTTTCACAGATATAGCGAGGTCCTGGAACAGAAATGGAAGAGAGAAAAAGGAACTTGTTTCCAGACTCCTTTGTAGTGGTTGAGCTTCCTCCTCTTCCTTTCACTGAGTCCTTTTGTGCTCTAAGCTAGATGTTACCAAGTACTAGCTCTGAAGATCAGAAGTGAAGGTCACCTGAAGTGACACGCAGGCCAATACCAACTGCATTGGCTGCCAGGGATGTAGTGTCCCAGGCCTACTTTTATTTCCACTATCTGAGAGCCTGCATGCACCCATAGAGGAGCAGATTCCCAGAAATTCACAGCTGCTGTGCCTGTGCTGCTTATCAAAGTGAAAGATCCAGCGTCTAGCCCAAGCATGTGCCCGTGTGACTGGATAAGAGACCTGCTGGGTGTAGTGTTACAGCTTAGCAAAAGCTGGAAGTAATACCCAAAGGGATACAATCCTCCTAGCTCTCTCTGAGAATTGTGATCAGGGAGACAGATGGGGATGTCTGGAGGTTGTGTTGCGGGGAGTGGGAGGGCAATAGACTTGGACATTCAACCAGGGGAGAGAATGAGGTGTCGGACTGGTGGGTCTGTCGCACTGAGACCTATCTGGATTGGGAGAGAGTGCAGAGTGCGCAACTGATAGAGGGAGCAGTGGCATCTTTACTGCTGTCTCCTTTTGGAGCATTACCCTCATAGCTGCCAACCAGATGGCTTCAGTCCTTTCCAGAGAGCTTCATAACCACCGAGAGGGAGATCCTCCTTTCAGGGTGTTCTTTTTAGCCCTGGAAACTTTCTGTCCCAGACCTCACACTGCACTCTAGGTACCTGTGGCAGACCTGAAACCTTTTCAATCCTCTTCTCGCGCCGATTCCAGGCCGAGATGTTCATGCATGCCTAGAAAAGACCTCAACAGCAGCCAAGCCACAAAAATGTCGGTCAGCAAAGGCCCAATGACCAGGGACTGAAATGCATCTTACTCTGGGACTTGGGCGCAGAATACATTGTAGTCGAACCTGGGTTCACTGTCAGGTTCTCCTTCAGCTAGAGGAGGGAGCGAGCCATTATCTTGAATGGGGAAGGTAGAGGGATAATAAATCCTGCACGCTAATAAGAAAGGAATCCCATAAACAGCACAGCCAAGTAATTTCTTTATGATTTAGGGTTGTAAAATTGTCAGTGGATCAGGGGCACGGGAATTTTATACCAGACCAGCCAGGTTTTATGCTGCAATAATAAGAACAGAGAGGGGGTGGGGAGATGTGGTTTGAGCTCTGTGGTGACTTACCCATCAGTAGCCGGGCACTGCTAGCAGTATGAATGGGATCTCTGCTGTGGGAATGCATGCAGATCAGGCTGGATAGGACAGGCCGTTGTGGGCAAATAGAGGCATACAAGTGACTCTCTGCATGCAGTGTTGGTTTATATTCCCCTGGCATGGCTGGAGTGGGAAGGCTTTTGAAATATCTCTTGCTGTGTGAAAGGCAAGCAAGTTTTATTTAAGGGTGTGGGTAATTTATACCATGATCAAATTAGCACTAGTAACTTTCCCTTTTCTTTTAATTGAATTCAATGTGCCGTGAACGTCTCTTAACTGGGAAGAGTTGGTTCTGTCATCTCACTGCAGTAGGAAACCCAAAAACCACAGGGAAGGCAGGCGAGCGCCTGTGCTACCTCTGCATCCTAGGCTGTTGTGTGCTGGCAACCCCAGCTCCTCTCTTCCCTTTGGACAGCACAGTCAGTACCTGGTACTCAAAGCCTCTGATGCCTCCTAGGTGCAGGTGGCAAAACCATGTCCATTCCATGGGTGAGGAAGCTGCCCCACCCCCAGTGGGGGGAGGACAATGACTCCTCTGGTTCAGTTTGAAACAAGTAGGTTCCCCTTTAAAGACTGTCCATGTGCTGATCCTCTGCATGCGTTTCACACCCAATCTCGCTTGGAGAAGTTGAGTCCTCTTGTCTGAGTGATTTTTTTGTTTTTTTTATTTTATTTTATTTTATTTTTCTCTTTATTTTCTCACTCCTGATTTCATTTATCATCTTTTTTCCCCTCTGATCTTTTTTCTTCTTCCTGTCCTCTCCTCTCCCACCCTTCTTTTCTTCTTTCTTCCTTATTCCTCTCCTGTCAGCATGGTGAAGTCCGTTGTATAGATGAGTTGTGTTGTCTGCAGACCTATAGACGGGATGCCATTTTTCAGTGTGCTCCCTGCTGTTGTCAATTCCTTCTTATCTCCTTGTGGTGGTCGTAGCTTGGCAGCAGCTCTTTGGAAAGGGAGTGTGACTTATATGTTCTCCAGCATCTTTTGATTTTGAAGGCTCCTAAGCTGATCCCAAGTGATACACCCACAGCATCCTCTAGGATGGAGGCAGAAGTCAATCCCGCACAAGACTGGAGGGGAAGAGGAAACTCCTACTCCTAAGAAAAGGCTCATGGGATCTTTAGCGTCCATGCAGCACACAACCGATCTTAGCTTGTAATATTTACTTGCATGAAAGAACCCCATATTGATCAATGGAGTTTATAAGGGTGTAGGATGGAGTAAACCTGGCCAGGATTTGAACCTGTGGGATATAGGCTGTCTAGATGGTTTCAGACCAGACCTTTAGTTGTCAAGCCGTTGCTAAAGTTCTCTGCCCATTTGTTCAAGGGAAGAGAGTCAGGGAAGACGTGTGTGGTGAGGAGAAACTGTTATATTGCACCCTGGGATCTTTCTGCCTCCGTTTGTGACTTGGCTTCCCATTCTGATGGAGATAGGTTGCAGTTCTTCCCTAGGCTTCATCTGCCACTCTTCTAACCTCCTACATACAAAGGCATTTAAAGAACAGCAGAGATTTTTTGCTGGGTTGGACTAGTGGAGCTGCTCTTTTAACCTAGGGATAAAGCCCTTCTTGCTATGGATACCGGAGACTCTTGTTTTAGCTCCGCTAAGGAGGAGTGGTGAGGCATGCAAGCTTTGTAACTCGCTCTTCTCTTCTAGATATTGTGCTTTGTGCACTCCCTCAA
Source organism: Gopherus flavomarginatus (assembly GCF_025201925.1). Taxonomy (NCBI): domain Eukaryota; kingdom Metazoa; phylum Chordata; order Testudines; family Testudinidae; genus Gopherus; species Gopherus flavomarginatus. Next base: position 18,913,513 of record NC_066629.1, on the reverse strand, counting down.
TAACTGTGAGGCGCCTTCAGTAACTTTCTGTCCATATGGTTCTGACTCGCGCTTATCTGGAAGTGTGGGTAAATTGAAAACAGAACTTCTCCATTAGTTCTTCTGACCCAAACCTGATGCTTTGTAGAGTCTGGGATCTGAGTTCACTTCAGAACCTTGTAGAAAATACCTGCTACGTTTTTAAAGCTACCTTGCCCTATTATGACTCAGCGGTCCAGAGTGAATGAATGCAGGGACAGGTTCCTCTGCATCACATGTGGTGTATTCTGGATGGGTTTTGTGCATAGGCTTCTGCCCAAAACACTATGGAACGGGCAGGAGGAGTGAGAGGTCTTTTGCTGGTCTTAGAAACAATCACAACAGGAGAGATGGAGTTGACTGCAGAAAGAAAGAGTGGTGGAGAGGCTATAAATCTGTTGGCTAGTACCTGTCCTTTCCTCTGCCATTGTCCACTCTTTACATCTGTGACACCTGAGATCAAACTCTATTTATGGTGAAACATGGGTTTAGTGCACTGGCTTTGTGTGGCTGGAAATGGGGGATTGGGAAGTTCTATTTTAGAGAACAAATGGAAATGAGTTTGATGGAGTTTCATCCTAATCTCTAGTGGGCATTTTTCTAGCATCATAAATGTCACAATTGCTAATACCTTCTTAGAAGAGGCATGTGGCAGAAGTGGCAGAGGCTGCTACAGCTCAACGCTGAGCGGTATCGATATAGTTGTATGGCAGTGGGGACCAGCAGTGGAATAGGTGCTGCAAGTTAGAACTGCTTCTCGGCTCAGGATTTAAAGAGCAGAAGCTGTTTCACCTTGTGGTGGAAGACCAGGACTGGAATAATGGGTCACTCTTGGTCAGGGTTGAGTTGCATTGTCAGAACCATTTGGAGAAGTTCACTCAGTAGCTGCCTGCAGATAGCAGCCATGCACTTGCTTGTATCCCATTGACCTAAAACTGAAAACTCAGTGTAATCAGGCATGGAGTAATGTGTGTGTAAGCTGGGTGCAGAGGAGGGCAACCGTTAGCATTGCCTGTACCAGTTGTTGTTCAGCGGCACAAAATAATGTGTAGCTCATCAAAGTACACCAAATAGCGAGATGTTATGGGGACGCCAGCTTCTAAAATTAAGCTATAACCCTGTATTCACCATTGGAGGCAAACGTTGGCTTCCTGAGAGGAATTTAACTGTAGCCCCATCACTCTTACACATCCTAAATCTAGCCCATCTTAGGAGGGTGAAAGTCTCACTTGGCTCCAACAGGAGGGAATTGTAGCTTTTCTAAAAAAGGTGTTGTGTCCTCTGCTGAAGTTAATGCTGCCTGCTTTGTGGGGAGTTTCAGCTGTTCCATCAGACATGGTCTTGAAGATCTGTCTCTTTGCACGTTAGTCAAATCTGGACGTCGGTGTTTGAGCGGCGAATATTTAATTGAAGCTGTTTTGTATCCTGAACCTTACAGCGTCAGTTGCATTTGCTGTTTCCCAGCTGCTCAATCAAATTACTCATTACGTTCCATACGCTTCTCAGTGCTGTTAGCAAAATCAAGAAACTTTGCCAGTCATATCAGTGTCTTTAAAAACCTTGGAAGTCATCAGCCTGCAGTATTCTAGCTAAGCACCTTCTGCTACAAAAGCCACTTGCCACGTCAGCTTGTCTTGTCCCAGCCTAAAGTCTCTCACCATGCCACTGTGGCCTTACCCCCAAAATGCAATGAGGGACGTGGCATTGAGTAATGGGACGCCCGGTTCTGTATATATGAAACACTCAGATTTCCTTCCTTTAACAAATGTTGACTACAATGAGATGCCACCAGCTGAACAGGATGAGGATAAAGAAGAATTTCCACATCCAGATTTTCACAGCTAAATGGATGGAATGCCCTGAGTTCGGCCCACAGATACCTAACTCCTCTGTGATGTCTTGTATCAGGGCATGTTGCAATATTTTTAAGCCTCACAAAACCCCCTGTGCAGTAGGCATTATCTTTATTTTGCAGATGAGGAAATGGAGACACATTGAGGGATAAGTTACTTGGCCAAGCTCTTTCAGTGACTGAGCAGAGAATAGAATCCAAGTATCTACTCCAACCCCCGCTTCTTTCAGTCCTCCCCAGACCTGATCTGATTGCAACGCAGGATAGGGTTTCATGTATCTTGCAAGTTCTTGTGCTTTCCAAGAACGCATGCAATTTCAGGCGTCTTAAATTCAGGGTTAAGACCTAAACCTTAACTTAACTGAGTGTGTGTTTTGTAGTTTGCTTTTCTCTTTGTGAGCATTGAAAGGAAAGGCAAATCCTCCTCTTCCTGACCTGCTGTTGGATCAGGGGCTGGTTTCTTGATTAATGCTCCACATTGGACAGGAAGAATCTTCTGTGTATTGGATTTATCTCTGTGAGGGCTCCAGATGGCCAGTAGAGGAGAGTTCACACTGCAATCCGAGTGAAAGAGAGTGTCTTCGGTTTAGGGCCCTTAGCAGTGTAGATTCCCCACAGACTGTCAGGCAAACCGGACCAGCTTTAGGTCCTTGCATATTTTCTCCATTGATGGCACATTTATCTGTGGGAAATGCACTGGCCAAGGTAATCATTGTCTTTGTCCAAATCTTGTTTTGCTTCTGGTGCTCCAGCCTGCCCTGTTTGCTCTCTCCATCTCTTTGTATGGGAAAACTAGAATTCCCCCACTTTTTCACCATAGGTTGCCATGCAGCAGGCATGTAAAAGTGAGTTTTGCCTCTCTGAACATGTCATCTTCCATCAACTCCACGCTTATCGGTTTCATCTCAGTTTCTTCTGCTGCCTTGACGATGAGCACAGGGGAGTTGATGGGAGCAAATGAGAATCCCAGAGTGCTGGACTACTCTTGGTTAATCTCAAATGCAGTGAAGTATGAACAGAAGACCAGCTGCTATTTGGGTTCAGATTAACCCTTTAAGGGGAGTGTTACTGAAGTGTACATGATCTGACACGTAGACACCCCATTCTTGCTCCCATTGCCCAATCTCTCTTTCTTTGAACCCTCCAGTTGATGTGCGGAAGGTCTAATTGCAGTATTCCTTGCTGGTGCTAACTCTTTGAAACTGCCACTCAGGAAATAATTGTTGCCTTTATTTTCCTCTTCCTCTCAGAACTTTCTGTGAAGTGTGGTCAACCTTTGTGCATCCTCGGGAGATGCAGAACAACAGACTTTTTTGTCTGACCGTAGCATTTACCTGGCTTATAGCAGGAAATGGGGGGATAAGCTGACATTTGATAACACTACCAGGACGAGGAGAGCCTGGGAATTCAGGAAATGTTACGAGCTACCCCTCTCTTAGCAAGTACAGTATTTTGAGACAGTTTGATCAGTGGTGAGTCAGTAATGATACCAAAGAATGTCGTCTCCTACTTCAAAAGGTGTGAATATATTGGAGGCTCAATGGATTAAATCTCAGAAGAGCTTGGTTTAAGTATTGGCTTGATCTCACAGTGAAAACTACTTTGTGGACCTGGCCTACTCACTTATGGGCACGTGCTCATATCTCAACACTCCCCCCCTCACACTCTTTGGCACTCTGCCTGCTAGTCAGGACTGTGGCACTCCGCTAGAACAAGGGGCTCCAAGGCTGAAGAGAACTGCAGGTCACAACTGAGCTGTGTGAAGGCTCCAGTACAGCCCTTGTCTGTAGTCTGGCCTGAACTGTCAAGACTCAGACTCTTTCTTTGATGGATAGCAAACTTTCAGTTTTGGCGGAGAGGTGCCTCAATCTAGAACTGGCAGGGGAAAGGTATGGGAAAGTTAATAAAGACTTGGTGAAAACTGGAAAACATATAGTTGGACAGACTTCGTCCAGAGGGAAGGGTTTTCCTATACTCACCTGGCCCCAGTGTCCTGGCTTCCAATTTCTAGTCAGGGAAGGACTAGCAGACTAGAAAGAAGTGCACACAAAATAAACCTTAGGCAAAGAGCCCGTTTCCCATGCACCAAATTCTAGAGAAAATATTTACCTTGTAACAGGCTTTGGTGGAAGAATAAACCAGCCATACAATAAATCAGTGAAATAGGCTGGGGAAACTGGCCCCCCCCACCCCCCGATAATCTCTTGGAAGTACTTTAATTTCAAAGTCCTGGTTTGTCTTATCCTACTGGGGAAGAAAATCCGAAGCCTGGCGTCAAAAGATTAAACAGAACCTATCATCAACTCTTATTTTATTGTGTGTTGTGGCTCAGAGCCGTGATCCTGGAAGGGGGTACTAACTTGCCAGCCCCAGCAATGCTGGCTTGTAAACGCTTCGTGTTTCTGTTTGCCGTTTGGTCCTGTTTTTGCTGTGGGGTTGGGGAAGGGAAGGGTCACCGCTTGCGTTCTGTCTGTCTGGGCCACTGTTGCCATAGCTGGCGATGCGCATAACGGTAACATGGGTGCCGCTGTCCTGTTTCCATACGCCTTTTGCTTTCCCTCCCTTTAAAGGGGCTTGACGCGGGTTCCCAGAAGTGCCTTGTCGGACATAGGATCTGCCCCTTTCTACCTACTTTAATGGTTTTGAAATTACAGAAACAAATGCATTTTTAAGACGTGAGCCTCGGTACCGGTTGTCTTAGTGTGGCTCTTTCAATTCCTCCACAGCTTAGCCATCAGCAGGCATTTGATTCTGTCCACAGGAACAACCAGGGCTGGAGCCTAACACCTCTCTATAAACTTTGCCTGTTTCTGCCTGACCTACATTCATCCATGGAATGAGAGGGAGGGAAACAGTGGACAGGAAGTATGTATGTGTGTGTGTGGGGGAAACTACAGCTGTCCCTAGGGCAGTGAGTAGATGGTGTCATGTTTCCACCAGCATCGTATTTAGCTCCAGTGCAGCCGGCTGACCTTATTCCATCGGCCCAGGATTCCTCACATTTTCCTTCCCGTGGCAGAGGATGACCGGTCCCTCCCCACCCAAGAATTCTTCTGGCCAGAGTGTGACAGGGGGCCACTGATGGCACGTGTCTGCTTTTCCTTTCTAGAGAACGTCCATCTCCATCCGGGAACGCTGCTGCACCTGAGAGGCTCGAAGCTCTGAAATACCAGCGGATAAAGAAGCCCAAAAAGTCATCCAAGGGCTCCTCAAAATCCAGAAAACAATCCAGTGAGTGTGAGGATCACAAGACTCCCCACTAGTCTCCCTGTCCATCCTCTGTTTGAAGCCTGATCCAACGCTCATTAAAGTCTCTGACTCTAATGGGAATTGATTCAGGCCCGTGGTCTGAAGGTCTCTGTTGAGCTACTATAAAACCTATGTTTTATTCTCTTGCTCAACAATTCCTTACAAAGGAAGCAGGCTCTTTTTCCATGAGGCCAACAGGGGCTTCCCTGCTCCTTTCAGCTGTAAAATGGAAGGCCCCATTTCCTGTTCTTTTTTTTTTCCTTGGGATGTTAGTCCAGATCTTAGCCCAGAAGAGGAAGGGGATAACTTCCCTTTGTAGTCCTGAAATTATCTGGAGAGCCCTGGAATGACCCTTCTTCCAATGCCTTTCGTGGCTCTGTCTATTTAATTTCAAGATCCTCCTGCATCTCTCCACCTACATCTCTGCTGTCATTTCCTCCTGCCCCCTATCTTTTCCTCAGGTCCTCTGTCCTGAATCTTCCCTTTGTCTCCTACCCCCCCGCTAAGCTATGTGCCTTCCCTTGCACTGTCCCCTACACTTAGAACAACCTTCCTCTTCCTATTCTCCATTAAATCCCTTCAAAAACCCTCCTCCGTCAGCTGAGCGTCCTATGTTAACCTTCTCCCCAGCCAAACCACCGAGGTTGGTACGTTATCCTGATTTAGACTGTGAGCTTCTCAGGGCCGGGTCCAGGCATTTGTTTTACACACTCTGTAAAGCACCATGTCGGCTCATGGCATTTTTATAGATCACTAATCCTCTTGTCTTTCTCCTTCCCTCTTCCTCTTCAGATGGTTCTGCCTCCCAGGTTCAGCAACTTCCCAACTCTCAGGTACTGTGGCCTGACGAAGCGGTCTCCCTCCGCAAGAAAAAGAGACACTCTCGTCAGGATCCCTTCGCTCGCCTCTCTGCGTTGAAGGATGACCTTTGCCACCGGCAGCTCCCTGAGGACCAGACAGCTATTCTCAACAGCGTGGACCACGATGATTCTGGCGGGCATGCCACCTTACTTTAGCATAGCGCCAGCCAGAGAAGGTTCAAAGAGAGGGGGGAGGAGGGAGAGGAGATCTCATGAGCTACAGACACATGTGGGGAGAGATGGGGTGTGAGCTTCAGCCTGGGTTCTCATACCAACAAACTGAATGTTTGGTATCACATCCAGGGAACCTAACATCCAGTCTTTGGCCACTGGGAGAGGCTCTCCCCTTCATAGGACACCTTCCATTTAGTGCAGACCGTGGGGGTGGCAGGGAGGAATATCCCAGATTAGAGATGGAGGGGAAAATACCCTCGCCTCACCCTCCCCTGCCATTTGGAACAGGAAAAGGTGAGGTTGGGGTTTGCAGGGCTCAGAGTGAGAAGGATTCAAACTCAGTGTTGTCATAAGAATCTATTGTCCCTCGAATCCCCCCCTCTCTGCTATGGCTTCAGTTTTATGAGTGCTAGAAGAGGGATGAGATTTTACATCCTGGTTTCCAAAAGTATGTATAGATTAAAAAAAAATGTGCAGATTACAATGTATATTTATACAGTGTGTATTTAGGTAGGAACATGGAAGTAAGCAAATGGCCTGAATTCACAGGAATCATTTGGATTCCACAGAAAACAAATAAGTGACACAGAACAATCCAGATTGGAACTGATGACCCAGTTAATCTGATAATTTTGTAATGCATTATTCTAAAATAATCCCAAAAAACTTTACCAGTGCAAAATCTCATTGCCTCTCCACCTTTTTGCCTGAGGATGATGGGTAACAAAAACACAAATGATCTTTTACTTCTGTCCAGCCCCTGCCTCCCTCAAACTCCAAAATAAGTAGATGTGTGGAATCGTGCAAGGTCCCGTACATGCACACTCTCAAAACCTTGTTAATTTATGGTAACATCTCTTTGCAGACCTGCAAAGATCGGGGTGGAAGGTGGAATTTATATCGAAGGATCTTCCATCTCAAACAAGACTTTGTCAACTTTGAGGAGGGGGGTTAGATTGCCAATTTATTATTAGTAATGTTCTGTACTTCACTTTGTAAAATTAATGAAGTCTTAGAATACAAGATCTCACTATAGGAGTGTTTGCATTTTTTAACCTTTGCTGCAAAGTGAGGAGAGAGAACAGGTTTCTTTTTCCTGTGTAGAGTGTGAATTGAAATGGTTCAACTGGTGTACCCCCCCACAAAAAAGTGTGAACTTCAGTCTGCATCTTCCAGTCCATTGCCCCACTGATTAATGTAAACAGGGCATACACAACAACGCCTGAGGGCGAGCTTTTGGAAGGTAACTTTTGGTCCCCGGAGGAATAATTGCTTCTAGCTGCAAGCAATAGAAACAAATTCTGTCACCTTGCATCCATTCTAAATACGTCGCTGATATGTCCCCTCCCGTTTTCCACCTCCACCCCAGTTTTAGAATGAATGTGATAGATGCATTGGGTTTTAACACTCCCAGGATTCAGTCTGAGGAGTTACAGTCTCCTCCTTTTACCAATGCCATTCCAGTTCTTCACCAGAGTGTGTTTTCTACTCAGATTAGTTTGACTGATTCATTTGTCCATCAGTTTCTCTCTGGATTGCATTGGTCTATATACGAGGGGCAACTCTGGTGTAGTGAATGGAATGTGAGGCTAGGAGGCAGGATCCCTGGGTTCTATTCCTGGTTCTGCCACTGACTCATGTGGCCTTGGGCAAGTCACTTAACCACTCTGTGCCTCAGGTTCCTCAACTGTAAAATGGAGATAATGATACTTATGCTCCTTTGTAAAGCACCTAGAAGTCTACAGATCAAAAGTGCTATATAAATGTGAAGTATTATTATATTCCTATATTTTGGCACTTTCTAAGTGGCAAGATCAAACAGTGCATCCAGGTCTTCATGTATGTATTCCCTTGTGCTGGAGTGCTAAGATCGTAGCCTGCCTGGGAATAAAACAATTACACTTAAAGTATTTCACATGGGTGTTTTTGCTTTAAGTGAATTCAGGATGTAGAAGGTCTCAGGTGAATCGTGGGAGGACCTAGGTACTTCTTTGCACAGAATCTCCAAGGCACAGGATTTTCACTTGTATACTTCCCAAGGTTGATTTTTTTCAAGTGGGATGGCCACAACATTTTCACCAGTCTTGCTATGGTTAACACATGCTTTGACTATTATTCTTGCTAATGGTTGAACCTCAAAGGGCTCAGTGGTTTAGAGAAGCATCCAAGAGTTTCAGATGCTTTGTAAAAATGAACAGTTTAGATCAAGCAATATCAGTGAGTCAAGCTGTTTTGGTGAAATTTAGAAATATCCCAAGACGATTTGTTTTGTTACGGTTTTTGTTTCCAGTCTCCTCAGATGTTCAGAAACAACAATAAAAATTACTGAACACTGTCAAACCTCAAAATCCTGATGAGGTTCAAACTACATCAGAGAGAACTCTGTGATAAACAGTGTTTTTTTCTCCAACTTAAAAAATGCCATCCAAAATGAGACAAATTTGCTCACAAGGGAGAGGAGGATACTCTGAGTACAATCCGAATCTCGAGTGCAGATTGGGGCATTTTGACATGTTTACAGTTGGTGGCTCTGGCTAGGTGAGAAACCAACTCTGCCTGTGGACTGAATGGGTATTTCTTTGGTTACTGTGTTTTTAAAGGGTTGCCCTAGACTTAACTAGGCCTGGATTGGATTTCATGTCACTTCCACACAAGGTGTGAAAACTGAGCCCATATTAGTGCCGGAGAAAAAAACAAACTAATTTCTAGCCCCAGTCCAACAGGACAGCTGTTTTTTAGAAAGACTTTGTCAGTGGGGAAGGAAGCAGTAGATACTGCCTCAAAATCTTCCAGGAACCTCGGCCTGCAAGGTTCCCAATCTGTGGGTGTGTACCCACGTGTATGTACCCACGTATGCTAATGTGTCAAGACTCTGGACGCCCTCCTGTTGGTGGCACTGCACAGAGGTAGGCTGTTAACTACTGCTTGCTATGTATGGGTGAAATTGGTCCCTGTGCAGAGGTGTAGCACAATATCTACGCACCACTTAAGTCTCCTTGAAGCTCTATTTTGATGAGGTGCGTAGGCCTTCTCCTGACTCTCTGTACAGGGCAAACTTCACTTCGCTTGCAAAGACCCTTCTTTCTTTTGCATGGACGGTTACAAAGCAAGGAGCAGGATGTTGACTTTTTGAGCACTTTCTGGGTTAATCGTGGTAGCTCTTCATATTAACAGGGCAGTATCTTGGGTCTCTTGGGATGACTGTCTCCAAGACCCTCTCACTGTCCTGACTTACGTAGCCCTAGAGGACTTAGGTGCAGAGATGATTGGCAGAATACGCCAGCTTGCTTGGTCAGTCTTCTACAGGTCTGTTTCTTTTGCAGATACTTTGAGCAGAGAGCCCCCTGCTTTCCATGGTCTTCAACCATTAGAGACCTGAAGCTTCTGCCCTCCATCTCTTTCAGCTCTGTGAGCCATATAGGACCCTGGAAAGGGAAATCCAACCAGTGAGCTTCGTGGAAGCATCTCTGCTTTTTCAAACTATTAGTTAACCTTTACAGCTGCCTCCTCCCAGTCTCTTTGACCTTAGCTACTATTATGGTTGATATTTGGGGAAGGGGGAGGTGCCGGGCAAGAAGGGAGAAAATACTAGCTCCCTTCAACTATAGCAAATGTTGCCTATGCTACAGCAAATATCCTCTCCTTTCATTCTGGAAACTACTTTCACAACCATCTGGCTTCGATGGCCTACACGGGAGGGGGTCTCTTCACCTTGGCAGCCTGGGATGGTTGAGCCATGCCAAAGGATGCCAGCCGTTCTCCCGTTTCCACCCCGTTGAAAACACTTTGCCTTGTTCTTGGTCCGCTGCAAACACCAGCTTTTTAATTAACATGGCAGAAAAATTCCTGGGCCAAATTCCTTTTCTGTAAACCTGTCCTAGTAAGAAATTTTTGCTGTTTCATCAGTAAAATTATGGCCATCCCCCATGGAAATAGCACCTTTTTATTGGCTTTCCTGGAAATCCCAGGCAACAAAGTTTCTTGGGAACAGTGAGGCACCGCCGACAGCAGGAATGTTTTTCATCTGGCTCTACAGAGCACTCCTGCTTTGTCAAGAATGTAAATACTACAAGATCATAACATCAAATCCATATATTTTTTTTGCACCTTTTGCGAAGTTTGGTTTTCCTGCTGTGTAGAATTTTTCTGTGTAAGAATGCTCCTCATCACAATCCTTCAGCTCCATTTCCACATAATCTCAGTTGTCATGTAAAAAAAAATTTGGCAACTTTTCCTATTGCAGCTAGGTGTGGTGATTGAGGACATGGGCAGCAATATGTGGGGGATGGGAGTGCAGGTGGCACTGCTACTATTTCTGCAAATTGACAGTGAAGTTGTACTGGAGATATATACGAGTGTCAGCCGTGTAAGTACAGAACCAACTGACTGAAGCAGGAAAAGTTTGATTATGACTTTAATAGTAGTAGTAGTAGTAGTATTTAAATATGACTATACCTTAGACTTCCTTTTAAAACTGGGGGAGGAGCAGCCAAGCAGAACTTCCTCCTTCACTTTATTTTGTTAAGCAAATGTGTAATCTCCCATGATTGCACCTGAATGGCCTGATGTAACAGTTTTTTCTGCAAAGGGCTAGTTGTTCCCCTCTGAGAAAAGAGAAGAATGGACTAAACTGCTGTGTAAAAGTTGGCGGGGGGGTCCTCCTGACCTCATCAGAGCGCAGGCATCGTATGGCATTCCAGCCAGCCCTGCAGATTTGTTTTGAAAAATTTAGGCCTAACTCTTTGAAACTCAGATTTGCCTTGCAAATCTGTTCTTTGTTGAGAACATCTTACGTTTATAAGCAAAATGAACTGGTGTGAGGAGGGAGACTTAGTAAGTGGATTTGGGTGTTTATACGCTGCCCCCAGATGCAGAATTGAGCACCTTGTCTTTTACTCCCAGGTTTCTTGGATCATCTTTTCTCTAATACAGGGAGTCCTGGTTATGGGAATCCATGACAATTTTCCAGTGTATGGAGCTTGCTACCTGAACAGCAACTGGAATACCTCCTTGGTCATTTACTTCCATTCTCCTGCTGTGAGTTTTGGAGGCAGTTCTCAGTATGTTGAAGGCGCTATGTCTGTTTGTGATGTCTCAGTTTATTTCCGTGGCACTGGACTGTGATTCAGACATACTTTCAGGGGGAATTGGAGATGATGATCCTGTTTCTAGTTAGGTGTGGAGGAAAAGCTGAGTCAGGCATGCATGCAGATCACAGGAAATTGTGTTGTGATAGCTACTGAACTGCATAGGTAATGTAGGCTTGGTAAGTGAAGTTATCCCTTATGAAATGGAACTGAAAGGCCTGGTTTGAGCATAGTACTGGGAGTCAGGATTTCTGTTCCCATCACTGCCACTTGCTGGCTCTCTGTGGCAGTGGGCCAGTCACTTCACCTCTCTGCTTCAGTTTCTCCAACTGTAAAATGGGGACAATAATATTTTACCTACCTCACAGGACTGTGGTGGGGATTCATTAGTTACTATTAGTAAAGTCCTTTGAGGATAAGATGCACTAAAAATGCATATTTGGTGAGGCTGTTGTGATGTACATTTGATGGGGCTGGCCAAGGAGGGCTGAAGGACAGAGCTCACCAGTACCACTCCTAAGTCTGCCAGAGGGTCATTCTCTCCTCCTCTTGTTCCAGCCCCTGTCGGCTTGGCAGAGAGCCTAAACTGTAATACCAAATTCATTATAGAGATGGAGCAGGATTTTTCCAACTTAGTACAATGTATCAAGAAGGTGCAAGATTGTCTGGGCAATAAGCAAAAATCATGGCATTTGTTCAGGTACATTCTTGAAGAAATTGGATTTCAGAGGCCCTAAATGGTGAGATTATGGTCCCCAATTCACACGTGTAAATTTGGAGTCCCTCCATTAACTTCAGTAAACTATATAACTATAAAAAGAAATTTATCTTAAAAAATGTACGTTTGGGAAACTGTCCCTGTATATTGAGGTCTAATGACAGTCTCATAAAAGCAGAAGCTTGATTTTAATAACTAGTTTCAGAGAGTTAATTGATGGCTATCTAATGAATATGTAATGCACAGCTTAATGTATTATCTGAGGTGTGCTGAGCTGCACCACTGTAGCGGCTGTGGTGTTGGTGTAAGGGATTAGTAAGCACACCTACATGGGGATTTGACATCTCCTAAAGCGGTTTACTACATTCCCCTCAGTGAATATATGTGGGTACATCCATCTCTTTAAGTCCGCTGCAGTCAGTGCTGTTACCCCAGGGGTACATATGGCCGGTTCTCCAGACGCGGATGTGTTTTATGCCCGGTGACTTTGCTTTCCTTCTGAACTTGCTCTTTGAGACACAAACTATTTTTGTAATTGCTACTTACTATTGGGAAAGGAGGAGAGAGAAGTCCCTCCCCACCCCAAGGCTTTAAGGGGTCAGAGAGATTAAGGAGGCGAGTGGATGGAGAGAGAACATGGACGTGGTTAGTTTTCTCCAGCACATTTGAGTCTCATGCTGCTGCTGTTTTAGAGTTGCTCCCTGGACAGCATCAGCCTGAGTGGATTGGTTGGGGTTTTAGAAAACTAATATTTGTTACAACTGTTAGAATTTGTATTTCTTCAACTTTTTTGTCCTATGTCCCCATGAGGTAGCTGAGATCCCCCTGGATCATCCTTGCTGGCTGTCCTGACATTCAGGGACAGAACCTCCAGTGGAAGGAGTTAGTCTTCAATAACCATGAGGAGAGGAGTCCCTCCAAAATGAGTTTTCAGACATTGCTATGTGAGCTGGGTCTGTTTATTGGTGGCAGTTTCTTTTGCTTTCCCATTTGCCCTTCCATCTGGCTGGTGGAAGCTTTCACTGAGCAAGTTGGGGGGGGGGGGGGCGGGTGGGAGCCAGGCCGATGAGCCCAATTTAGGATGATTACCTTCGGAATTAATTTTTCCTGGCAATCGCTAGTGCAGAAATCCAACACTTCTGGCCTGACAGTCCAGATAGGAGAGGCAAAAACTAGTAAAACTTCCTGGCTCATTTAACAGATGCTGTTTGTAGCAGCTTGGGCGGCTCCCTCTTATCTGCACTCTTTATCTAAATGGTGAGGGCTCATGAGCACTACTTTGATTTGGCAGCTGCTGTTGGTGCGGTGGATTTTAATGCTCAGTGTTAGCTGCTGGGAAACGTAACTAACCCCAGCCCGAGTCAACAACTGTCCATTGCTTTTGGCTAGGAGTCATCAGCAAAAGGACGCAGTATCATCCTCTGCGAGTACACCGCACACGTAGATGCACGTAGGTGACCTGTCCCTTTCGTTTTAGTGGTAGGCAAGAACCAAATCCTTGGATCCAAACACATCTGAACTTCGAGAAGTTCGGATCCAAGTCCAAACGTGATGGCTCAGGCCTGTCTATACTGGGATTTGGAGGCTGCAGAAGTACTTTCCCAGTGAGGCTGGACCAATCAACTCCAACTTTCTCTGTTTCCTCACTTCTTGTGAACCTCTTGGGGTTCACCAGTCACTCCAGCCCAGAGCTGAGAGTTGATCCTTGTATAGAAAGGAACATTTCTGAAGAACTGAAAAAGAGATGTACATAAGTGCTGTATAAATAGATAGAGAAACATAGGAGAAGAGGTAGATGTAGATGCACAGGATTCTGATATATCTGCATGTAAAGGGGACGCTGAGGGTGATGGGGAGGATGTTAGATGTTTTGTATGGGGGGAGGTTGGGGATAAGGAGAGGGAGGAAAGCGGGGAGAAGCACTAAGATTCTGGGCAGGGGATAGGAACAGAGACAAGACATGGAGAGTCCCTCCCAGCTACTCCATATCACAAGGGCCTGACCTTCATTTTGTTCCTCTATCCCCAAATCAGGACGGGCTGTTCTTCTTTCTCTAGCCATTGCAAATAATTTAAATCACCGAATCATGGAACCAAGATGGCAGCAATGGGCTGCATTGAAGCTAGCTGGCCCAAGGAGCGGGGCGAGGAGCTGCTTGAAAAAGGCATTTAACCCAGGCCCCATCTGGCCTGAGAAGGAACTGAGGCTAAGCAGCCACTTGTACTAAAAGTCATTGGGCCCCTGGCCCCATGAGGCACCTTTCTGTTGCGTCCACAGAGACCTACACCTTCACTCGCTGTTTTGGGTCTTTGCCTTGCTTATAGTCTCAGGCAGGGAGAGAGGGCCATTGAACAGTGAGACGGGGAGTGAGCAGGGCAAGTCGGTGGCTGCTCAGGCAGAGCCTTTGTTTCCTCACAGACGTGTGATAGTTTTGAAGTGCATTAAGTGATCCCAGCAGGACAGAGTCCCAGGGTCGCTAGGCTGAGAGGGTTCTCACTTGTTTGCTACCTCGCATCTGAACTAAGGGTGATTTGGAGCATGGAACACCCACAGCATTTACTGTGCAATCCTCAGAGACCTCATTACTAGGTCTCCGTGTGACCAGGAACAGTATGTGCCAGGAACTGATTACTTGTGCCACCCATCTCTCCGTGTGGCTGTGCTGGAAAGTGGACTGTCAGTGCAGTTTCTCACTTAGCAATACAAAATGGCAGCTTATTTCAGTTTCTGCTCTTAACACAGGAGTCAGGGGTGGCTTTGCTTCCTGTAGGCCGGCAAGGGCTAACTCTTCAGCAGGGCTGTGAGCTGCCACTGGTGCCCAAGCCAATGCCCCAGGAGGCCTCAGGATATCTTTGAAAGCAGCCTGTCCTGCTTTGTGATGCATGCATGCACGTATGCAGATGAACATGTTGTACACACTCAGGATCTGTGTGTGAGAGACGTGAAAAGAGTTGCGTGTCTGTATTGCTAACCCCAGTGTGTGCACGAGCGGGGGTGATGGCTGTGGTGTTAAACAGATATACTTACAATACAAGGAGAATCGAGAATATCTTGCTGCCAGCTGCATGTTAAGATCTGAGTGTGCTCCCTGTGACGTGCGTTGAAGTCATTTTGTCAGGAATTGTGTTGTGTTGGGGAAGGGGTAATGAATAATAGTTCTGTTGTTCACTGTTTTGATGTCCATTGAATGGATAACAAGAGTTGAATTCTGATCTCACTCTGCGTTAACACTAGTGTTAATTCATTGACTTGACTGGAGTTACTCCAGGCTTATACCAGTCTGTGTGAGAACAGATTTCCAGGGGTTCAGTAACTAGGTGCAACTCCCATTGACTTCAGTGAACTTACACTTGCCTATACCAGGTCTGTTTCCCCATGTCTCTGCTTACGTGGTCTCCTGATCATCCTACATCCTTGGGTAGAGGGCCTGTGTCTGAGCATCTCTCAAACTGGATTGCCAAAATTGCTGGGCACAGGAAGTGCTGTAGACAGGAAGCATGTAGACGCATGGGGAGGATCAGGAAAGGCATGTATATAAAAATCCTCTCTACAACGAATGCTTTGCTATGTAGTATGGCACCTCATTTGTTCTGACTTTTTTTAGCGTTTTTAAAAACACACACACTCAAGTCCTCTAATATAAAATCCAGATTGATTTTACTCTCTGGTCACTTATGAGAAGTGAAACCTGCTCTTTTCAGAAACTTGCTTCTGAGGAGATAGATGAAAACCTATTTCTTTTATTCCTTGATTTGAGAAGTGTAGCATTTTCCATGCCAGATTGCACCAATGCTCAGTTGAAACTAATTCCCTCCCATAGTGACTTTTATGCCAGAAACTTCAGGGAAAGATGAAACCCCTATAAAATACCCTGTCATGCAGGGTTCTTATTTGGGGTAGGGGCAGCGGAGGGAGTTCGTGTGGTTTTAGAGTCTCGGATGCTGAGCACAAGACTTCCACTGCTAACATCACCCAAGGCCATCACTTGCAAGCTGTGGTGTTATATTTGAGAAATTTGTCCTTGCTGTAACATTTGTGCCATTGCAGCAAAATGCCGAACTGGTGCAATGCACTGTGCCAGAGTGATGTGATGCTATTACAACATGGTGGTGGTGTATTTCTGCAAGTTTTTGAATGGCCCGTCACCCTAGCTTGTGGACTAGTTCACCCCTTACCTCTCCAAAAAGGCAGCAGTAAATGTCATGCTCACTGGTCTATCCAAAAGTAGCATACACTGTATCCGTAAAGGAGGAAGCATGAATTGTTTCATGAAAAGTGAAGTTTGCATTGTGTGTGTGTGTAAACTAGAGAGTGCAAGGTTTTTTGCATTAAAAAATTAGCTAAATTCTGTTCTCGCTTAAACCTTTATAAATTCAGAATAACTCAGCTGACTTCATTACTGCAGATTTACACCTGCATAATCTAGAGCAGAGTTTAGAACTGTGTGTGTGTGCTCTCCAAGACTCTTGAACGGTGTATTTGAAAGGGTCACTATCAACTTCCAAATCACATTGTCATCTGGAAATGTCATACTTACTATTGTTATAGGTCACCATGAAGGTGACGAGTAACTGAAGTGATTTGTCAGCACTTTGTGTGCAGTCAGTTTCACTGTTTTGTGGGTGGTCAGTTGTCACATGCAGGGTTTTGGAGGGAATTCACTGCGCACGTTTTTCTCGGTGCTCTGCAAGAGGGTGAATGCATGGTGAAGCAGAGGAGGGGTGGTCTTAACAGGAAGACTGGGAATCAGGATTGAGTTCCCATCTCCACTGTTGACTTGCTTTTTATTATCTTGTGAGTCACTTCCCTGTTCTGTACCTCTATTTACCCATCTCTCAGACGGGTATGGTGCCTCACAGGGAAGGTTGTGAAGTTAAATTCACTAATGTTTCAAAAGTGCTGATGGTAAATACAATGCATTAAAGACTCATTACAGCTGAGAAAGCAGTGATGGCCTCGGTGTGTAAGACTGTGTGCCCTCAAACTAAACAGTGGTTTGGCAAGACTTACACTTGCAAGAGATTTATGTAAACTGGAGAGTTAAATTTAATTTGCACTAGCGGATACACACACACACACACACACACACACACACACACACACAATTTATGTAAACTGGAGAGTTAAATTTAATTTTCACTAGCGGATACACACACACACACACACACACACACAATTTATGTAAACTGGAGAGTTAAATTTAATTTGCACTAGCGGATACACACACACACACACACACACACACACACACACTCTCTATTTCACTTTTGTGGTAGGAAAAAGATCCCTGTATGGAATTATTAGTGTCCAGGGGATGCTCATAAAGCCTTATCCTGCTTTCCGAGAAAGGGGCTTGAGGCAGTTAGATTTGGATGAGAGATGGGGAACCTAGGAAGTGAGTTCAGTTTTTCCTTGCCCTCTCTGCAGGATACATTCCAATGTGGAGAACATTCTCCGTCAGTTTGTTCTTCTGTCCTTATCAGTGATCTTTTCAGAGATGGATTTTTTCCCCCTCTTGTGTTTTAACCGGGTAGACTTCTCAATGCCTGAGTCTCTGTTCCTCGTCTTTTATATGGCAATACGTATCTCACCCAGTTCTGCTTGGTAACCTCAGGACACGTGCAACTGAGAGGTCATCCCCAACCCAAATACTAAGGGCTCTGGGGGTTTGATAAATGCATGGCTTAGGACTTTAAGTAGGGAGAAGGAGGTGGGAGAAGGATGTGGGTTGGTCTGAGTCTTGGGGAGATGTTGCAAGCATGCTTTTGGTGATAAGTTTTAAAAAAAATTAATAGAGTTGAAGCTGAAATCTGGCTTCCCAGTGCCACCATGCAACCCAATTTACCCCTGGGTGTAAACAAGAGGAGTAGAGTTTGGCCCAAGATTTTGAGTGACCAAAACCAAGGTCTCTCTCACAAAGCAGGAGGGCTTCTTTTCCATTCCTCTTGAGGTCACAGGATAAAACTCCCTTGAGGAGTAAACGGACCTGTAGGGGCTATACATCTCCCTTGGAGAAGTTGATCTTGGGGCCTGAAACTGCAAGTATGTCCCCTGTTGTTTCTGAAACACCAGGCGACAATTAAACCAGCTTGACAGGTCAGTGTCTGTATGACCCCATAAATATGTGATCTTTGTGTATTGAAAACAGCATTGTGTATATACAACTATATAAATATATATTTACTTTCTATTTTAAAGGGGAAGGGAAATAAATAAAAAGTATTTAAAAGAAAGTACTTTATTAATATGCATCCAAAATATCCGGGAGGCTAGAGAGGGGGGCTGTTGGAGGTGGAGAGAATCAAACAGCAGGAGCAGAGATAGTATTTTTGAATTGTGTTGCGTTTAGAGTTCTCCACTTCTTCATCCATATATAAATATAGACAAATATATAGTAAATCACATAGTTTGCTTTATTTTTGTACCTTATGCTTAGCTCCATTTTGAGCAACACAGTATTTTAGGTGATTGTGGGCTTTGTGATACAACAGATCTTCTGCGTAGTCCAAACAAAATGTCCCAGCTGAAGATGTCCTCTGGATCAGGTGGGTCTATTAGGAATTCATGTGATCTTTTACCCTGGCTGGAAGCATGGGGTGTTGGGCAACACAGCTTGTTTGGATTGCTTACTGTATGAGCCTCAAATCTATCCGTTCCACATTAGTCATTGTGATTCGCGCCTGTGGTGCAGCGTATCTGTTCTGTGAAGTGCATTTAAGTTGTCACTATTGTATACTATCACTTTGGAGTAAAAGGAAAAATAACTGGGGGGAGGGGGTAGTGAATGGAAAGTGGGGGAGGGGAGTGTGTTAAAAAAATTAACCAAAGGAGGAAGAATGGCTGATGTAGAGTCACCAGACCACTATAAGCTGGGTGTGCAGACCTTGCGGAGTATTACGGCATTCGTTTTTGCCATGTGCGCCTTCTGAACGGAGATGCAGGCTTGTGGATGCCTATTCTAGGAGTCGTCTTGTGCGTGGAAAGGAAATCTACTGCTAATGTGAATTAGGACTGACTGCAATGAGGAGACGGTGCCTGTAGCTGTAGTTCTGCTTTAGGCAGTGTTTGAAGTTTGTTTTTCAGAGAAAGGAATGTGTACTTTATTTTTAAAGCCGTTTATTGGAAAACAAATGAGCCTTTTTGTTTTAGATTAAGAAATCCAAGTCCTTAACACCTCCTGCAATTACCATCAGAGTGGGATGGCTCTGTTTTCACCACCCAGCCAGGCAGCCTCTGCATTGGATGAGCTGGATCTGGAATGATCTGAGAGAGAGGTTGGATTTGGTAATGTCAAAGATGATACTGTTCTGCAGCTGTGTTCTGGGCCCCTCCTGAGTTTCTCCAGATGTAGTAGGTCCTAGAAGGGGCACGCCATTACCTCGTTATGGTTTCCATTGGTTACCAAGCCTTGTAGGCCCTCTGTCTTTTAAGAACTTTTGTTGCCTTTACAAAACCTGCAGGGAGCTCAGCATCTAATAACAGGATGGATTGGGGCTGAGGGCAGCTGTAGCTGACAAAGATATTTTGTTCAGCATGTTGGAATGGAGCAGCTCTCAGCAGCTATAGACTTTTTCCACTGGAGGCCTCTAGTTTTCAGGGGATCCTTGGTGGAAGTAAGGCTTTAAATGGATTTAATTTTTGTAAGCTTGGGAAGGCCATGGAGAGTTCTAATGTTTGCAGAGAGTCCCTCCTGTGGCCTCTAGACAGGCTGAGTTGGGGGCATGTTATCTGTAGGTTTCACCCATGTAATTCAGTTGCCCACTGTAGCAGGGCATCATCTATGTAGATACTTGTGTACCTGTTCTAAAAGGATCATACACTTGGAAGCCTCAGTGGGTGTCCTCTGGGACTGTGTTTTCCTGTCCCTCTCACCAGGCTGTCCAAAGCCAAGGTGTCCTGTCTGTGGTACAAGCAGAGTTTGAGGTGTGGTTTCAGCTCACCACAATTCCTCTTGGCCTGCAGGGTGAATTCCATGATATAACACGCAATTCCTGAACGAGAACAAAACCTCACTTCCATCCTGCTGGAGTTTTAAAGGGGCAGGACTGATAACTGCATTGCAGGTGCAATGGAGCCTATTACTGAAGTTCTTTTCAATTTTTCTTCAAAGCAATATTGAACCAAACACACCCAAACATGACTCAGAATCTGGACATGAGAGAGAGGGCGGGTCAAGCCTGAAGGTAATTTCTGAATGATGTGAAAGACACTCTCTTTTTAAACTTAAGATAAGGATCCCCACTCTGGGTTTCCACTGCAAGGTCCTGTTGCTGCCGCCCCACCCCCGTGGCATACACATGGATTGCACAGGCAGAGAAGAGCAGAAGATGGAACTGAAATCTGCAGTGTAGTTCAGAAAGAAGTTTTCACAATGCTGAGGGATTATCTGTTTGACAGGTGAGCCAAACAAATGGTGGTTTCGTTGAGGCTAGCAGCAACACGCCTGTGGTCTTCTCTAAGACCGGGGATTGACTCAAGACCTTGAGAAATGTGTGGCCTGCCTGCAGGAATGAGCAGTAGGAAGTCCTGAGTTCTAATCCTGACTCTGACACTAGTTTCCCAGAGTGCCTTTGGGCTTGTACAGTGGGAACCAACCTTGCCTGCTTACCTTGTAAGATTGAGGATTAATGAGTTAATGTTTGTGCAGGGCTCTGAAGCTGGAATCTTGGCCTTGAGTAAGTTCTAAGTATTATTATTGTGGACTTGAGGCTTCCAGCTTTTGGCTTACTCTACCTCTTACTCTCTTCCTCTCTTCGGGCATCTGACTCTGCACCACTGGAGTCAGTGGGAGCAGGAGCCAGCCCTAAATGAATGAGGAGGCATTTGCTGCTGTTTCCATTATGCTCAGAGGTCGGCGGCTTGGTGAGAACCCCCAGCAGGTCCAGTCGCATTTTCTTTGGAATTGTTGTCTGACTTTGACAAAGGGAGGCTGAGCTGGTGGCCAGATACTGGGCAAAGGGCCTTGCCCTTCACATGGAAAAAGCAAAAGTGTGTCTCAGAGATGCGGTAGTATGAACAGGATTTCTGGGTGTACCTAGCATGGGCTCCGGTTGTGCTCCTCCCATCGTCGGCACGGTAGCCTGACTCTCTCTCTCACTGAAAGCTGTTCTGACTCCCTTTGATGTGGCCACGGAATCCCCACAGCTGAGTCCATGTAGAACTGTAAATGTTTGGTCTCTTTCTATTGGAGTTTGGTCAAAGTGTGTTTTTCTTTGTGGGTGACCTTCTCTGCACGCTGCAGAGAAACCAGGCCAGCCATCAGTTCACAAGCATGATCTAAAACCTGAAAGAGGCCATGAAAACTCCCATCCTCTTGCCTCTCTCAGGCTGGGTCTCTTCACAGAAATTGCTTTGCCAGTGGGACAGGTGAGTTGCCTGGGGCAGTGGAATTATTCTGTACTTTTTGTGACGTTGACCATGGGCTTATGAGGGTCATGAAAGCTCCGGATGTCACACTGATCCGTGCTCCCACAGGCTAGGAGCCTGTTCTGCCCACACTGCTTCAGTTACTTGTCATGAGGCATTCTGGGCTCCAGCTTTGAGGTCCTAGCCAGCAATAGTTTGGCTGACCTGAAAAGCAATGGATTGTGGTTAAACACACAACTTGTGTCCTCCCTGACCCCAGATCATGCTTGGCTTCAGAGGAACAGCCACTGGTGGTGGGGCAGGGAGGGATGCATTCTTGAGGGAAACGTAGTCACCCTTCTCCATACTGAAAACCCCTAGCAGTCTTTTCTTTTACATATGGCTTCCCAGCTAGGGGAATGGAGAGATGAGGAAAGAGCAACGATGTAAAAAACTGCAAAATAGACCTCACATCTTTTGCATCCCCTTCCTTACCCCAAAGGGGCTGTACGTCGAGCAAGTAGGTAACCGGGCAAGGAGTAAGAAATGCACTGGAGGTGGCCTAAGGGCAATCTCCGTATAGAGCAGGGTCTAGTCCTTTTCTCAAGATCTTATCTTGGAAAATCTCTTTAGTCCCCAAGAAGGCACTGCAGCGTAGTGAGGCGATACCGTGAACCAGCCCGGTAAGCTCTGCTGCATTGCTATCACCAACTCTTCCAAAACGAGCCCTGCACACCAAGCTCTGTACCAGGGCGACCCCAACCAGCGAAAGCATGAATGTAACCCGTTCAGGAGGGATAGCGACATTAGGAGCTCAAACCCTTTGAAATGGTGCAATTTCTTGATCTTTTATTCTTTTTTTATACAAGGGAGTGTTTCCAATTACAAGCCAAGATTTCTTCAGCACCAATTGCTAAGAGACAAAGAAAAGCATGTTAGATGGCACCACTAGGTTGCGTAGATTATGTGAAGGACTCAACAGTAAGAAGGACAAGGACTTCCACAGTCACCTTGTTCTCTTGTATTAGCACGCACTTTGAGCTTGGGACACTCAAATTGTGGTGGTTTTTGTTGGGGGCAGGGGTATTAGCAGCTTTCTTGTTTCCCCCATTCCCCTCTACTCCAGAAATCACTTACAGAAAAAAAGAGAAGAAAAATGGAAAAAAGACGTTTACAAAGCACACTTTCTACAGTAATATTATTGACTCTCTTGATGCCAAATGCAAACCAACAACGCCTCGTTTCCGACCTGATGCTCTGAGGTTTAGAGAGTAATCTCGGAGACGAGCATTTGTCTGCTTACTTTTTTACACACCAGCCCCAGTGTCCATCCGTCCACGTGTCGTACCCGCTTTGAATGTTGCACATGCTTTTGTCGTGGTTCTTGCAGGATGAAGCGTTTGGGGGATTTGCTTTAAATGGATGTTTGGGGAACTTGAGGATTTTTTTTTTAAAACCTTAAAAGGACACATAAGAGGGAGGGGGAGCGAACACAGTCAAAAAGGCATTTCAGTAAGGCCCGTGCTTCTGGCACCCACAGCATGCCTACATGTAAGCCCCTTATAGGATCAGAAGTAAGGGAAGGTGAGTTACCAGCTTTTTCTGAGCACTCCTTTGCCTTCCATCTACCATCTGGCTTCTCGTTTGGAGTGCTCCATCCATCCTCCCGCCCAGATGCACTTAAAGGGCCAACCTTACTTTTCACGTCCCACTCCTGCTACTGCCCAGTGTTTTTCACAAAGGCCAGTGCAAAGCATGAGGGCTGCTGACTGCAGAATGGATCTGGACAGGCTAATAACCTTGGGAAAGCCTTTTTCTCCTTCAGTTTGTTCCCTCTATAGGCTTCACATACACATCCTCCCTTCTCCCCCATGGTCAATAACTACATCGTCTTCTTTCTAGAACTATCCTGCTCTGGGGCAGGGATGGAGTGCCCAGCGCTCTTAGTCTCAAAATTTAAAAAAAGATGACAGCTTAAGACTTTCTGTACGACTGTGGACTTTCTGTTTTGGATTTCTCTTGCGGGAAAGCCGTACAGAATTTTAATAACAAATGATCACCTTTCTATTGGTCTCTTGAGTCATCCTATGGAGTTTAATAGAAAATTATATCCCTATAGAATTCTGTAGGATAGTTTGAAACTCCTTTGATATTAAGCTTATCATTTTCTATTCAATGGATAAGTTTTTTAGAGTCTGTGGAACCCTGTTAAATTTCCATAGACCCCTATTGGTTTAATTCCCTGTTAAACCGGTGGGATTTTCTTTAGAACGCCAAGTGATCTTCTGTTGTGTAGGATCTTTTCTGTTTCCTTTTTTTTAAAAAAAACAAAACACTTGCCTGTCATTAAAAATGACTTTAACCCTTGAAGAGACCATTCAACCTCGTTTCCATTTCTTGAATGTCGAGTATTACAATGTATAACACACATTAGGGTGCTCTTTGGTGCTGTTTAAATGGTAGCCAGTGGAACTGACTTTTTTAATAATAGTAATAAAAGAAACATTAGTCCCACTGGTTCCTTAATGTTCATTGTTGTGGTTTTCTTTCTTTTCTTAATAACAGTTAGTGATCTGAACTGTGATATTGGTTACTGACATGTGCACGTCAAACTCTTAGTTGCTCTGTCTGTATAATGACAGTGCTGACGGCTACTGCAAGTTGGGGTGGCTGTGTAATCATTTAACAATAGTTTGACTGTTCATTGTGTTTTTGAAATTGCACAGATGCACACAGCAAAAATATTCAACCTGAGCCCAAATGGCAACTAGAGGGTTAATTTTTAACTTCAGGTATGTTATTCAAGAGAATAAAATTAAAAAAAAAAAAGAGAAGAGAAACAGAACACTATTTTTTCAGTAAGCTTTTTTTTCCTGTAAATGATTTAGAAATAAATCCAAGACATGATGGTGCTGTACCAAAGCCTTATACAAAACTTTATTCTGCGCTCTATGTAATCTCTCTCTAGCTGTATTGTTGCTCTCAGCCTCTGTTTTTGTGAAGGTCTGTGAAATACCAGCAGGGGGCAGTAAGGACTGGGACGTGGTCCTGGAAGTTTAGCTAGTGATGGTGCTTTTGTCACTTGGGAGCCCAGGGCAGGAGCCCTCATTTCTGCTGGGGGAGGACATTGGTTAAATTTTGTTCAGTTCCTGACTTTGTAATGAGGGGAGGAAACAGAGATGCTCTCCCCAACTGGGTGCTAATCTCTTCTTGGCAGATAAATGTAACCTCCTGGGGGATAAGGACAACTCCTCTCCCCTCCCTGACTGCCTCCCGGGAAGCTGACTATGCAGAGAGCCCCCAGGAAGCTGAGTGTTTCCCTTTGAGTCTTTGGGGCCCAATTCATTTCTCTCTCACCGATGCACCATGCTTTTGACGTCAGTGGAGATGCCCAGGCGTTACGGCGAAGGGAATTTGGCACTAGTGGGAATGCTGAGAAATCTTCCAACTCGGCCATTCTGGCACTATACCTCATTTGGCCAAAGCAGACACAGACCTTCCCTGGTTCTCTGTCAGTATCTAGCACCTCCCCCTCGCCCCAACACTCTTTCTTTCCCTGTCCCAAATGAAGAGCTAACCTGCTTGGCATTCACTGGAGGCAACTCCTTGCTGCTTCTAGTTTTGTGGCTCTAAGCAATAAACCCACTCTGTCTGCCAAGGATGTTGGGCCCCTTAGGCACCTGGACTACTGCCAATTTAAAAACATAGTCTAATAAACATTGGAGGAGAATTAATTTGAAGCCCTGCCTTAATGTGACTGGCTTGTCCCCAGACCTTCACTTGCTGGTATTTTAAGGCCTGCTGAGTACTAAACGACTCATCACCAGTAACATTGCATGTCCATAGATTGGTTGTGTTTTTTTTTAAATATACCCAGTTAAGAAATTATGGCAGTGTTGGAATGTTAAGTAAAACTAGCCATTCTGTAGGAGAATGATGGGTTTTGGAATTGATCAAGTTTAACATTTAATTGCTCCTCATGTAACATTACTTTGCTTCAGAAATGTTTTGTATTTTGATATAAATAAATATTTGCTTAAAAAATGGTAGCTTGAGGCCTTTTTTCATTTTTAGTTTCTTCGTGTTTTGGTTATAACTCCCAGCTCTGGGGTCATGTGCTCTTGTGAAATCCCTTCAGCTCTCTAGTGACATCTCTTCAGTCAATGTTCCAGCTGATGAGACTTTGGGAAGATTCCATCACTGTCCTGTAGGTAATGTTGAGTGAAACTTCCCTGGTCCATGTGTTGTTGCTACCATTGGGGTGAGCGACTGGCGAATTGTGATTTGGCAGCATCTTACAGTCACGTTACCCTCGTGCGGCAAAAGTGTAAATGATGACAGGGCTCAAGAGAAGAAACTGAACTGAAGTTCTGGGCCCACCTAGAAAGCGCTGTCCGCTCCAGCTACCTCTCTGCAGCCTTAAAGAGAAAAGGTTCTTGGTATCCCCGGTGTTCACATAGCTGGGACACTGCTGGCTGTTACCGAGTGCTGCCAGATCAGTCATGGCAGAAGTCTGACCTTTCAGAGGAGCCCTGGGAAGTCTATGGGAATGGACACCCGTAACTGAACTAAACCATTGGCTCCAACCTTCCTTTTCTTGGAATCCCCCTTTTGATAGACTGGTGGGCATCTCCTCAGGTCATGCCCTGGCACAGTTCCTGTGTCCCCATGTCTTTTTTTGCCATCAACCACACAATCGTTAGCTCTAATGATTTAATGGCAGCTTGACACCTAACTTCCAACCATGCTGCTAAAAGTAGAGGGTTTTGTTTTTTGTTCTTGCTTCAAATATGAGCAACGTTTTGAAAACCCCAACATTTTGAGCAGAGTTGAGCAATTTTTCCTGTACAAATACTTCTCCATCTAGGCATGTCAGAAAAGGGCTTGTGTGGTGTTTAGGGAGCAAGGCCCTGTATCAAACAGCAATTTAGCAGCTTTCAACCTGGAAGTTCCCTAAGTTCTTTCCAAAATCTGTACTGGAACCACTTTGCCCATTGCTGAAATGCAGACATCTCTAGTGTGGGATACGACAGCTGTTTTCACAGCGATGTGACACAGAATGTAAAAAATCCCATAAAAGCTGCTGCAAGGATTTACGGGGGTAGACGGCAATGCTCAACGATACCTAGCTAGCTAGAAACTGGAATGTCCTCAGGGGAATGGGGTTAATACCTCATCTTTTGTGAACAGTACTATGGGATCTTTACTGATCAGTGCCTCCATTTTATGTATCTTGTGGAAAAAATGGCACCTCTACTAGCACAGTGCCTCTGAGCAACAGACTGGGGTGTTGACTTGATGATGAGCCACTGGAAAGGAGATCACCACACCTTCCTGTAGCACCTAGGGGGTCCTTGTTACCCTCCACTAGGAGTAAAATATCTTCCAGTAAACACACTTGCCTCGAAAGCATTGGATGGCCCCAGGGCTCTTGCCTGGGATTTGTAAGACCTGAGTTCAGTTCCCAGCTCCACAGTGAACACCATGTGTGACCCCGGGCAATCACATAATGCCTCAGTTTCCCCATCTGTAAAATGGGGAGAGCACTTCCCTCCTTGACGGGGGCTGGGAGGGTAGAGCCTGGGGGCTGAAAGGAGTTAGGTTCCTAACATGTCAGTGGCATTAGGTCACCTAACGACTCCCTTAGGTGCTTTTGAAAACCGGCACAGTGCTCCAGCACCCCTGGTGAGGAGAACCTACATACCACAGAGGGGAGGAGCCCAGTAACTTCCAAGGAAGGGCTAGAGGCTTCAGAAGGGGAAAACACAGGAGCCTCCGCCTTGCGTCTTTTGTGAGTAGGGGGAACAGCACAGGGAGGCACTCAGCTGCTGCTGCCACCTACCATTGTTACAACATCAGCAGTTGCTGTGCCATGGAGCCTGGTGATGCAACAATGCTGTCCCCTCAGACAGGAGTCTTACTGCAGAGGCCAGTTCCTGTGGAAGAGGGGAACTGAGGCTGTGAGGGAGGACTCGCCTCCCAGGGGAGAGGATCCCCCTAGGATGATTATTTCCACGTGGGGCGTGTACATCTTGATGTGTAAATCCATTGGCCGTCGGTTCCCACCCAGCAGGGCTCCGGTAAGGGGGTGATGGGGTTATTCTCTGCCTTACCTGTGAGCTCCCCATCCTGGGGGGATGCACAGCGTTCATGCCAGCCTCACCCTGTCTGATTCCTTGCAGGACATTAAAGTCGTGGAGACAGAGATGCTGTCCGTGCTAGAGCACTGGCTGAGGAAGGTGAGGATGAGAGCCAGAGAGTAGCAGCATGCCTGAGTTAGAGTGAGATCCTAGCCAATAAGATGCCAGCAAGGACGGTAACCAGGGAATGGGGTACTGTGTTAGCACCCAGATGGCAAAAGGGGGCACTAAGCCCTGATTAAATCAATTCAGTGCCTGGACACTGAATCAGGGAGGATTTTAATACTTACGTACCTTGCTAAGCCTAGAGGTGGGCTGGGGGGCAGGATCAGATTCTGGATCTGATGCATCAATACATTGCTACTTAGTGGGGGGACCCTGAATTTTAATGCTTGGTTACCTGGATGCTAACTAGGAGGGAACCAAGTTGAATGCCCAGTTGTCTGGATGAGTACAGACTAAGTACTTGAGTGAGTACTTGAATGATAACCAGGACGGAGGGGAGAAATGTGGTTTTCATGCCCATCTGACTCAACATCGGGGTTGTAACCACCCTTGTTATGAAAAAGAAAACCTTGGTGAGGAGACTGTCCCCCAACACAGTGGAAAGGCTTGCATTTTTGATCCTCAGCTGTGAAATGGTATTTTTGGGCCTTCGGCTCATCCCTGCTTGGAGGGTACTTTGAAGCCAAAGGCTCTGAAATCATTACTTTGCCTAAACAGACACTACGGTGGATCTTCATATTTGATACACGCCCAGCTAGGAGACAACTTTCTAGCCTTCTAAGAGGACTGGTTTGGCAGGTTCCACTTTTCCACCCTTCTGTGTTGTGAAGATGAGATGGTACCTGCCAGGAAGCAAGGGGCCCGAGTGTTTTCCCTACATGGATAGTTGCTTTGTTATTAGCCCTCAGTTATCAAGAAGTATAAAGTAAAACCCCAAGTGCAAAGAGCCATTGAGGTCTGATACCTGCACAGTTCATCTAGTCACTGCTCTCCCTCAGGAATTGCAGGCGAGGAAAGATATTGTTATTTTGCTTCCCTTTCAGATTGAAGAAGAAGCTTCCAAGATCTTCAAGCAGAAAGTGGAAAACAAGGCAGAAACCAAAGCAACCCCTTCTGCTGGCCAAGGTTCAGGGATGATAAAGTCACAGGTATCGCCTTGGGACAGTGTCCAGGGGGCAGTGTGTGGAATGAGAGATGGATGCGTCCTGTGACACGGTACAGGAGAAGGTGGAAGAAACAGTCTGAGTGGCATATGCCTAGTGTTAAGACGCTTCCCCCAGGTGGTGCTATGGGTAGCGTGGGCCAGCGTGTCCAGTGGGATTACACCAGGGAGGCGTTAGGTGCTCCAACACCTTAACAGTGGGTGAGGTCTGAGAACCTCAACAGAATAGGAAACAATACCGGGTTTTCCTTCGGCTGTTGATACCAAACTTGGCTTTGCCAGTGAAACCATGGTAGCAATAGATGGCTGGACTGTCTGTCATCCCCTGGAACTCGGTTTAAAGCATTCCTTGTGTACGTACACCAAACTTCTTGGGCAGCTGCGCCAGGTTCTGAACAGTTCATCACACACAGTCAGGGCCAGGTTTTCAAGAGATTTTCCCCACCCCTTTTGGCATCCTCCAAACAAGGGTCACATTTTCAAAGTGCTCAGCAGCCGGCTCCTCCTGGCATGTCACATACATGCTGAGCTCTTTTGAAAATCTGGCCCTTGCTGGTTAGAATGGAGTCCTTCTCCACAGAGGATAAACTACCCAGGCAGTAATTCCCATCTTCATTTTGGTTTGGCTCATGGTTTCCTTCTTTCTCTGCAGTTTAAGGGGCTAATCAAATATCAGCTACAAAAGTGCAAGGTGACCTGATAAGGAATGCTTATCCTCCTGTGTAGATAGCATTATATACAGATAGGTAATTGCATTATCATTTTCCTCAGCTTCCCCTAATTGACCTTTGCCAGAAGCAAGATTTAGTGGCTGGTCCAATGTGCATTGAAATCAACTGAAAGACTCCCATTTGACGTCCACGGGCTTTTCCCCCCTACCATGCACACCAGTGGTTCCCTATGATGCATAATGATGCCAGGATACAGACTTGCTTCAGCAGTGGTTTGATCCAGTAGGGCAAATCCTGCTCTCCCACTATGTTCCACGTGAACTTGAAAAGCAACCTTTCCACATGACTGAAATGTCACTGCATTGCATTCCGGGGTAATAGGCACTTCTCAGCTGCATTTGGCATTAGCCATTGTGGTCTCGTTAATGCTGATATAAAGTAGATAGTAAAGGGCTTTTTTTTTCTTGGTTAAGACTCTGAGCTGCATTTAATCCTAATTCCCTTCATGCCAAGGTTTGCTGCTGTGGATAATATCTGCTCTCCCCTGTTTTTCCTAGTCTGTTCAAGTCCCTAGCACGAAACTGCCAGTGTTGTCATCTAGCCGCGGTCTTCTGGAGGAGAGGACAAAGATCCAGTTCATAAGATGGAGGTAGAGTCCCTTGTAGCTATCCTCTAGGAAGAGGCAAAGGGTCTGATTCTGCGAGGTACTGAGCTGGAGTATGAAAGGGGAAGCCTCACTGAATTGAGAGTGGAGAAAAGGAGAAGGTATTGAGTGTCAGTGGGAGCCAGGATGCTCAGGACTGGACCAAAAAACCAGAACTTCAGCTGGTGTACATCACTGCGGTGAACTCAATGGAGCTGTGCTGATTTATGCTAGCTGAGGATCTGGCTGAAAGTGGGCAGTGTTTGGTCATGGAGCTGTGGAGTTTATATATATAAAAATTAAAAAAAACGAATCACAACCTTTTACAGCATCATGCTTACATGTCAGCAATTTTGATCTCTTGGGTTCTGCTAGAACTAATGAGCAGCACTCTTATCTTGGAGGATACAGACCTACCATTGGGTATACTGGGATAACACAAAGATCGGGGACCTGTGCAGAACTGGGCTTGGGTGGCATGCTGGATGTTTTTTATTGGTGACCAGGCCAGCATCGTAAAACCACCTCAATGGACTTGTGTGGTTCTTGCAGTCAGACCCGGGTCTATCGAGTATCAAGTGACATGAGGAACGAAGCCATGCGGGAGAGATTGGAGCAAGTGCGAAACAGGTGAGATCCTCTTGGCAGGGTCCTTTAAACACCTGCCAGCCCATACTCAGGTCATGCCCAAAGGCACCAGGTGCTGCCCCCATCCACAGGAAGACACGGTCCCTGCCTCAAAGAGCTCATGGTCTCGGTGCTGAGCACTCTGGCTTGTGTTCAGTGGGACTAGGCCCTTGCTGGAGTGGGGCCAGTGTGCTGGAGCCCTAGGGTGGTAATGTCAGGATCCTGGGTAAAGGTAGGCAGGGCTAGGGGTAGGCACTTGGAATTCCAGAACTGAAATGGGTCAGAGCCAGTATCGGGGTCAAGAGTCAAGCTGAGGTTCGAGTCAAGACAAGGATCTGAGCTGAGGGTCAATACCAGATTATGGAGTCAGGGTCCCAGGGGTCGTTGGGGAATCGGAGCCGAGATCAGTCCCCGGAGCTCAGAAACAGAGAAGCAGGCCGGTCGTGGAAGCTAGCTGCGTTGCCTGGACACATTCTGGTACACCTCGTTGGTTTTGTCCCTATATAAGCCCATCAGGGACTGCTAAGACCACTCTTTTAGATCACTTGAGGTGGAACTTCCTGTAGTGTTGAACCTCTGCAGATTGTGGTTGCGGGGAGTGGCCAGGTTACAGTTGCTGCTGCATGGTACTGTGGGGATGTTGGTTGCCTAGTAGCCCTGCAGGCCTGGGTTCAAGTTGTACTGATCCTTAAAAATATGGATGTGCAGCCAGATATTCCAAGTAGGACCCCAGTGAAAACTTCGCCAGGCCTCCATAATAGGGAGAGAATTCAGACACGTTTGCTGCTGTCCAGATTTGTCACCACTTGGAAATCCAACAAAAGTCCTCTAATCCAGGTGTTCTTCCAGAAGAAGAGAGCACAAGTTCCTTGGCTTTCCAGAGTCCTCACTGGCTAGAGAGATCAAGCCAATGGTCACCATGCTACTAGAGCTGTTCTAGCTGGAAATTAACCCCTTGTCTCCTTTTGCATGACAGAAGAACAAGGGGACTTTCAATTAATTGCAATTTGGAAAATTCAACACAGATACTTTTTCTCTCTACATGTGATTAGACTGCCCCAGGATGTCATTGAGATGAAAGAATTAAATAAGGCCAAACATTTATCTGGATAAGAAAAATATTCAGTGATATTATAGTTAATGCAAAAAGAAAAGAATTTTGGAAGGGATAACCACTCCCTGCTTTAGGGTTTAAACCAGACTCCAGTGATTTGGGGCTGTGGCGAGGCCTTTGTGGGGGCAGATTATCCCACATCAACCTGTTGTAGGGCTCTTTCACCTTCCTCTGAGGCATCTGGTGCTGGCTACTTTTAGAGACAGGATTCTAGATTAGATGGATCATGGGTCTGATCCAGTCTGGCAGTGCACATGAAATTCTAACTTCTACCTCTGCAGACTCAACTGCAACATCTGCTTTCTCCATGTTTTTACCAGTTGGAGATTGAAACATAGATCCCCCTAAATGACATCCAGGTGCAGGAAACCCAATTCTGCAGTTAAGTGGCAGCACATTTTGAGTTCTGGCCAGCGCTCAGATCCTGCAGTGATGGTCACCTGTGCAAAGCCTCGAGATGGATGGATTGAAGTCCTCCCCAGTGCATTGCTTGGTCCAATACCTCTCTAAATTCTTGTTTCTTCAGCGTGTCCCAGGTCATGCTTCAAGCAATGCAGAACAACAGGTCAAACACTGAGATCCGAGCCACGCTTTCGAGCTAAATATAGCAGGTAAGGTGTGTAGGTCGGGTAGAACATTGGAGATGAGTCTCAATGCATTCCTTAATTCTGTGCTCCTAGCTTCCTCAAACCTGCCACCACCATAGACCTGACCCTAGAGAGTCCTCTCTTCCTGAGGTTAGAAAGGAGCTTGTTTTCCATTTTAATCCAGCCCTGAGTTTCTTCCTATCACTGCTTCTTCACCAGCTGGCCTCCCCCAGCTAGTTCCTGGGCTGAGAGTAAATTTAGGCCTGCGATGAAGGGCTAACATTTTGTACTGAGACATGTAGGTCCAAATAAGCGAGCATCAGGATAACAAATAAAAGCGATTTCCCCTAGAGTGAATTATGCCAAGATTCCCTCCTGGCCTCTATTGCCGGTGCTGCAGACCTGGGGCAAGACAAGTTGTGACCTCATGGTGCACCTGGTCTAGGCATCCAGGGGCATCTGAAATTTGGACCCTCGCTGGCCTTCTCTCTCCTATGGGGAACCTCAGGCCACGGGTCCCATGCCATCCTGGCTGGCCAGTTAGGGACAGTGTCAGCTGTCATTGTAAGCCACCCAGGGGCTGAGAGGCTGAGCTGAGAGTCAGCTGCTAGCCGTCAAAACCTGACAGTGGCCAGGGAAGCTGTCCCAGCCAAAAGCTGGTGGCCATGTTGGTCTGTGTGGGCAGGGGCAGAGAGAAGGCACCCAGGTTCTGTTCTGCTGTCTAGGGCAGGCCTGGCTGGGTCTTGCACAGTACTTTGCCCTGTCTGGAAAGGCTGCTACGCGGGGACAAGTGATGATTCTGTCCAGCTTTGCTTTCTGTTCTCCATGGGCCCTGCCTGATGCCTGCATGCCAAGAATTCAGCGGGGGGAATTCCCATGGTTCTGGGGTCTCTTTCCATCTTGACCCCCAGAGTCAAGCGCTGGGTTCTGGCCTCGGCTCTGGTGGTACATAGGGGAGGGGAAGGAGCTGCCATGGCCCCAGGGTGAATCCTCCCCCACACCCCTGCAGAGAAACACAATAGATTCTGGTGTACACACCAGGGCTGGTCCAGCTTATGCTGGAGGTTGTACTGTCCTCAGTGTCCAGGGGGGACACAGGTGGTTTTAAAGCCACCTTTGTCATCGTTCTCCTCGGCTGCCCCTCCTGCATGGTATCTCCCGAGGGGCCCAGCACGGAATCTAGCCCAAAGCCTGATCCCTTCAGTGAGATATTGTGCCCTGCTGTGGCCTGAGCCAAGCTGACTAGCTCACCAGCTCTGAAACTCAGGACCCTTTAAGGTGAGCTGAGCTGGGCAGCCACATAGGGAAAAGAATCCTCGTCTTCCCTATGGAGTAAGGAGGGGTTGTGAGACACAGTTTCTGGAACTAGGGTGTGTGTGTGGTGGGGGTGAGGATGTGGGGGCTGCAGCACCCCCTGGCTTGAAGTGGATTCCATCATAGACAGGGTTTACAGTTTGGTTCAGTGGCTCTCAGCCCTATACACATTGTTCCAGCACCCCCTGTTGTCAGAGGTCATTAGTGAGTGGGATGCTGAGGTCAGCCAGGTTCCACTCTTGGAGAGGGTCCCTGACTGTGGAATGTGCTTTCCATGGGCATCCATCAGAGACTGATTCCTCTGACCTATAGGTTTTGGTGCCAGGTCCCATCTCCTGATGAAGCGTTCATTGGCCTGTAGATCATGGCAGACCCATGTACTAAGGCTAGGGAGGATTGTTTGCAATGCCTGGCAAGGAGCGGCTTCATTTCAAGTAGTGCTGTTGAATTTTTGCATGTGCCCCCAGGCCACGGTGATGGGGGCATAAGACCCATTAAATAAGGGAAGTGCTTTGCCATCCTTGGTGAAAGGCTTTAATCCTATTTACCTCCTTAGGATCCTGGCCCATCTGATGCCATAGCTCTTGCTCACCTCTCTTGCTTTTCTTTTGCAGCATTTTGTCCAGCCTAGGCCTCCTACCGCAGAGACAGGCTGCATTTGAATTTTTTCTTCCAACCATTTCAGAGCAAATCTGGCGAACATATTAACTCCTGTTTCGTAAATCTGAGCTGGTCATAAAGACACTTGTTATGTAGAATGTGCCCTGGTCTGCTGCTGTGCTTCTGTCTACCCGACTCTCCGGTAAAGCGGTATTCGGGAGGGGAGTCTGTAAGGCTCTCTGGCCTGCTTAGCAATGACAGTCCACAAGATGAGGATGTTTACTTGCAAGATGGCAGTGCAGCAAGATGGGGAGGTGGAACGAGAGAGAGAAGGGGGTGGGTGGGTGGGTGGAGGGGAGGGGAGGAGATGAGGGAAGCTGAGAGACAATAAGGGAATATGCACATCTGTAAAAGACCAGAGGTTTCCCTCCTCTGCTATGTTCTGTCTTTCTTAGGGTGACCAGATAGCAAAGGTGAAAAATCAGGACAGAGTGTGGGGTAATAGGCACCTATCTAAGACAAAGCCCCAAATATCAGAACTGTCCCTATAGAAGTGGGACACCTGTTCACCCTAGTCTGTGCCCCTCTCTCTTCTGTTTGTCTGGTACTGAGTCCCCCAGGTGCTTTCCACCTAATGTAAGAAGGGACAATCCCTGCCCCAGATGCTGACAGTTTAAGGCTGGACAGAAGTTAGGGAAAGAGTAACTCATATTTCTTTATCAATGTCAGTGGGAAATGTTTTTTTGAGGGACTGAAGTGGGAAGGAGGGAGGGGCCTGGGAAGTGAACTCGGAGAGGAGAGGCTATAACGCGCATCGCAGCTGGGTGGAATTAGGCATGGAGGGGAGTGAGAGAGAAGATCTCCGTCCCTCCACTTCCCAATGAACAGGCAATCGCTGCAGTATTGGGACTGTCCTCATGAGCTCTGATTTCCCATCTCAGAACCCCCACCCAGTATATAGCCAATTGCACACAAGTTTCTCGGGGTAAATCTGTCCCATGTTTCTCTCTAGATTTGCCTTGTAGCCCTACCCGGTGATGGGTTCTGCAGTGCTCGGGGCTGTACAAACACACAGGAGGATACAGCCCTGGCCCCAATGAGCTTACCAGTCAAACAAGAACAAGTAGATGAAAGTTCAGGGCATGATGCATAAGCCAGGTGCTCAGGGTCCCCGCAGGCCCATGGCCAGTTAGTTCTGGGTCTATATATTCCCCCCCATAGGTTTGTTTACATTCCAAACACTCTGATGACTGGAAGGAAGGAGGTTGGGAGCACTCAGGATTAAAATGGGGGAGTCGGATTGTTGGTCTAAGAGACAGCAGGGGTAAAGTGGAGATACTATTTCATAAGCGGCAGAGTGTCCTGTGGCATCTTATAGACTATCAGACGTATGGATTTCCACTCCATTCAGCTAAATGCAGTGCCTTGCATGGTGTCAAGTATCAGAGAGGTAGCCATGTTAGTCTGGATCTGTAAAAGCAGCAGAGTCCTGTGGCACCTTATAGACTAACAGATGTCTATAAGGTGCCACAGGATTCTTTGCTGCTTTTACAGATCCAGACTAACACGGCTACCCTTCTGACACTATTTCATAAGAGTTCTACTAAAAATAGCCTGGGGCTATTGCTGAATCCTGGATCAAACGGATGGTGTCTAGCCTGAAATGGCCAGATGGGGGTGCTCTTGCCCCTGGAAGTGCAGCAAACCAATCCTGGAGGTTTCCCTGCAGTCGTCCTTGCTCTGCGTACCATGTAGCTAGAGCACTGCTGGCAGGACTGTACAAAGGCCGGGCTGTAGAAAAGTCCCCTGATGGTCTTCATAATAATTATTATTCTTTTATTATTTGTGTCATTGTAGCACCCAGGAGTCTCTTGATCCAAGTCCCCATGGCGCTAGGTGCTGTTCCATGACAGAACAGAAAGACCGATTGCAAAGCAGGGACTGTGTATAAGACAAAAGGCACCAGTTGATATGGACTGATGAGCACGGAGACAGTGAGGCCATATTGGTCAGCGTGATTAGCAAACCAGCAATCCAGTGTCGTTAATCATCAGCTGCCTTGTTCAGTAATTGCCTTCCCCACCGCCATAACCCTCATCTTCCCCCCCCCACATCCCGCTTCCTTCTCTGGGACCCTGAACCTGTTGATGAAACACCCCAAGGCGCATAGCAAAACGCCTGGATTCACCTGCCGCCCATCCTTGCTCCCTCACTAGCTGCATCTCTTGCTTGTTTGGCAACAACAATAAGCCCTGCACAAGGGAGAGGAAGAGGGCAAAGCCATTATTGTTATTACAAGCCCAGCTTCTCCAGGCCTCTGGCAAGAGCAAACTCATTAAGTCGCTCAAATGGAGCTTTGTTCCATGCATGATTGAGCCCTGGGGCGGGGGGAAAACCAGTGCCCTGCTGCATCTGTTCTAGGAGGCACTGATTCATGCTGGATTAAAGGGAAACCAATGGCAAATGTGAGGTCATTCAGTCATGACCAAGGCATTAGTGTAGCTAAATGGTGCTGATGAAGCTAATCAAGGTGTGTGTTTGGGTCATGGATTTTGCAGGGGCATGGGGCTGACTGTGGCTGCAGCAGGAATGCTGAAGGGACCCTGGTCTGAAAACTCACACTCGACGTGGTTTAAGTGCTGGGCCGATGTGAAAGTCCTAAAGCCGGCCTGGGTCATCTCGCAGATGGGGCCAAGTTGCCGGCCTGAGGCTAGAAGTGGAACCAGGGAGGGAGGCTGGAATACCTCCTCCAGGTGAGTGCTCTCAGCCATGGCTTGGAAAGGCCAGCTGGTCACAGCTCAGGCACAGTGGGAGTTCCTCAGGACAACTGACTTCTCTGTAGAGACCTTGACGGGCCGGCAGGTATTTTAGACCTTACATCAGGGCTCAGAATGTGCTTCTCCCTGGATGGAAGAGACCAAATGGTGAATGGCCCCGGATGGGGGAGCGAGGGTTTGGGCAGCAGGCTGAGCTGGGAGGGTAGCGCTAGCAGTTAGAAAACATGCCTTCGTGATAGACTCAAGGAGCTAACAAAACCAAGGTTAAGAGGTGACTTGATTGCAGTCTGTAGGTACCTACCTGGGGAACAAATACTTGACAATGGGTTAGTCTAGCAGAGAATGGTCAAACACAACCCAGTGGCCAAAAGTTGGAGCTAGACAAATTCAGACTGGAAGTAAGGCCTACATTTTTAACAGAGAGGGTAATTAAGTGTTGGTGGTTAATTGTGGTCAGTTGTGGTTGGTTCTCCATCACTGGCAACTTGAAAATCAAGATTAAATTGTGTTTCTAAAAGCTCTAGGAATTGTTTCAGGCAGTTCTCTGGCCTGTGTTACACAGAAGGACAGACATGATGGTCACAGTGGTCCCTTCTGGCTTGAGGTCTATGGATCTATGAACTCTGAAGGTCCCCCTGTGACAGCGATGGTAATTTCCTGCAATGTTGTTGGGAAACCTTACTGAATTACCTTTAAGTACGAGGTGCATTGTATTCAATGAGCGGTTTGTCACAGTATGGGCCAGGACTCTATGGAATCTCTTGAGAGACAGATGTGACAAATGTGAGACTTGACAGTTCAGAGGACTTTCCTGAGCAAGGGGCCAGACAAGAATGGCCTTTTGGAACAAAAAGTGTGAAGCAGTTTTCCTGGGGAATATCTAGGGGGAGGTTATGCAAAACTCCACCCTTTTAAAGCTATGTCCTGAAGAGTGGGCCGTTGTCTGCTTATTGCCTATTACATGAGGCCAAGATAAAAAGCCCATGCTGTATAAAGAAAGTGGTTAATGGTGGTTCTGGTTCTGAATCTGAGACCATTCTGAACTTGTAACCACAGGGAAAACCCAGCTTAGGATTTTGACTCCTGCTAGAGCTCATAGTTGGAGTCAGGAGGGATGATCTCTGGAAAGCTTTCTAGCATGTTCATAGGTTCTGTTATTGGTTTTTAATACATTTTCTCTGTAATGCTTTCACCTTAAGAATAAATGTGCTTGCTTGGAAAGAGCTGTATGGTCACTAGTAACTGTGGGCCATTATGCTGTTGGTAACCTCTGGAGAGAAAGCAGAGTGCAGCCGCTGGCTGTTTAAGCAGTCTGGCTTGCTGGGAATATCACAGTGTAGGCAGGGGAACTGTGCATCTAGGAAAAACCCTGGTCAGACGGGAGAGAGACTTAGGTCGTTACCCAAGAAAGGTGATGGCCTAGGAGCCTAGAGCAGAGATACAGGTGCAGTTGCCTTGAACTGTGACACCCCCATTATGGTTATTTGGGGGGGCATTGCCTTCAATCTCTTCCTTCCCCTCATCACCCTTCTGCTCTGCCCAAAATAGCACAGCCAGGTGAAACTTTGCTCAAGTTACTTAGCAACAAACCCCATCCTGCTCCAGTTGGGGCCCCCCTCGCCTTTGACAGGGCTCGGGCACCCAAGTGTCTCTCAGCCCCAAGCCACACTAAGGGCGGAAAGTTGAGCCCCAAGGGCTTGTAGGGAGGCGTTTATTGGCTCTGTTGCTTCCTCCTGAGCAAAGCCACCAGGCAGCTGAGAGGCTGCAGTGGCAGTTCAGCTGTGGCTTGCATTGCTGTGCCTGGCGCTGGAGGCTGGGGGCGGGAGGAGTGTTTCTAAGGGAAGCCCCAGTTGCCTCCCCACAAGCAGAAACCATGGCTTGAGGCACAGTTGCAGCACATCAGTGAATCATTGATCGGTGTTAACACTACAGCTTTGACAACACCAATACTAGCTTGGACTTCATGTTTAAATCATCACTCCAAGGGCTCTGAAATACACCATCTTTTATTTAATATGTGCTCAACAGCTCTTTCTGAGCCTGTCACCTTCTTTATTCTCCATGCTACTACTTGGGGCTGCGGGGAAGGTGGGCAGCCAAACCAAGTGCACCAGGGACAAAGGCAGATGGAGGGATCGGGGCTATGGTGAGCAGATGGAGAATGCACACAGCAGTGGGGATGGGCTAGGGCCTTAGGTTGGGTGATGCAGTCAGGTGGAAGATGGGTACCAGGTCCTTGGGTGTGGGGGCAGATAATAGTTTGGATTGTGGATTTTGTTCTCGTATGAATGGCTTAGAGCAGCAGGTTTGGGACGAGGATAAGTTGACATTGAGGGTCACCAGCCAGCAAAGGGGACTTGGGGTTGGTAGGTGAGCCAAGGTGGTGATGGCACTCAGGTGGAGGGTGTTGGGGTACCAGCTTTGGGGATATGCAGAGCAGCACAGGGTTCATGCTACTGGTGAAAAGAGACACCCTCTTCGCCGAGTGAGATGGAG
The DNA here is from genome assembly GCF_025201925.1 of Gopherus flavomarginatus. Lineage (NCBI taxonomy): Eukaryota > Metazoa > Chordata > Testudines > Testudinidae > Gopherus > Gopherus flavomarginatus. The sequence continues at coordinate 18,874,073 of NC_066629.1, read as the reverse complement.
CTGTTTGCATCTTCAGGCTGCAGGAGAGGGCCAGGGCTGGAAAAAGACTTTGCAGAGATAGAGCAGCCATCTGTGGTGCTTTCTTATTTGTCAAGGCCAAGTCGTGGCTGCATGAGATTATGTGGCATTGAGCTGATTAACCAGCAGATGGGAATACGCCAGGTAGAACAGATCTGTCACAGTCAGGAAAGGAGCTAAAATAGAGAGAGTGGCAAAATTGTTCAGCCTGTTTTCTATTATGTGGAAGGCTCCCAGGGTCAAGCCCTCTCCCTCTTCTCTCCCCCCTGCCATCTCTCAAAAACAATCCAGAACAGCAGCTGTTCTTTCCAAGTTTTGGTAACTTTCTTCAGGGGCAGACAGATGTGAGCAGGCCCCAATGATATGGCAGAAAGCAGGTTTGATTTCATGATGGGGGTTCTCTCTTCCGCACCACCACCCCTCCTTCATTTATTTGGGGAGCAGGGGGAGGCTGAGAACAGCTGGGGTTGCAGTTGTATATTTAACCCCTATGCTGCTGACTGATAACAGACATGTCTTGGAGTTGCCGTCCCATGGAGCAGCATGGTGGGGGCTCTACATCCAGCCAACTTCGTCCTGCCAAGGAACTGGATGGACCCACCACGGTTTTGGTATCCCCTCCTCCATGCCCACCCCAAAGCATCTGGAAAAAGTCTGGCGAGTCTAGGAGCTGGCCTGTGTGGAGCAGCCAGATGGCGCTGCTGTCCCAGTTCTGAAGGCTGCATGCTCTGACTGAGTTTAGGGCTGTTGGTACCAATCCTCAGGATTGCCACACAACCAGCAGCGTCCCACTAGTCTCTGCCTGAACAGCTCTGTGGCAGTGGGTGAAGTGCACTCCTGCTCTGGGCCCTGAACAAAGGAGCAGGAAAGGGAGGGTTTGCCATGTCGGGGGGTGTGGGACACGTACCCATGAATCCATGCATAGACTGGATGGGTGGGGGCTCATGCACCATTGCACTTTCCAGGTAGTTGCTTTGTGTGTGTACATTTCCCTCCCCTGCCTAACACTGACACTTGAGCTGCATGGTCAGGGAAAGTTACCACAACCTCAATTCTGAGCTGCGTTTGAGCCCCTTGATGGGCCTGGTGCACAGGGACTGGAGAGCAGCAGATCTTACCTGTGGAGGGGGGGTGTTTTCCCCAGCACGCCTGCCCTGCATGACCCTCCTCCATGCAGAGATGTGCCCAGGGTCTGAGGGGCTGTGACCAGCACACTTGTGCTCTGGCCTTGCTCAGCTGCTGAATGGCCTCTTGCTGCCTGTTGTAGCCCAAGGTGCCAGTCAGAGCAGCCCCAGGACTGCTTGAGCTCACGCTGGGAGTTGAAGTGTCTCCTCATGACCCCAGGCACCAGTTTATGCTCTTGGCCGCCAGAGAGAAGCAGCTTAGAACTAGGGCACGTGGGTTCTGTCCTCCCCCAACACATACAAACGCCGGTCAACCCCTGTACTTTGTGTGAACTTACACGTCCTTATTACCCTAGCTCCTTATTCATATATGGCTGCAGCAGATGAGATCTGCAGCTGGAGGAGGCTGAGGCCTTAGACATCTCTTCAAGGCAGCACTGCCCAGTGGCCAGGATCCAGGAGCCCTGTGTTCGATCCCCAGCTCTGTCACTGGCTCTGCATCTTGCTTTCCTCTGCTGGGAGATGAGGATAACTATGCTCACCTCCCAGGAGCAATGCAAGGCTTGTGCATCCAGAACCCTAGAGATGCAGAGGGCTCTGCTTCTCCCAGGCACATCTGCATGCTACCCCTTGCAGCCTTCAGAGAGCTGCATTGTCTCTTTGCATCTGGAGTGGGCTTTGCCTTGCACCTTCTCTGCTAGCACAAAAAGGATCTTCCCCACTTGTGTCACTGACAGCAACAGACTCAGACAGCAACAGACATGCATCTGAGGAAGTGGGTATTCACCCACGAAAGCTCATGCTCCAGAACGTCTGTTAGTCTATAAGGTGCCACAGGATTCTTTGCTGCTTTTACAGATCCAGACTAACACGGCTACCCTCTGATACTTAACAGACTCAGATATGCCAAGTGTAATTACAGTCCCTGCAACAAGAGCGCCCAGTGCCTCCATCCCCAGCCTGGACCGTGGAGCCAGATAACCCCTCCCTTAATACATGCAGCCCCCAGGGAGCAAGCTATCAGCAGAATCACTCTGTGCTCCGACTCCCAGAGAGAGGTAGAGAATAAACTTTCATCTTTCACGTTCAGGATCAGATGGAAGATGAAAGGTGAGTAGGAAAGGCAAACATGTGCTCACCTGGTAAAACAGCAACTGCGGAGGTTATGGCATCCTCACTGGCTTACTTACCCCACTAAACTCCCCCCTCAGCCCCAGCCCACCAGGGGCCTCCACCCTGCATATGGCACTTACCCCATCTCCCTGCATCCCTCACCCAACAGATGGCACTCCTCCATGTCCACCCTGCATACGATGATCCCAATTTCTCCTCACACCTATCCAAGCACTCAGCCTTCGGCCCTAACCCGACTAGTACCCCTCCTGCCTGCATCAAGAGCCAGTCTAGTGCAGTGTCTTTTCTGAACCAAGGCTCAGGCTGCTTTCTCTCCCACCCCAGCTGGGTTACCACCTGGCCCATTCCTATAGTGACTGCCAGGCCTGGGGTCATTCCTCAGGGATTGCTAATGATCCTTATTACCCAGTACAAAAGGCCTTTTTGAGAGAGTCAGGGAAAGGAGAGAACACACGACCGCTCTCTGCTGGTTCCTCTGGGCCAGCCTGTCTTCTCCTCCTCGCCCACTGGGTCTTCTTCACCGATCCTGTTACCAAAGCTGCAGCCCAGGAGTGAGGGGCAGGGGCAGAGCTGAGTGAAAGGCACAGGCAGCCGAGCAAGGGCTGTTGACTTCAGGCCTTATGGATGTCTGCAGGACTGGACTGAACTCACAGGAGTTGCTCCACATCAGCAGAGCCGGGTGGGGGTCCAGGTTGGGAAATGTGCAAGGCGCTGCAGGTAAGATGTGACTGCTAGGGTGGGGCTTTGACATTAGGAGAGGAGAAGGGTTTCTCCTAAATAGTTTCCACCCTAGAAACGGAAGGGTGCTTACCTAGGCATAGGATAGCAGGGCCAAGGAAGGCAGACCAATAGCAAACTTGGTATCTTCCGCTGGGGATTCAGGGGCCACTCACCCATCAGTGGGCAGACTGGTAGCATGTGAAGGATAGTTCAAGACTGCAGCTAGCTGTGTGCGGCTGAGCGGGGGTTTCTCTGGCCCATGAAGGGATTCCAAGGTCATTTTCAGGCCTGGCAACATGCCCCTGTTGGGAAGGGCCTGGACCAGTCTGTGCGCACTGGCCCTTTAGGAGGGGAGTGGGACAGCATCATGCACTGTCAAGATTCATGTGTCAGGAACACACACCCAGGTGCCTGGCAGAGTGTAGCCTGGGGCAGGGCTGTGGAGTCCTGCGTTGGCTGCTGTTGATACGGTCTCTATGGCGTTTTTATCAGCGTCACCATCCAATATCCCCTGGCTGCTTTGTCTTTGCTTTGCATTTTATCAATATTACCGTCTGATCCTCTGGTCCCCTTGTGTGGGTTTATTAATATTGCCCTCTGATCTGTAGGTAGCAGCCGCTCTTTATATTCCAGCCCCATCCCTAGCTCCTCCAAGCCCAGATGCCATGTTTAATTAGATTTTCTCCTTCACTCTGGCAAACACAAACTGAACGCCCGGTGTCTCTCTCATGTGCTGGAGTTAGGGCCTGCATTCCCTGGTATTAATATTCTAGCACCATCGTGGGCCTGTGTTCATCTCAAGGCTAAAAAGTCCAGAGAGATCGCTCTCATCATGAGCTTCTCTTTGGATGAATAGTGGGGAACTGGCTTTTTAACCCCTCCCCTGTTTTTATATAGTGTTATGACCCCTGGCATGATGTGAAAACACATGGAAATGCAATGCACACCGCGGGTAGTCAGGGCGCCAGGGTTCAGGATGTGCGTACGTTCAAAGGATCAGAGATGGAGCACTTGACGCAGAGTTCCTGGTTCTGTTCCTGGCTCGGAGAGCTAGTGTGTCAGGGGATTAGAGCAGGGGAACTGGAAGTCTGGACTCCTAGGTGGGGGCTGGTCAAATAATCTCCACATGCGTCATTCAGCTAAGGATGCTGTTGAGTTGTGTGTATAATTTATTGAATGAATCATCTGTTTTGCCAGTAATTGAGCAGCTCTGCTCTTACAATCCACCCCTGGCGGTGGGAGGGAGCGTGTCTGCAACACAGGATTGAGTGTCAGACCCCCTGGGCCCTATCACTGGCTTATTTGACCCTGAATGAACCATTTAAGGATCTGCTCCTGATTCCCTCATGCAAGTAGTGCGGTTGTCTGCAAAGAGAGTGTTCGTGGAGGTAGGCTTGTGGGGTCAAGCCCTGTAAACTCTCTGTGCCTCGCTTTGCTCTGCAGCTCTGCTGGGGGAAGTGAGAGGAATAGATTTTGGTGAACTCGCTGGATGAAATGTGGTAGAACTGGCAAGCGTCATTAATGAAGCAGGGGGCCAGGTGTGGAGCTGAAAATCCGCGCTGGGAGCCTCCTGCTGCTCATCAGGAGCTTTTCCAGATCAGAGGGAAGGAAGAGGGTTTATGCAAAGTTGGTCAGCTCGTCCAGGCATGAAGGAAGCTAATGACTGTTCTTCATGTAGCTCAAATCTTTTGCCAACTTTGAAGATTAAAACTCTTCCTCACACGGTGTTGGAAATGTCTGGTGCTCTCTTGGACATGTCTGTTTCCATCTCCTCCTCCCGCCAGCTTCAGCAGGCTCTTGGGGCTTCCTGGGTCTCTCAGCCTTTCCCTTTCCCTTTCCCTTTCCCTGTGGTCTTGGGCTACTCGTGTTTCTCTCGTCCTAGGGAATCAGGCCATGGTTTGCAAAAGGGACTCATGATTTTGGCTGCCTCCATTTTTGGGGAGCCCAACTTGAGATGCCTTAAAGGGGACTGGCCTTCAAACAAACAAACAAAAAATGCTGAGCACCTGGCCTCTCAAGTTCAGGCCCCTTTGACTATGTCTACACAAGACAGGATTAACCCCTGGGCTAATAAGGCTATAGCCTTAGGCCCTCCAATTTTATGCCCTACTGTGAGCCTTTCATTCCATATTGAAGTAACAGCTGAGTGAGGGTGACGGGGCCATCGGAAATCTTTTCTCATTAGATATTGCTTTGTACAAATGAATCCATCCGAGCTGTGAATTCAATTTATGGTGGTTATGATTTTTGTCCTTGTGGGCTAAGTTAGCATTTGTGGGCCCAAACTTTGTATGCAGTAGGCCTACAATGGACAATGTCGAAGAAAGGAGGATGACAGAAATTGAAGGAGATAGAGAAAAGGTGACTAAAGCCAATTGATTTGGCTGTACCGAGTTATCACTGAACCCAGTGTGATGGAACATTTCCTAAATGTTGAAACTGCATTACGGCTCTGTTTGTCACTAATGACCACTAACTGTAGTGGAGAACATTCCTTCTGTCTTCTAACAAGGGTCAAAAATATCCTCTGATCCACCATGACTCAAGAGCATCTCAGTGCTTTGTCCCTCTTGAGAATGAAATCATTAGGTCTTTAAATTACAGTGACATTATGCAAGACTTTGCCATAGCTAAAGCTGAGGGAGGGGTGGGCTGAATTGTTTGAAGAATTTGAGTGAGTTTCGGAACCCAGACTCCAGCCTGAGTGGGAACGTCTACACTGCTAATTTAGTCCTACAGCCCGAGCCTGCCGATCCAGACTCTGAGGGTTGGAGCTGTATCACAATGTAGACGTACTCTTTTTGAGCTGTCTCAAGTTGGCCACGGAAAATTACTAGTCACTACTGGTCCCAGTTTTCATTTCCGTCTGAGCTCTTATACTGCTCTGCTGGCATTTGACTCTAGCTGGGAAGTTTGGGAGTGGGCTTTCCTGTCAGCCAGGTTACTGGCAATCTTGCTAATACTATCTTCCCCTTCTAGTTCCCTGAAATAGCTGAAGGTGGGTTGGTAGCACCCAGCAGCATCCTGGAAAGCCCATGGGTGGTTTTAGCAGCATTGTTTGCTGCTAGGGGTGAAGTGAAAACATATCCCCCAAAGTGTGTTCACCAGAATCTCCTTCACTGAGGTGAAGGGCTCTCTGGAATCAAAGTACTGAAAGGGGTTTTAATGGGAAACTGACAGCCCTTCATAGGGAAGTGTTGCTTCACAGCAGGAAGGTAAATGTGCTTAAAATAGTCCAGTTCTCTGAGCAGGAAGCCAGACTTCTGGTGGAGTCTTCTGCCCAAGCTCCATCACTGAGGCTGCTGTTTTCAAGGCTGATTTAAGGGATGCTCAACTGGAGTCTGATTCTCTATAGGTGCAAAGCACCCAACTCCCAGCACAGCAATTGGATCCCTTGGCATCTAGTGCTGGATTCTGCAAAATGGAGGTACCCAAATCAGAGTCTGCTTCTGAAAATGTGTCTAGCCTGCCATCCCCATCACAACACTCAGGCCTCTCAGGACAAATGTGTTCCTCTTTGGAGGGCCCGTGCTTGGAGGACAAGAATGCTCTTAGGTTCCTGGCCACTCAGCTGTCTCCACCTCCATGAGGACACTCACTTGTACCTTATCTCAGCCTCGCTGCCTTCATCTCCCTTTCACCCCTGCCTACATTACCACACTGAAAAGCCTGAGACTAGCTGCCCCCCTCCTGGCGTTCCCTTCCTCCTCCTGCAGTACTAGGCACAGTGCTGGCCATGACTGGAGGCAGGCTAATGGGGCAAAAGGACTGATAATGCCATAGGATCTGGGTTGGTCCTGTGCCTGGGATGAGGGTCCTAGGACTCTGGCCCTCTGGTTTTTTTGTCTTACTGCCTGTGCGGGGTGGGGTCACTCGAATGGGTTTTATGGCCAGCTGCTGCAGGGCCCTGTGGGAGCTGGGATGGAAGGTGGGTGGCCTGTTGCTGGTTCCAGAATTGTAGATTCACCTTTTCAATGGAGATGGAGCCCTCTGGCATCATGAAACTTCTTCCACTCGCTGCCCAGTTCCTCCCCTCTGCTTGTACCCCCCAAAGTGGGCTGTGGAGCAGCATGGGCCTGCTGATTGCAGTCCCTCCGGACCTGCTCTCCGTCTCTTCCGCTCTTCCACGCTGCTCCCTGTCTGCAGGAGCAGCCGTTGGCACCCAGAGGGCACAAACTGTGCCTCTTTGGGGCTCTCTGCATCTCCATCTCTTTCTCCTGCATCATCACGAAGCAGTTGCCAGAGGAGCATATTTGCCTGAGTCAATAGAAACCTACTGAAGCTATTTATCTGGGAGAAGCAGCCAGTCGGGGTAAATGTTATGGTCAGGAAGAAAAGGCACAACTGGTGGAATGGAGCGTAGGCAAGGCCTGTGTTTTGTACACAATGAAGACAGCAGCTCTTAGGGAGAGATCCTCGCCCTCTGGGGAAGAAAGGGAGAAAGCCCCAGGTACTCCTTTGGCAATGGGGTTGGGTAACAGGAGGACCAGCCAGCTGGTGCTCCAGTTCAGCATTCCCAGTGGTACTGAGCACTAACCTCAGGTTAAGAGAGAAGCCAGGACTCTGACTGAGAGGCTGGATCTTGCTCCTGTGGCTTTCAAAAGGAACAGGAGCCGAGGCTGACTGATCAGCAATGATGGGTGGAATCATTAAATGACGTGCAAGGGAGTTTGTCTCCCCCCTGGATTTTCAGTGGAATCTGGGCCCCTCTCTACTTTAAGCCCCTTTTGAAAATGCCAGGCTCTATTCCTCAAAGCCCAGCTAGTCCAGAGGGCCTTCAACCCCCCTGAAACACAGGGAGTTAGGGCACCTTGGCAGCCTGCTGGATCAGAACCAAGGCTTCCAAGGAAAGTGTGGAGAGGGGTCAGGTTTAGCACAGTCACCATCCCCATTTTACAGAGGGGAAACTGAGGCAGAGGGTCAGACAAGGAGTGAGTGGCAGAGCCAGTCGCAGACCCTAGTTATTTGTTCTGTCCCAGCTCTGATGCTATATCATGCTGCTGGCCAGTAGCACTGGAAGGAGTTCAGGTAGAGGGAGGAGGCGGTCACCACTGTGTGTGTGTCAGGGTGATGGGTGCAGCCGGATGACAGCAGCAATAACACAACACCAGGTTTCCCTAATGCACATGCCAGATTCCTCCTCCTAACCTGCAGTCTTTGCTTCCTGCAGCCTAACCTGCCTCTCTCAAGCCTCAGCAAGACCTGAAGAGCTTGTTTCAGGTCATTTTGCACAGCTGCTCCTGCTAGCTGCTGATTGTCACACCTAACAGCCTTTAAAAGAGCCCCAGCTGGGCTGGCAGAAGCCTAAGGGCCTTGCTTTCAGGGAGTAGCTCAGTGCCCCACAGGGCCAGCAGTTCTCTGCAGCAGAAGGGGCTCTCCGGCATCCACAACAAGCCAAGAGGAGGGACTGGCTGATTTGTTCCTGCCCAAAGAATTGCTCCTCGGTAGGACTAAATGGAAAAGGGGTCTGTGCTACATTGGGACGAGCAGAAGGCAGCTGATTTGGGGATGAGAGGAGCAGAGGAGGAGGAGGGGGTAAGTCTAATTCACCCACTGCTCCCCATAGACATGCCCCAGGAGTCAGGAAAAGTTTCTGTCATGGGACAGTCTAATATTAGCAGGGTCATTTGTATCATGGTACAAGGGTGCTGGACCAGTGTGTACAGTGGGGGTGCTGAGAGCCATTGAATCAAACTGTAACCCCTGTGTCTGATGGAAACCAAGCCGGGGGTGCAGCAGCACCTGTAGGTCTGGCACCCATGCCATGGTTGCATTTCGGGCACACTATCAAGATGGACACCATTGGCCTAGGCCCTGTAAGACCTAAAAGGGGGTGGACTCACAGACAAAGAGCAGGTTGACCCTGAAAAACAGTGACATGTTCTTAACTTCGATTTAAAACAGCAGTGAAGACACAGGAAACTGGGTTTGTGACTGGGCTTAGTAGTTCAGGGTCAACTACAGACTTTTCTGAGAGCTGCTAACCTGAACTGTCCTGTCTTCGCTGCTATTTTTACTGGAGTTAAGCAATGCCCCTTTTTGTTACAGAGCAGCCCTCCTCAAAGTGGGTCAGGGCTGTTAGCCCTGTTGTGTGGATGGGGGACTCAGGCCTAGAGATATGAAGCAGTTTGCTGAGGTCACCCAGGGAAGCTGTCAGACCTGGGGATTGAACTCAGATCTCCTGAATCCTAATCTGCTGCATATGCTACAGAAACCTTCAGGCTTGCTTATGCTTAAAAGACTGCAGCGGTGCCACTGTAGTGCTTCAGTGGAGATGTGACCTATGCTGACTGAAGGGGGTTTCTCATCTCTGTAGTCAATCCACCTCCCGAACAGCTACTAGCTAGGTCGGTACAAGAATTCCTCCAAGAGCTGTCCACGTTGGGACTTAAGTCAGCGTAACTGTGTCACTCAGGGATGCGAGAGCAGCCCTTGCTTGCTAAACTGATGGGTTATCCTTGGGAAGGAGGAAGCTGGGAAAGTAACCTTCCTGTTTTGAGCACTATTCCAGGAGACTCAAATAGATAAAGCAAGGAAAGGGCAAGAAACCACACACTCTACCTTATCAATTCCTTGGGAACCCCTATTCCTCCCTCCCCCACTTTCCAAACATACAGGTGGGAAGAAAACCTTGTCATTCTCCTGACAACCCTGTCCCAGCTCCCATGACTCACTTCGGTTCAGTTTCCTACCTCCAGTGTGTTTAAAATCCAACCTCACTGAATCATAGAATATCAGGGTTGGAAGGGACCTCAGGAGGTCATCTAGTCTAACCACCTACTCAAAGCAGGACCACCACCAACTAAATCAACCCAGCCAGGGCTTTGTCAATCCTGACCTTAACAATCTCCAAGGAAGGAGATTCCACCACCTCCCTAGGTAACGCATTCCAGTGCTTCACCACCCTCCTAATGAAAGTTTTTCCTAATATCCAACCTAAACCTCCCCCACTGCAACTTGAGACCATTTACTCCTCGTTCTGTTATCTGCCACCACTAAGAACAGTCTAAATCCATCCTCTTTGGAACTGCTGAGCCTCTCACCAGGAACAGCATCAGTGTTCCAGCCAGAAAATGATACAGCTGCTGTGCTGGGATCCTTAAGGCCGCTTCTGGCTTTGGTCCAGGCTGGGAGAAGATTGCTCATGCCTCAGAGCTCATGATTGTAAACAAGGCACCTTCTTATTCATTATGTCAATCTTCCCCTATATGAGTCATTCCCTGCCTCAGATAAGTTGCTGAACAAGTAATAAAATACTTTCATGAGTTAAAAAAGTTTGTATTAATATTAGTCACCTCTCAGGACTGAAACCATGATCTGGGGCCCTTTATGCTAGGAGCAGTACAAACATAGTAAGGGGAAGTCTGTGCCTCAGATTGCTTGCCATCTAAATAGACAAGAGGTGGGTGAAAGGAAAGAGTACTATCTTTCTTTTACGTGTGGGGAAACTGAGGCACAGAGCGATGAAGTGACTCGCCCAAGGTCATGCAGGAAGTCTGTGGCAGAGATGGGCACAGAACAAAGCTCTCCCGAAACCTGGTTCAGAAGGCCGTCCTTTTTGCTGTGGTTCTCCTCTACTCCCCCATTAGCACTGGGGAGTCATAGTACAGTAAAACAAGCTGCATTTCAGTCTGGCTTGCGTGTTGCCAACAGAAATGTGAGCTAACCTTTGGTTATGGAATCTTTTATAGGATGTGAGTGAGAGAGAATCTAGCTTGACTTTTAGATCCTAGGCTGAGCTGTTATAGATGGCAGTGAGAAGATCCCCTTCTCTCTCTTTCTCTGATCCAAGGAGGTCTTTTTACTTGATTTGATAGTAGAGGCAGTAAATGTAGAATCCCAAAAGGTCTTGGTGGTCAAGTCCCATAAAAAGGTGGAGAAACCAGTGCTAAGAAAGGGTGTGAGTGTGTGTGAAGCGGGGATTTTGAAATAAGCTTTGATTGAGTCTCTCTGGTGTAGTCCATGGATATGATACTCATGGGCCAGTAGGAAATAACCTAAATCTAACACACCTTCCTAAAAACTGAGGTGCGGGCTCAGAACAACACACGAAGCAGCAGCCAGATGAAATGGCAATGACTGGCCTTGTTTTTTTTCTTTGTTCTCCCAGGACTTCACATCTCCAGCAAGTGCAATCTGCTTTGGTGGCTTCCATATACACTGGTGTCTGTGACGGGGTGGCCTGTCTTCGTAAGGGTAGTAGGATCTAGGCATCATCCCCCCTGTTTTACAGTGTGACCCCTTTAAGGTGTGGGACAATGACACTGGCAGATATGGGGAGAGAAGAAGGGGTCATTGATTCTATTCCTTTAAAGGCCTGGGACTGAGAGCCTTGTAGAGAGGGTGATGGCAAAGTGGGGTGGGGGTTGGTTGTCTCCTAACCAACTGGAACTAGCTTTGGGCTGTAAATATGCTGCCTCTTCCCTCCAAACCGGGAGATACCATGGGGGGAAGGTGGCTGGTTAGCAGCCTTGCATGTAATATATTATTAAAATGATTAGCGGTGTTCATGCTTTGGGGCATAGTGCTAGTTCCCTGCCAGGGTCAGCAAGATCCTCTAGAAGTTACAGAATTGCTCAGCTGGCCCGGTGCAATATTCTCCCTGTGAAATGTCCAGCATGGGCCAATGCCAGGTTGAACGACTGTTGGGCTGTTTCTGTAGCATTAGCGAAAAGTGAATGGCTATACTCACCAGTTCCTATGCTCACCCAGAGAAGATTCCAGACCTTGGCTTTTAGGCCCTAAGCCTGCAAAGACGCGCACAAGTGCTTAACATTAACCATAATTAGTCCCACTGTCAGCTCCTCAGAGCCGGGAAGATGTTGTTCATGTGTAGGGGTGACCAGATAACAAGTGTGAAAAACTGGGACAGGGAGTGTGTGTGTGGGTAATAGGTGTCTATACAAGACAAAGCCCCAAAATCGACCAGTCCCTATAAAATCGGAACATCTGGTCACCCTGTTCATGTATGTGTTCAGCACCAGTGTTTGGTACTGAACATTTATTATAGGCAATGCACCCCATTTTCCACAGGGGGGCAGCTTTCGGCGTGCTAACCTCCCCATGCAGGGTTGGTCTCCATTAGAAAACTGTACAGTACTGCTTAACTATCCTGGTATAGTTCAAGAGATACAATTACTTTCACGCTGGGGTGGGGGTTTCTCTCAATAGAAAGGTGTTTCCCTGTATCGGAAGGGGAATAAGTTACACTACATAAGGCACCTTTACATGGTAGGTGTTGCACTGATATAAAATTACACCCCGACCTGCAATAGTACAAACCTGAGAGTATATCAGGCCTATGGGGCCGTGTCTCCCATGGCTACGGATTCGGCTCTGCTTGACATATGTTGCACTTTCCTAAAAGGCCCCCAGGTCTCCAGTCCCTGGGCAGCTTTTCTGTACAGTTGGAAAGACGCTGCCTCTTTAACTAAGCAGCCTGCTCTCTTCCTTTTAAATTGACTTTTCTTCTCTAAGCCCTGGGAGGCTTTTCCAAGGTGCACAGTCTATTCTTGGGGGCTTTAATAAGCCTTGAGTGGCTTAAGACAAAACTAAGTTTGCCCTAATCTCTCATAAAAACACACAGCCTTTTGCCCTTCTATTCCCTTAAGGTCTTAGCCTGAGGTTTTCCCTTCTCTGTAGTGTTTGTCTCTCAGATTGAAAGGAAATGTCTTGAGAATCCTCCTTTTAGAAACCCACAAATCCTCAGCTAAAAACTTAGTCGGTGGGGCTGGTGAGGGGAATGGGGAGGCTTTTCTCACTGGGACACCCGCGTGCCCTGGCCCACACAAGTAGCGAGCAAAAAAGCCAGAGTACAATGTACTTACCTGCATTCCAGCTCTAAGGCCACTGGCATCTGGTTATCTGACAGCGTGTCATTGCTTATATTGCAGCAGAGTCTAGAAGCCACAATCAGAATGAGAGCCCTATTGTGCTAGAGGCTGTACGAAACTATGACAGACTGTCCCTATTCAAAACATCTTAGAGGCTAAAGAGAGGGGGAGGTGGAAAGTGGAGCAACCTACAAACAAAGTGATCAGAGGATGAGGGCACTTGGGGGATAGTAATGGAGAGGGAAAGAGAGGATAAGGGGGATATGGGGGTGTGTGCGGAGAGGCTGGGAGAGGGACGGCGGGGGAGTGAGGCTGAAGAAGGTTTGGGAGGAAGCTGGAGTGAACAACCAAGCACAGTCCATGCAGGGCTGGCTGACCCCATGGCCTGGAATGCCCACTGCATGTTCCAGCAGAGCTCTCCAAAGCCCCGGGCTTTATGCGCAGGGCACTCAGCGAACACCTGCTGCAGAAGCACTTACGAAGTCTCTCAGTTAGCAAGGGAGCAGCTAAAGTGTCTCTATGCCCCAGCTACAGCATTGCCTGAGGGCTGCCGGTAGCCAGATAGGGCCATCCCACCCAAAGGAATGAGACTGGTGGCCATCTTCAAGCAATGAAGAATGTCACTTGGGCTCCGATTCAGCAGAGCTCTTAAGCATGCTTAAATCCCATTGACTTCCCTTAATAGTTAAGCACGTGCAGGTAGGTGGTTGGATCAGCCCCTGTGTTTTTAGCTCATTGATTGATCTAGAGTGATTGTGCACCTCCCTTTAATAGGTCTGTCTCGTGTGAGGTAATAGCGTCTCACTAACTTAGGGTGATCAGACAGCAAAGGTGAAAAATTGGGACGGGGTGACGGGGGGGGTAATAGGAGCCTATATAAGAAAAAGACCCCAAAATCAGAACTGTCCCTATAAAATCGGGCCATCTGGTCACCCTACACTGACTAGCTTTTTAGGAGCTATGTGTGAGGATCCACTTTGGCCAGTTCTGAAACGCAGCCTCCTCTGGGGTGGAACAGATCAGTGGCAACCTTGCACAACTCTTTAAAAGAGCACGTGCAGTTCTGCTGTAGCATCAGGGTTCAGAAGAAGTTAATGAGGCAAGTAACTAACCAGTCCTGCAACTCTCATGCTTGCCAGTAACTGAGTTCAGGTGAGGAAAGGTGGAAGGTGCACAGAAACTGAAGCAAGTTTTATTAATGAGGGATGGGGCTGTAGATGAGATTCTAATGATAGTAGATCATGACTGTTCTGATTATGCTAATAGTCTGCAGTGCTTCGTAAGTGGTAACCATGGATTCTGCAGATGGGTGCAGTGGGGATAGTGCAGATCTGAAGCAGTCCCTACAGGTTGTCTAGAACTGAAGGCAGTTATAATTATCAGTCATTTATGTAGCTGCTGTGAAGGTACCTCTGTGCTTTGTAGAATATGACACAGTTCCAGCCCCAAAGAGCTTGCTAGCTAACCCATCTATACATTAGAGATGGGCACTTTTATGGGGCTCATCGCTGCAGTATCGGAGCTCCTCGCCAAGCTTCAATGCCATAAAATTCCCAGCCCCCAGGGAGCATCCCCACATCCCCCAGTCGGGGACACAGATGCACACGGAGGGGAAGTGACTGTTCTGGGATCAAACCGGTAGCATTTGGCAGAGCCTAGGACTAGAATCTGGCCCTGCTGGCTCCCAGTCCTGTGCCTTGACTACGCAACCGTTCTTCGACCTTTCTTCTATGTAAGAAGCTTAGCTGCTATCCTGAACCTGCCCCTCTCTGGGAGCACACGGCCTCCACCACAGTATTGTAAAACCACACCACCACCACGCCTGGCCAGATTGTATTGAAGACACCTGATCTTCCCCCGCATGCCATGGTTCAGCCTTGAAGCCTGGTTGGTTTGTTTTTCTTTCTTTCCAGCGGGCAGCCTGTCACAGAGTCACCGGGTGATGCTCTGGAACTGCTCCCCACCAAGCCAGTCAGGACTTTGGGGAGCCTCCTCTCCCGTGGAGCAGACTTGTTCAGGGCAAGAAGCTCACACGGCTTCACCTCCTGGGTCTCTCCTTGGAGCATTCAGCATCCTCTGCCCCTCCGTGCGCTTCCCACAGTGAGCCCACCTCAGTGGGGTCCTGGGGAAGCCACAGGGTCCTGCACCCCCACTTCGCAGTCAGACGTGACTCTCAGCCAGCCAGTAACACAGAGGTTTATTCGATGACAGGAACAGGGTCTAAAACAGAGCTTGTAGTTACAGAGAACCGGACCCCTCAGCCGGGTCCATTCTGGGGGGCAGTGAGCCAGACCCCCCACGTCTGCACTTCACTCCTCGACCCCAGCCAGCTCCAGACTAACAACCCCTCCCAGCCCCTCCTCTCTGCTTAGCTCCTTTCCTGGGCCAGGAGGTCACCTGATCTTTGTCTCCACACCTTCAGCTGGCACCTTTGCAGGGGAGGGGCCCAGACCATCAGTTGCTAGGAGACAGAGTGCCAGGCATTTAGGTGCACTGGCCCTTTGCTCTGCCAGATACTTAAGAACTGCTATGGGGACACTGAGGCACCAACACAGTATTCAGAGAAAACATTAAGAACATTCCCAGTTCGTCACACAGCCTCTTTGCTCCACTTAGCTAGAGCCACGGACCTCATTGAACTATAACCCCCCTAACGGGATGTGATCCAAGCTACTGCCTGTTAAGTGCCGATGAAATGCAGGTTTGGGTGTCCTTACTTTAACGCATACCACAGTGAACAGGCTAGTGCGTTAGCTGAGGGAAAAGAGGGGACGGGAGAACCACGGCTGTATCTATATGGAAGCCGATTGCAAATGAAGACTCTGATCATGCACTGAGCTTTGTGCAAGTAGATGCCTGAGCCTGTGCAAAGCCTCTGATCAACTGGCGCTCTGCTCGCGTGAAGTAATTTGCAAGATTAGGTCCTATGTCCATAAGCTCTTTGAGAGACTGTCTCTGATGCTGTATTTGTGTAGCACCTAGCCCCAGGGGGCCCTGAGCCTGACCAAGCCTTTTAGATGCTACCCCTGTAAAATAAGGAATGAAGTAGGCAAATGTGCTGAGCTGGGGCCTTTAGAGCCGTGAGGTGTGTAGATGGCTGTTAATTCGGATGGTCAATGACCTGAGAGTGGAGTTGGAAAGACAAAGCCATGCAGCATTAAGCCCCATATGCAGGTGTTTGTCAGTAGCTTTACAAATGCTCTCCTAACTGTGGACATAGAATTGTAGGACTGGAAGAGACTTTGAGAGGTCATCTAGTCCAGTCCTCTGCACTCATGACAGGACTAAATATTATCTGGACCATTCCTGACAGGTGTTTGTCCAACCTGCTCTTAAAAAACCTCCAGTGACGGAGGTTTCACAGCCTCCCTGGGCAACTGATGATTATTTTAAAACACCAGTGAAAATAGCTGTTTTGGGCAGGGGAGCTCTGTAGATCTTTAAAGGGATCAATATTTCTTGTGTGATCAGACCATCACCAGAGTATTGGGGCACCGAATCCAAACTGAAGAGCCAGCCCTGAAGGACGGTGCTTTTCATTGCTGGAAGGTTTAGCCATTTTGCTGTGGGTTTCTCTCCATTCCTCACGGCTGCTCTGGGTTGGGGTGATCTATTAGGACTGCCCAAGGGGCCACGTTCTGCAGTCGGGGGAAGTCATCGTGGGCAATCACCAGCTCCTGAGGGCATGAGCCTTGGCTCTGCCACACCTACCATTCCTGGCAGGTCATGGGGAAGGGGAAAGCTTTCATCAACCGGTCAGGCCCAATCCACTAAGGGCTTTAGAGAGTATAACCAGGGCCCTGAATAGTAGCAGGGAGACAGAAGAGTGGGCAGAGCCCTGGAATGAGGGGTTCTAAGAAGGTTTTCTTGAAGAAGCCAGGACTGCTTCGTGTTGCACAAGCTTGACCTGGCTGTGTATATGTCCCCTTCAGCCCCAGGTAGAGTGAGTTACAGTTGACCAGATTGAAGGCAAGGAAGCACATGAGAAGACTGGAAACAACTATGAAATTGACCGTCACCAGTCCCATCCAGTGCAGAGCAGAGTCCTGGGTTCTGCTACAGATGTTTGTGGGACCTCAGGCAAGTCACTTAACCTGACTCTGTGCCTCGGTTTCCCTGTATTTGCAAAGCACCTTGAAATCACCATATTAAAAAAAATACTAAGTATTTGTTTTGGTTGCTTAAGACAATTGAAACGAAATAGACACAGTGAAAAATAAATGAAATTTAAAATCAATGACGTGGATGGACAAGTCATAGTGGGGCTGTAATGGAAGAATTCAGTGTTAGGCTGACAACAGTATACCTTTTAATCTGTAGCTTGGGCAGTCAGTGCACCAGTGGCCATAAAGCCCAGGTTTCCTATTGTTTCTAGACTCACAGGAGACTAACATTTGTGTGTGTGTGTTATGTTGGTTGAAAGTGGTGCAGGGGAGGTTGAATCTAATATTGAGGGTGAGGGGACATGCAGCCAAGTAGGAAGCTACCAGAGCAGAACATATAAACAAGTCCATTGCCCGCACATCATGCCTTCTGTATAATTCACGAGAGGGGCTTTGCGTAATTCACAATTAAGGCTCAGCCAACGAGTTGCTTGTTTCCTGTTGTGAGCTCTCAACTTCAGGGGTTCCTAGCGAGGAGAGAGACAGGCCTGCCTCGGACAGCCTGTTGGGAGCTGCAATATTTGCATATTACTAGAGAGCTGATGAATTATGCAGCTGCTGTTGCAGGGCCAGAGGAATTGGCTGCAGCCAAGGAGCTCTGAAAAGCATATTTATCTTTGTGTTTGTATTGATTTTTCCCTTTCTTCACCTCCCTTAAAACACACACATGTGAGGGAGAAAACAACCCTCAAACTTTGCAGCCTCCTTGCGTCTGATGTCCCCCGAACCCTGAAACAGCTAATCCCTTTGGATTTATCCTCCTTCTCATATGTAATCTCAAGCAGCTGGAAGTCACTTTAAAAGGACCAGTGAATATTTGACACCGATATTGATAGAATGGGACCAGAGAGGGCTTTACTGGGAAGACTTGGGATTCAAGCTTCTACGTGGCAGTAAGAGGTTTATAATGCAGGACGTGATGGAGGGGGAAATGTGGTTGGGTTGTCTCTCATATGTAATGTATTGGAGTGAGGCTGATCAGTTTCAGATCTTTCCCAGGCCGATGTACTTGAAGGAGCATCAAGCTAGCTTTTCTTTCATCTGCCTCGCCATTCATTGTTGTTAGTTTATATTGTGATAGCACCCAGGAGCTCCGGTCACAGACCAGGATCCCATTGTGCTAGGTACTGGACAAACACAGAAAACGGATGGGTCCTGCCCCAAAGAGCTTGAAATCAAAGTTATCTGTTTAGTCAGATATATCCTTCTATTTATATACCTGCCCCATCACTTTTGACTGTAGTCGGTATTTCTGGGGTCTATGGACCTATTCATGGAGGCCCGATCCAAAGCACATAAAAATCAACAGGAGCCTTTCCACTGGCTTCAGCAGGCTTTGGAGCAGGCATCTTGTTCCCAGGATCTGCTAATATCTCCCTGAATTAGGCCTGAGGCAAGCCCCCCGTGCTGAGTCTGCACCTGGAAGATACGGTGAACCGGCTGAGGTCGTCCTGTTTCACAGCCCCATGCAACAGGTCTTTGTGCTTCAGACAAAAGTTACAATTCTTTTAAGATTCTTTGCAGAGCCAGGACTGGAACCCTTGTCTCTTGGCCCCAAAACACAGGCCTCTAGCAGTTGAACTGAAGAAGATCTCTCTTAGCTGGCTGCAAGAGCCAGCTTCAGGGGAAAGGGGGGTAGTCACCTTGGTGTCAATTTCCAGGGGTGCTTGAGTGCTGTGCCACTCGGGTTGTTTTGTTTTTGTGCTGATTGGCTTGGAGTGTGAGTGTGTCCTCATCCATGCCCATGTCTCTTGGTCCATCCATCTCTTCTTTCCATTCATTAATTTCCTGTACCACTCTTTCAGTCACTAAATCATCCCTTGTCTCTATATGAATGCTTTCCCTCCTCACCCATCCTCTCAATGGGCCGTTGCAAACTTCTCTGCCTATACATTGAGATGCAGACTGGCTGCCACATTCTCAGCCTGTAAGGTTGTCAAATTCATGGTAAACACACAGAGAAGTTAGTTTAAAACCCCCCTAGAATTATCTTGCTGAAAGGTTGCAATGTAACCCTACTTTATTTCCTAAAATCCAGAAACTTAACAATACAAGAGCCAAAAACAGAGAGAGAGAGAGAGAGAGAGAGAGAGAGAGAGAAAGCAGGCTGCTCCATAAAGCAGTGAGGCACACTTTACTATGAGCAAGCTGTCTGCAAACTGACTGCTGCTAGGTCTCCAGATCACATGTGTAGGCAAGCAGGACCGGGAACCCCACTCAAGCGTTGGAAGTGACAGGTTACTATTTCAATAGCTTTCAATACGCCACGAAGATGTGCTCCTATCTTGGGCTGCTTGATAAAATCTTCCCATTTGTGGTCTGCTCCTGCCCCACACTCAATATCATTTACATATGATGACCCAACAGAAGGGAGGCTTCCCGCTATGCAAAAGGGCGGCTCCAAAGTGAAACACTGTCTTACTGATCACATGGCCCCATTAAATAGCCCAGTGCACCTTCCACAGTGCACAGCCTGTCTAGCTGAGCAGTATGCTGGGAGAGCCGCCTGGTACTAGCAAGTGGAATGATCCTTCCCATGCCAGCAGAGCCCTTCTGCAGCTGCTGCAGATACCTGGATGCACATCAAGCCCCTTGTACATAACCAATTCTTTGGGGTATCTTTTGCCTCCCTCTCTGTGCTGACCCACAGAAAATCTGGATCTGCTCTGGTTCACAGCTTGGGGACTTGGTCCTTTCACCCGTGCTGCAGCTCTGAAATTCCTAGGCTGTGTCTCTGGTGATGGCCAAGCTGCCGATTTGTGACACTTGCTCAGCAGTGTGTAGTGACTCCCTGCCACTGTAGGCTGCTATCCTGTTGTCTCTCTTTCCCTGCCATCAGTCCTTTCCAAGTGCACAAGAGATGGGGAAGTGCGAGCAGCATCAGGCCCCGAAGCACAAACGTGTTTTGAAAATTGTCTCACTCTAAACACTGACCTTGAAAGGTTTGTGTCTTCTTTTCTTCCCTCCAAAGCACCCAGAACTAACCTGCTCAGCTGACAAAGCAACAAATATTTTTCCGAGATACCAGCCCTAAAAATTCGACTTGGATCTGGAAATTCAACTGCATTCTTTCCATCTCTCTTATTCTACATTATGATGATGGGTCCGGATGGGATCTTCTGGCTCGCTCTCCCATGGTGATGTGCAACTGATGGGCCTCAAGGCAAGTGCTGTGTCACATGTCATCCTATGCCTTGCAGAGAGAGAGCTTTAAAATTCAGTAGCCTGGCCCAGTCACATACCTGTGATGTGTGTGCACACGTCCGCCCTGGAGGTGCTATTCTCTGTGGCCAGAATAGTGACACACATGGACAAACTGGGTGGATGCCCAGGCCCCTGGCTGCAATGACTTGGTCTTATTCTAGTTTTCTCTTTGTCCCCAGATGTTTCTTTGAGCCCCTTTTCAAAGGGTTTGGTGTCTAAAGCGGAGTTTGCTTAGAAGCTGGGGGAGCTTGCACAATGGGTCAACTGGTTTCTGTTTGGATCCAGGCCATCCCCTGGGAGGCTCATGGGTGATCCGTGGCTGGTTTCTTTGTAACTATAAAAACTCCCCACACTCTTTCCTGTTTTTAAAAGAGATGATGCCCAGGAACGGGCCCTATGAGTAAGAAAATCCCTCTCGGCCTCTCTCTGGGTTGCTGGTCTTGCTCGAGCCATGCACGCAACATTCATACTGTACTCGGTCAGTCTTGCAGGATAACCACAGGGATTTAAAACAACTATAGCTATGCGGACCCTCCCCCCGTTCCTTGAGGATTGCACCACCACCAGTGACAGTGGGTGCCTTTGGTAAAAAGGAGAAGCAAAACCAAACACAATATCCAAGAGACCCACTTCATGGACACGCTCCACCACCCAGGAGGCTGAAGTCCAGGAAAAGCTTTGCTCTGAAAATCGCTTTCCTCCAAATAAACTGAGGACAGCCACAGAGTAACAAAGTGCATGTATGGGGGGGTGGGAAATGCCAATGATCCTGGAAAATGTGGCTGCTTCAGAACAACTCCCCCACCCCATGCCCAGTGTTGACCAAGAACGGTAACACTGGTGCACTTGAAATTGAGTGACAACTGGGGTGGCAAAGGCTGGAGACCCCAGATGTAAATGTGGAGAGCCTAGGCAAGCACCTGACCACTGTCTGAGGCAGTGCCATTATTAACAGCCTGGCCTCCTCAGGAACTATTCGAGTAGTGCCAACACCAGGGCTTGGCTATGGTTTTGGGGTGACAAGCTGTGGGGTTGGTCTGGGCTGGACCAGCTTCTGTAAGTTTCTGAGCCAAGAGGGTGCAAGTCATTCTTTTCCTCTTTAGTGCTCGAGCGATTGTTGTTCTGGTAAAGGGCTTCGGTCACCAGAGCTGGCGTGTGTTCTGGTGCCCTGCTGCCTCCATCCTGACCTGGAGGGATGCCATGTAGTGGTGGTGAGGTCCCATTCGGACCGTGGTCTCTGCTGAGATGGCCCACTTTTGTTGCATGGCTGGAGGGTCTCCCAGGAACCGCACTAAAGCCGCCGGGTTCTCTTCACATTAGCCACCAAACAGCGACTTTCAGCCACTACCAAGCCAGGCTGGATCTGAGTCTGTGACTCAGAGATAAGAGGCTCTGTTGCTTGTCAGCAATGCCCAGTGCCTGGAAGCCAATGGTGGTGGTGATAGACCTGCTGGATGAGCTATGGGCAGCCTCTATTTCACACTTGGAAGGGACCTTCAAAGCCCTGCATTCTCTGCCTCTCCCTGGCTTTGCTACCAGCATCCTCTTGACCCAACCTTTGTCTGGGAAGACGTGCTCCAAGAACTCCCCCTGCGCTGCCCCATGTTCCACACTTTGTCCTCTCCCTTCATCTCCCCATGCTGTGTGCTTTCCCCTCCCTCATCGGCACACTCTCTCTCGTTCACATATTTCCCCTCTTCTTCCCAATGTGAAGGCTTCCAGGGGTGGTGATGGGGGAACGACGGCTCATCCATCCCACCCAATGTCTTACTATCCCCTGGTCGTCTCGCTATAGCTGGCGGCTCAGATCTGCCCTTTGGTTACATGGTTGCCGTATTCTCCCAGTTGGAGAGGATAGCTTTGCTTTCCCATTACTGTCCCACTTCCTGACTACTAAGAGGGAGCTGGGATCATCTGGAAAAAGCCTCAGGAGCAATGGCTACCTTCCTGCCTTACTTCAGCTTGAACTCAAGGAGCATTTCAGCTGGGAGGTCTAACTCTCCAGCTGTCTACTCCACTGCCTGCCACCTGCCATCTCCTGTCCTTTGTCTGCCCTACATCGAGTGGAGCTGGGCACAGCATGGTATGCTAATGCCGCTTCTTGTTCCTCCCCTCATGCTATGGCACACCAAGCGTGGCATCTCTCTTCTGCCGGCACCTGCTCCTTTCTCCATGGGGTGTCTGTGTTGCTAATGAAAGTGACAAACACGGCTAGGAATGGCAGCTGGACGATTCCACTCAAGATGCCCCTGCAGTGTCTGGGAACTGTCTGGCTCCTTGTTAGCTTCAAAATAACAAGTGTGTATAGTGACGAACCTCTGCTCACCTAACACTTCAAAGGCTGTCACACCTTCACAGTGACAGCAGAGGTAGCATCCAGATCTTCCTCGTCCTCCTATGGCCCCTGTGACCTGAGCTCAAGGAGAGTCTCTCCCACCTGTTAGCAGTATAGGGCTTCTGGCACACAGATGAGCAGTTTTGATTCCATCCAGCAGAAGGCAGTGGTGCACACATCACAGAATGGTGGAGTGTCTTTGCCTCCCTCGTAGCCCTGAAATATGATCTTTTTATTTTAAAGAAACAACCCATCCTGCATCAGCTCCAAGGGGCTGCTTTCTAGCAGGGAGTTCTACTCTCCTTGCTTATCCAGCTTGTGTTTTGCTCTATACGAGATTTTTCCAAGGATCTGCAATCAGACTGAGCTGACCCTGGGCTGGGTTCTTGGGAAGGGGCTCCTGGCGGCTCTCCCATCCTTGCATTCACACACACACAGCGGCTTCTCAGCTTTCTTGCTTCTCTTCCTTCCTTTTCCCCCTCCTCCTTTCTCCAAAGATCCCATCTCAAAAATATCGCCCCCCCCCCCAGAGCCTAAACTTCAGCTCCAGCTTTTTGGAAAGGCTCATGAGTCTCAGATGCTGATGATCTGCCCTGCAGATGGCTCTTAGCTGACTAGGAGCCAGGGAAGGAAACAAGAACCTGTTTGTTCCTAGACTGCAATATGGGAAACTCTAGGTGCAGCAAACGTGAACTTCACCTGCCTTCCAGTTCTCCACCAGTCTGGCTCATGGCACTCTCCTCCCCTCCTGTCTTAACTTTCTCCCAGTAGAAGAAAAGGTTAGCTGAGATCACACAGCCAACCGGATGCTCAGATTCGAACTCCCTGGGGCTAATTATGGAACAACCATTAGATAAAAGTCAACATATGTTGTAAAAGGCACTATGTATCACCGCCTGACGGTTCTTAACAATGTGCTCATGTAACAGCTGTCAAATTGCAATGCTAGAAAATGAGTAATATGTTGATTTATGTATATCAGATCTGCCCTTCCATTCAGCCACAGCAATGCAAGACTGTCGTGCCGCAGCAGCCTTGCAGGGCGGTGGAGGGAACTGAGGAATTTGGTGCTTCAGAAGACGGAATGGCGACGCTGAGTTCAGACCACTCCCAGCTTGGGGGAGGTTTTCAGTAGGTCCCCGACAGCTGAAACCAGCCTGACATCAATACAAATCCAGAGGGGCTGCACTGAAGTAAATGGACTTACCCTGAGCTTGTCTGGGACTAGCAGAGATCTGAATCGGGCCTGCTGAGTTGGGAGCAGTAGGGGTGAAGGCATAAACTCTGTTCCCATATTTGTGCACTGCTTTCTTGGTTACTCCTGATCACGGAGCTGAGTATGAGCCAAGGGACCTGCTCTCATCCCCGTTAAAGTCAATAGCAAAACACCCCTAGGCGTCAATGGGAGCAGGCTGGGCCCTAACTGAAATGCCTGTGGCCGATTGTACCTTGGGGACTGGATTCTTTCTACCAGCCTCTGTAAGGTGATATTACCTTCATGCTGCAGAATTCACCTGCCAAATGTCAGCTCAGTGGCTAATACCCTCACCAGCCCTGTTGTCCTCCCGGAGGTGGCCCCAACTTTGCACAGGGCTGTTATTACCTCAGTTGACTCCTACCAGGGGCCCAGCATCAGCAGAGAGTGGGTGGAGAAGCTGGGGTGTCCTTGCCAGGCGGATGAAGGTCAGTATCTCCAGTTGCTTTGGGACTGCCCCTGATGATTTCTGTTTCGGTGCATGGAGCTTGGCTGCCTGCTTGGACTCGGACAGCCTGGTTATATGCATCACCTTTATCATAGCCAGACAATTAACCCCTCCAGCCTAAAGTTGAGGACTCACCCAGACCCTCATTGAGGAACTACTGGCTGCCCCATGCGGTTAATGGACCTGATTGGGCTTTGGGCGGCTCAGAGGAAGAATTCTCCTCAGTCAGAGGCCCTGCCTGGGCATTATGAACATCTTTTAATCTCTGCTCCAGATGATAAATTCTCCCTCCCTTCACTCATTTGGATGGCTCCACCTTGGGATTCAGATGTGCTGCAGCAGAAGCAGTGGGAAGGAAGGGGATAGGGGGTCATGAGAGAACTGAGAGAGGAAATCCATGCTTCATTGTGATGGAGGGGAAGAGGCTTATTGTCAGCAGGTCTCTTTCCCTCTCCGTACTGGAGCTGAATGGGAACTGAATCTTTGCTGTCACAGGATTTCCCCGATGTTCCAAAAAAACTCCATTCTATTCTGGAATGGAATGAAAATGAAAAATGTTTAAACTCCCCATGAAACAAAATTCCAACATTCCACCCCCTGCCCCTGACCCTCCTGGTCAACATGTTCGGTGCAGATAAAATCGAAGAGTTTCACTCTAGTTTTGACTTAAGTTTATATTATAGAATATACAAAAAATTGAAACCCAAGTTGTTTAGAAACCAAAAATCAAAATGTTCCATTTCCACCCCCATGCCACATTCTGATTTTTTTTGTCTTTCTAAATGAAATTTCCTCGAAATTGACACCTTCCCGCAAAATGTTTTGCTTGTGACCAACTGGCACTTTCTGATGGAAAATTGATCCATTGGAAAACTTCCTACCAGCTCTACTCTGTGCCCAGGTAGGATTCAAAGCAGCCAGGAGACTGATCCGCTGCAGCAGCTGTTCAGGCTGGGATTATGAAAGGAAGCTAAGGGAGTTAGGAGCCAAAATTCCATTAGGAGCTCAACTCCCCAAATGCCGGCCTGTCTCTGCAAGTGTCCAGCAGACTGCCTGCAACTGGCTGTTGGGAGCTTCTCAGCCCTGATTATACTAGCAGCCAAACCAGTGTGAACCCCACCTGGAAATGGAGCAGCAGGGGATTTCTAGACACTAGTCAGCAGCAGTGGTTTGACATTCCTTACCTGAGCATCTCTTTGCATCGGTACGTGCCTGTCTCTGTTCCTTCCAGCTCAGGGTCTTCAGGACCGTTTAAGTGAGCCGTGCTGTATTCCTGCCCTGATGTTCTCGAGTTCCATTCACTCTCTCTGCTGGAGCTTGACAGATCTTTCAAAATATTTGGAGCCGAGATTGCACCAGGCTGGGTTATGGCTGACGGCACTTCCACTTCTTCAGCTCCCGTTGAATCAATTATCTCTGTCTTTCTTGTTATTAAACTGTTTAACAGAGGGCACAGGCCTTACTCCTCTAGCTTGGCCAGGCTGGGCAGAGATCACTCGTGCAGCCAGACAACACCCTATTTCAGAAGCTTGGGAGAACTTTAACAGTGGTGCAGCTCCTCAGGAACTGCCTTGGGTTTAGCAGCATAGGAACTGGCAAGGGTCCTCCTAGCCCTGTCTCTGACTGTGGCCAGCACCAAATTCTTCAGAGTAAGGTTCAAGAAACCCAGTAAGTGGCAGCTGTGGTGTAACTGGCCCACAGGTAGAGTTTCCTCCTGAACCTCATTAGTTAGAGGTTGGTTTATGCCCTGAATCATCGGGATTACATATATATATAATCCTTGCCATT
The DNA here is from genome assembly GCF_025201925.1 of Gopherus flavomarginatus. NCBI lineage: Eukaryota > Metazoa > Chordata > Testudines > Testudinidae > Gopherus > Gopherus flavomarginatus. The sequence continues at coordinate 18,848,051 of NC_066629.1, read as the reverse complement.
GGAACTCTAGGTGTTCTCATTTTTCGTGCCAAGCAATGAGAGTCTTTGGCAGGCAGACAACCCTCTCTGCGCTCCCTGTACCTGATGGCAAACTGATGTGTTCAGACCAAGCATTTCCTCCTTCCTTTCACAGTATTGCCAACCCCACCGGTTAAAAAAAATTATGAGTCAGGCCTCAAAAAATGACAAGATGGGCTTAAAAATCATGACTTTTTTTTTTGTAAAAGTGGGTGTCGTCTTTGCATTCTTATTTTTGAGCTTTTAAGGTTCTCTTGAGTCACATTTTCAACCATTTCTCCTCAGCTTCAAGGGTAGAAGCTTACTTTTTAAAAAAAAATAATTACTGACTTTCTGAGAGGCAAGTCAGGTGAGGTGATATTTTTTATTGGACCAACTTCTGTTGGTGGAAGGCACAAGTTTTCACGCTACACACAGCTCTTTTTCAGGTCTGGGGAAGAAAGCAGTGTGTTTGAGCTTAAAAAAACCCATTTTCTCTTATGTTAACATGATTCCATGAGCTGGGGCTTTAAGAAAAAAAACACTAAATGTCTCAAGACTTGTGGTAAAATTGCAAGAAATGGCAATACTGCATTTATGATGTGACATGCTCTGAGTTCATGTTTTAAATGGAACAGTGCTTACATTGTGGTTGGTGTAGAGATGGAAAACTAATGTTATACCTACATATTTCTCAATTTTTCTGTATTCCAAATTTTAAAAGATATAGTCTTGTCTTTTTTTTTTTTCTTCAAAAGAGAGACTATTTCTAGCAACTGTCCTCTTCTATACTGTGAGCACTTCCTTAACTCGATTAAAATGCACCCAGGTGATTTTTTGGTTGATTTTTAATCATTTACACTGCCTTTTCAACTTTATTGATACTTCATTGGCTTTTGGAAAATGAAAATAGGCAGCTTTAGTTTCACTTTCTGTTTCCTTTCTTGGGTCATAGCTTGGGTTTCATGTGCTAAAGGAGAATGCAGAAATCCAAATGTAACTGTTTATCTCGCTGAGATTCAAAATGTAACCAAATTATTTGTAGCACGTAATAAAATAAAAAAAAATACATGTGTACCTAAACTGCTAGTCAGTCCCTTTAATCTACTGAACAATTGTGACAACCGCTGAGCTGAACTGATGAGTGGTTTTGAGCGGGTTCATTCAGAAAACCTCACGTAAAACTAAATAAACCAAAGTGCCACTGCAATTTGCCCTTTATAGAGTGATATTTACCAACCCGGTTTTTACTCTACTCCGTAAGTTAATATATTTTATTTTTCTAATTCATATTCATTATTTACTAACTTCTCTCCATACTGAGTTTTCAGCTTCTTTGTCTGATTTCTGTTGGCGATTCTTTTCATATGGAGTGCATGTATGTGTTTTGTTTATTTGTTAGGTGATTTGTTCTTTTGGGAAGTTGTATTAGCTGGGATCATTACCATTTGGGCACAGTCATGCATTGTGGGGGGGTCTCTTCCCAGTCACTCTTGCTATATCCACTCCAGCTGGACAGAGGAATCTAATCCAGATTCTTCTATTCCCAAGGGCTATAGTTTGAAGTCTGTTTAGCTGCCAGCATGCAGCATTATGGTTCTTTATATCCCATGGAATAATTGAGCCAGGAACCTTTTCCTTTTCTCTCAGACTCCATTATTTAGCAATGACAGAGTCTTAGGTAAATCCTTCACTTGATTTCCAACAAACACACTGTGACGATAAGGGACCGGGGAGAATGGAAGGCCTGAAAATAAGCAGATTAAACAACTGATTGTGTACAATATTACTGTGTATAAAAATATGCCAAGTAAGGCCTTTTACAAAAGCTTACAATGTTCTAAACTTGGTGGTCATTGTGATATATCTATATAGATACATATACTGTGATTCTGAATTTATGTATTCATGTATATAGAAAACTGTGTTCAGAAATTGTGGCACAGTCAGGCAGGGAGGGACTGCCTCTCCAACCACCAAGTGTTGTACAACCCAGGAAAAGGCAAGTGATGGGCCATTAGAGCTAATGGGGAGACCCTGAGACATCCCAGCTACAATTTCCCACCCTGAATAACCACTCAACACTGTACCAGGAGAGAAAGGCAGGAGAGGTGGAAGGAAGGAGGAAAGCCCATTTATTAACCAAGGTTTGAAAGGGAGGTCTTCGGAGGGACCATGACTGGCGGGTGCTGTCCGTGAAACACTGGCTCCCCTCTGTCGTGGGGGGCATGCTGGGAAGCTGTTCAGAGGCAATAGGTAACTGGCATTAGAAAAGGGAGTTGATCTAATTTGAAAGTGTAACGTCTGAGGTTGCGACTTCGTTTATTTTCCATGGAACTTGTCTGTGTTTGCTCAGCCTCGCTGTTTCATCTTTGGATTGGGAGTGTTTTCATTAACTAAGCCTTTTGTTTGTTTTTTACTCCAAGCAGGCCTCTGTGGAGTGTGTGCACCAAAGTAAGCTGGTGGCGGACATGGGGGGAGACTGGAGTGGAAAACCAGAAGGGAAGAGTCTGAGTGGCTGGGAGAGAAGAACTCATGGAGGGTGGATTTGAGGAGACTCGGGTGTGACCCTGCAAGGAGTAAATAGGCTGGTGGAAGTTAGAGTGAGACTGTGCGCTTGTAGGCAGGCGACTGGTGTCTGGGGTCTGACACAGCAGCTCAGCATTTAGGTGCCCCCAGGTTACAGGGCAGGTGGTGACAGAATCCTTTACCGCTCTGGGTTATCCCCCAAATGTCTGTCTGCCCTCCCTCCCCAGACAAAGCTAAGCTCTGTGCCTCACAGCAAATGTGCAGCTAAAAATTAAGATGCAAGTACAGCTCAGTACCTAGTTCCAGCTTGTATGTTCCCAGCCTGGCCACAAGGGGGCAGATGGTGTCAAGGGGCAGGAGATAGTGGTGTTTGGGATGTGAGCAGTCAGCAACTGGGGGCTGAGCCCACCAGCTCATTTCGCACAAGCGGCTGCACAGCCCAAACTCTGGTGGCCAGCATTGGTGGCCTTAAGATGCAAGGTTCTCTATCCCGTTCTCAGCCTCCCATCCTTTCCTTCCTCTGGCCTTCTGTTCTTCCTGCGGGAGCTGTAAATGCAACATGTGCCAGGTGAGGGAATAAGGTCCAAAATTTTTGCACAGAACCAAAGAAAATAGCTTTATTTTCCCCATCAGTTAGCAGCTAGACCATTTCCATGGGAAGATGGGGAAAAGGAAACCCCCATGATAAATAATTGCTGCTTGTGTCTGTATGTCCCAACTGAGAGACTCCCTGTAGTAAAGTGGTAACAATAGGGTTAACTGAGTTCCCCAGAGTATTATGGGGTGGAGCAAGGCTTACTCCTATCCCAGACTTCCTGTTAATGGGAGCCCACCTGAACTCTGTGGTGGTGCAGTTAAATAAAGCAGCAAGTTCCCAGCCTGCAATCCTGTCAGCAGACTTATTTTTATTGCACTGAGTGGTCCCCTTACAAAACTCCCAGGGCTGTGTTATGAGCTGCTTATAAAAAGCTGGGCAGATGAGCCATTTATAGTGTGCTACCAGAGGTTTTATTGGTCCTACGGAACCTGGGGACTGGGCTGCATATTCTTGAGCACCGTTTGCTGGCTGCTTATCTATTAACCACTTGGATTTTTTTACTGACATAGGGCACTTTCATCACAGCTGGGAGTACCCTGTTGTGAAAGGGAAATGCATGCACCACACAAAGCCTGGTCTGTACCCGAAAAAACATTGAGTCCAAAGATGTGCGGTGATGGAGTTAGAGGGCATGGAGTTATTTAAAAGCCCAGTAACTGGTCATGGTTAACCCTCTCTGTTTCCCTAAGGTGCTGGTTTAGCTACTTGTCATCCTCACTGGGGTTAACCATGGTCCACTAACTTATCTTTAAACACGACTGTCTTTGTGTTAAGGGCAAAATTGAGCTGAACAGGGAGCTGGATGACACATTTTCAAACACTGTGCTTAATCCCTGTGTACACAGGATTTGAAAGAGTAGGAGCGAATGCGCCTGCTGATGCCCCTCAAAATAAAAAGCTGAGCATCTCGGCTTGTCCCAGCTGCAGATTGGCTTGATGCTTTCACTGCCACGGTCAGGAATGCTGTTACTGACACAGCCAGGAGAATATTAGTGGGTGGCCACTGAAGTAGCAAAACATTATTTTTTGAGCTGGGGGGTTTATAAAGCATGGAGATGAAGGGAAAGATAAAGGGCCCTAGACCCGAGCTTGGCAGTTCACCAGGGCTATTTGAAAAGCCCCATGGTGGTTGTAATGCAAATCTCCCAGTCATGCTTTAATCATTACCACAGGGAGACAATTAGGGTTAAAATATAGATTCCTAGATAACAAGGAGAGAGTAAAGAAATAAACAGAGCAAAGAGCTAATAGAATTCATTTATAGCATCCCTTCGCTGAGAGGTTTGGCAGGATTTTTCTCAATAAGTGATCGGGGATGGGCTCCTTCAGCTTGGGGATCAGAGAGGGGAGCCAGGGGACTTGGAGGTCACACAGAGCTCTGCCCCTGAGCTGCTGGGTGACCGTAGGGAGGTTATTTCACTCTCGGTTTCCTCCTCTGTAAAGTGGGGAGGTTTCTGGTCCTTGTGGGGGCCACAGATTGGATGTGAATTAATAAGTACAGCCACTGCCCAACAGGAACCTCTGGAGAGGGCCGGAGAGAGGCTGCAACCTGGCCCTCCGCAAATGTGTGCCCCAGGGTCTCCTTCTCACCCGGCAAGAGGCTGGCACTTGTGGGGGAACTCAGTGAACCACACCGACAACACTCCCGTGCTCACAGCTCCATGAAGGGTCCCATCCACTATGTCCTGGGCAGGCCGTGTAATCACGGTGGAGTAAAGGCTGGCCCCCCGGGGACTCTCACCTCTGATCGAGGTAGGAGGTCCTGCCTCCCCATCATCTATTATTTACAGTACAGGGACTGCACAAGCTGCTGCTGTGCGGGCTTCCCTGACCCGCTTGCTGTGCCCCAACCCTGAGCTGCGGGACCATCACTTAAGGGCAACAAGAGGGAGTTCAAGATCTATTATCCACCTTGGCTGTTTTGCTCAGGCCTCCAGCTGTGTTGCTGAGTGTTGTAGTTTGAAGTTATTACTTGTGTGTGGGGTGGGAGGGAGGGGAAGAGGGGACTAGAGCTGGGTAATATCTGAAAAATGCAGTTTCATGGTGGCCGAAACAATTCATATATTTGGGTTGAATTCAGCAAAAAATGAAGGGAGAATCATTTTAAAAAAAGTCAGTTTTGTTTCAACATTTTGTTTCTAAACCAACTGTGTTGTTTTGAAATGCCATTTGAAATGTTTTGTTGGATCATAGTGAAATGTCCCCCCTCCTCTATATTTTGGTGAGAAAAGAATTCAGAGGAGCAATTTTTTTTCTTCAGATTTTTTGGTTCAGCCACTGAACTGAAAAATGAATTACTCACTCAACTCCAGTGTGGATGCTGGTATACTGAGAAACAAATTGAAATTCTCACCTACTTCACAGTTCAGGGCCTGCAAATTCTGCTGGGAGCTTTAACTGTAGCAACATCCGAGGAGCACAAAGAGCCTGAAAGTGAAATGGATTATAAACAAAGTGAAATTGACTGGCCTAATTTCAATATCTTTAAAAAAAAAAACCAAACACACAAATTTGATTAAGTAAACACTATCAAAGGGTGAAGAATAAACTTTATTTTAAAAATCCTTTGCGTTTTAAATTTGAACTAACATTCATAATACCGTTAGGATTTTCATTAACTCGATAGCATGCTTTTAAATTGCCCACGATTGGAGGGAGAGTGGGAGAAAGTAGACTGCTTGCCTCTCTCAGCAACGGACGTCGGTCCGAAGAAAGGTGCCTCACCCACCTTGTCTTTCTAATATCCTGGGATTGACATGCCTACAATGACACTGCAGACTGAGAAAAGTTTTATTCTAAACTACAAGTGGTGGTTTGCACCTTGCTCACTCAGCAAAATAGGAATGGGTACCTAGTCCGGGCCAAAGAACCATAAATAGTGAACGTATGCTCAGAAAGGTAGCTGGAGATGATCCGTGCACGTAATCTGCCAAATCTTCTTCCACATGTAGTTTATCTGCTCAGCTCTTACCTTTTGATGAGCTTTAGCAGCTGCTGTTTTGCCTTTGCACAGACCCAGAATAACTTTCATGTCCAGGAAAGGTAACCCAGGCCTCTTAGGCTTTGTCTACATTGGAACCTGAATGACAAAAGTTTTGCCAACGAAAAGCACCCATGTGAACAGTGCTTGGTGGGCAGGAGAGCTCCCCTTTATTAACAGGGTGAGGGGGAACATGCTATTTTAGAAGAAGGATAAAATTTAAGTCTTTGTAGCCTTTGGCAATCAAGGTCAGAAACTGTGTTGACATGAAATTCAGTTGTACATGGATGGGAAACAAGATTGGGGGCCAGATTTTCAACAATGACTAGTGATTTGGGGGGTCTAGCTCCAGACTTCTTAAAAGGACCTGATTTTCAGAGGAGTGGATGTTCTGAAAATCAGAGCCCTTTAAGTCATTTCACATTGGGTCCCCAAAATCACAAGTCATGTCTAAAAGTGGTCTCCTGTTTCTTTTTCAGTATTTCCTTTAGACAGTGTGCTCTGCCCAAGGCCTACACCTTGTTACTAACACTTTAATAAATGCATTGGTTTACTTTTTGCTGGGAGAGTAAAACTAAATGGAGATGGATCAATTTCACATTGCGTTTCTAGTCAGTTGCACCGTCTGGTTTACCTTCAGTCATACAAAAGCCTGGAGTTCTGAGGCTGCAAATGCAGCAGAAAATCCTCTTATGCCAGCTCCAAAATTGTGTTTGCTGAAACTTATCCCCGCCCCCAATAAATATCAGAATAAGTTCAGCCTAATCAATGATGCTTTCTACTCATATTAAGCTTTGTAATACTCATTCAAAATCTAAATGTAGGGCCTTGATCCACCGATGACAATTCATGTAGCACTTCCCACTGTTATAGCTAAGCACTAAACATTATTCCTTTGGAAAAAAACACCTATAATCTTGAATTATACAAGCACTTAGCTTTGCTGGCTAAGTACCATGTATTATATGATGTAGTGTACAGATGGTGAAGGATGCATTGTAAGTGTAGCAGGAGACCTGGATGGTTGCTGCTAATGCTATGCTTTTTTCTCTCTTTCTCCCTCAAACACAGGCTCTGATTTTGCAAACCTTTCCTTATGTGCTTAATTTGATGAACGTGAATAGTCACATTGAGTTCAATGAGTACTGTGCTTAGGCAGTGGAACTATTCATGTTCTAAAGTAAGCATGTGTGTAAGCGTAGGCAGGCTCAGGGATGTTGATGCATTCAGTGTTCTAGTGAGGATTATTAGTACCCATATCCATGAGACATTTCCTGTACTAAGTAATACTATAATTGGAGTTGCCATTAGGGGGCATTGTAAACACAAGGTATGCATATTACTACTGGATATGGTCAAATCATGGGGAACAAGAGGAAATTAGCAGATTTATTTGAACATTAATGGATTTAGAAAAAATATTTTATGTCCTCTTCCCCCACCCAAATAAAAGATGTCTTTATTTGAATGTTTTCCCTTAATCATATGCCTTCCAGCAGAAAAAGATCTCCACCATTATGTAATGGGTGAAAATTTCAGAAGGGCCCTGGTGACTTTGGTGCTTAAGCTGTATTGAATTTTACTGAAATTTAGGCTCCAAAGGACCTTAGTTACCTTTAAAAAAATGAGAATTAGACTCATATGTCACTTAAATACTTTTGAAAACTTCCCCTCCAACGTAGTCTAAATGCCTCTCTAGAATTGTATTTATGCAGGTACCTAGGAGGTACACCATGGCATGTGAGCACCTCACATTTAGCTTCTTCATCATCCTATATAGCAGGGAAGTTGCATGAGTGCTGGTTTATAGATGGGGAACTGTAGCTCAGAGAGATGAGATCATTCTTTCTATTTCTCGCACAAAATCTGTGGCAAGGAATGGAACCTAGATTTTCTGAGCCTAATGCTAGTTTCTTAACTGCAAGGCCACTCCTCCTACATCCCCTTTTCTGCTTCCTTTGCCATGTCATATTTACAACAACAATAACAAATAAGAAGCACCTTTTCTTCCATTATTTGGAAAAGATTAGCACGAAGAAAAATACATAAAAGTGGGTGATGTGATGAACAGATGATGTTTACAAATGAACAGTGGCTTACTTCAGGGCTCTGCGCAATGAGTATTAAACCTTGGACGTTCCCCAAATCAACACTTCATTTGATGAGGGGCAGAGACGGGGGGATCTTGCACCAAAGTCAGTAGGACTACTAAGGAACATGAAGGCCCACTTTCCTATGGAGTGGTGTGAATAAAGAGAGTTTTTTCAGTTTGCTGGACATTCCAGAAACTCGGGGAAGGGGGGGAAATATTTCAGGTTAAACTAAAATAAACTTTTAAAACTTTTTCGATGAATTGAAATGCCAGATAAAATTGTGTCAAATGAAATGTCTTGTGTCGACAAAACCAAAGTGTAGTGTTTCAGTTTTGACCATTCTTAAAGGCTTAATTGTGTTCAGAATCAAACAAAAGGCAATTCTGAAACCAAAAGTCCTTTTAAACTGACAAATCAAACGGTTTCATTTTGAAAATTTCAGAATGAAAGGTTTTGATTTTTGGGGAAGGGGTAAGGGGAGGGGAGAACTTTGACCAAAGCAATTTGGGAAAACCAACGTGAATGTGCAAAATGTGTCGGTATTGCTGTAATTTCCCTTCTCCTATGCATGTTTACACAACTGGGGCCTTATTTTTCCCTAATGATGGTGACCTGCTTTGAAATCTACTGATGAAAAGAGCTAGATAAGAGTGGGATATTATTTTTCCTATTATAAATCATGGTCCAGCAGCACTCCATGTGGGAGGGGCAGGGATGCAGGCTAGTCCATACACCCCCATGGACATCATACAGTTCCCCAAATGAATTCACAGGCAGGGCAAAGTTTTGGATATTTCCACCATCTGATAAGGGATTCTGCACTTCCTAGTGTCCCAGCTTATGGGTATTTTTCCCTCTTTTGTGGCAAGGGAAAATGTTAGGTGCACAGACCTCTTCATGTCCACTAATAGGTACCAAGCCAGCCCTTGGCAGCGTCAATGTTCACCATAGCACATGAGAGTTGCCCCAGTGGGGAGAAGAGACTTTGGGCTCCGTGGTCTTTTCAGCTCTTGGTTGCTCCACTGTGGTGGCTGATGGTGACACTATTTCAAATGCTGAGATCTGGCAACAGATGAGACCATCTGCCCATTCCACATAAGCAGCAATAAGGGGATGGTGGTGTGTGGTTACAGCAGTGGCGTGGGCACTCGGGAGATCTAGATTCAATTCCTAGCTGTGCCATAAGACTTGCTTGGTCAAGCTGGTCATGTCACTTAATCTCAGCTACCTATTAAAAGGGGATTATGATCCATCCCCTCTCCTGTGCTTTGTCTTCTTTACTTCAACTGCAAACCATTCAGGACACAGGCTGTCTCTAACTGTGTGTTTAATGCCTAGCATGATAAAACCCTGATGGGACCTCTAGTTTCCACTCTACCATAAATAATAACTACATTGGCTGGGGCCAGACTTTAAACCACCTGAGTAGGGATAGTGCCCATTACAGAGACCCTGAATCAGCTGGCTTACAGTTCAATGGAACCTCACTGCACTGTACTTAAGAGGATGTGTGTGGGTGGAAGGCAAGGGAGCTTACCCAACTGGAATGACCAGCCTCCCTGTTCTACAGAAAGGAGAGTATTTGCTTCAATTAGCCAGCACATTCTAGTGTGGCAAGAGCGTCCCTTTCAAGAATTAGTCCGCTGTCAATTAGAGTCTCTGAAACTGGCACAGTAATTAAATGCCAGCTGACAGTAAATATCAAACTGCTCGGGAGCTGTTGTGAAATATAGACAAGTGGATTTGGGGTGATTGCTGTGGTAATTTGCCTTCTAATCTTAAATACCAATTAAATGCAGGGAGGCAGGCACCAGCCTGTTGCAGCCGGACTGGGAGCCCAGCTAAGACGTAGTAGCAGATGACCCCCTTTGATGCTGAGCTGCTCAGCAGGGGCTGAAGGGGTGGTGGGGGCAGGTGGTCCTTAGGAAGGGAAAGGGGTGTGTGTGTGAGAGAGCGAGAGAGAGCGAGAGAGAGCTGGGCTGCGCAATCAGGGCTCGGCTGTTTTCCTGGGTGCCAGTCTTGACTTGGCAGTATGTGTTCCTGCAGGCCACTTTCCATAGACCTAGGGTGACCAGATGTTCTGAGTTTATAGGGACAGTCCTGATATTCGGGGTTTTTCTTATATAGCTGCCTATTTACTGCCCCCCCAAACACACACACACACACACACTCTGTCCCTATTTTTCATACTTGCTATCTGGGCACCCTACACACACCAAAGTCTTGGCAGATGCTAGTTTATTTCTTCTTCCTGGGCTGCAAGGACAGTTAGCCTGGAACTGCTCCTGCCACCACAGCATTTACAGCCCAACCTTGACTTAGTGCAAGCACGGACACACCCAGCTCCAACCATGCCACATCCAAACCTTGAAATCTCTCCTAGCTCCTCTCTGTGCTCCGCCATGGTTCTCAGAGCCCCATAGCAGCCCCTGGGTAGTTCTCACTCTGTTTGGTTTACTCTCCCAGCACAAAGTAACCAATATGTCAGGTTTCCCCGCCATCTATTAAGTATCTGTCAGTGTCCAGGGGAGACATGGGGACTTAGGCATGAGACGACATCTGGCCTGCCAGTATCACAGCTTCTGTGGCTCTTCTGCTCCGTGTCTGGCTCTAGCTCCCTCTCCTGCATTGGCCTCTCAGGATGTCTCTAGGTGGTTCTTCTACATCATCTGTTTGTCTCCCTGGTGGCTGTATGGCCCCACTCAATGAACACATGGAGCTCTCTGTGTTGACCCCTCAGGGCTTTGTACTTCAGATTTTTGCTCTTCTCTAGTACATATACTCCACTCCTAGCTAAGCTGGATGGTGGGAAGGGGAAGGAATGGCAACTAATTAATTATTTGACCGTCAGAGAGCAAGAGAGCTTGTGCTTGAGAAAACTAAAAAAATCAACACAATAAAGTTGCCTAAAACAAAGATTTTCATCCTTGTAGGAGGGCGCCTGGCTGACTGGAATGCTAACATCGCTCCTATTTGCATCTTTTTAAACAGGCGCCGATAAAAGCAAATACGCCACTACAAATAATTACAATATTTTAATTGCATTTCTACAGGGCTTTTGTTTTTGCAGGAGACAAAAACAGTGTTGCAAACTGGCAAACATTCCTGCCCGTCTCCTATCAACAGAGCTTTCGAACATGCTGGTAACGCAACTGCTGGGCTCCTTTGATCTCTCTCCTGGCCACCCCCAACTCCCATCTGGAGGCTAGGGGGTTGTGTGCCTTTCTGAGCAACGGTGCCTTCTTTAGAGAGGTATCAGAACACTGGTGAGCAAGGGCTAGGAAATGGGGACTCCTGGGTCCTTGTCCTGCCTCTGGTTTTGCGTCTCTACTTCCTCCTCTGTAAAATGGGGATATTGACAATACCTATCACGCAGTGAAGTTGTGGGGAATCGTTAATGTTTATAAAGTACTTGGCGATCCTAGGATGAAAGACACAAAATATTATTTACCAGCTGCCTTTGGTGGTGGTCCAGTAAATCTCCTAGTCCAACAGATTTCAACACATTTACCAGCAGCTCTCCCTGTCGTCCTCTCCAGATATCTCTAATTAGGTCCCATAATCGGGCTCCTGCTCTCGGTGGCAAAACAGCCAGGCTCAGCCTGGTCTAAACTTCAGAGCAAGGTGGATGTAAGGCAGCTTACGTCGACCTACTTCTGCCAGCATCCATGCTAAAATGCAGCTCCCACCAATGTAACCCGCCCACAACACCGACTTAATAACTCCACCTCTGCGAGAGGTGTTGATGTAGTTAGGTTGATGCAGTGTCAGTGCAGACACTGTGCTGCTTATGTTAACTGGCGCTGCCTTGCAGAAGCTGTCGAATGAAGCCCACACAGTGGCAGTTATGTTGGTGCAAGTGCTTCTGGTGAGGACGCATGCTGCCAACGCCAGAAGCGTAGTGTGGACGTGTAAAATCGATCCAATTACTGCAGTGACTGTACGTCAGAGTAACTTAGGGTGACTTAATTTCGCAGTGTAGACTTGCCTTCCATGCCCTGATGATATGAAGGAGAGAGGCAAACCTGACCCACTGCATCTCGGCTCAGTGATTCTAGTCGATTCAGGTCCTGATGCTACCCTCCTCCAGAAGCTCATTAAGCCACACGACTAACATCTGTTCCCTTCTGTGCCCTGTTTTGTCCTCTTTTTCTCTAAGGGGAAACTCATGTGAGTTTATTTATTTAATTTTTGCCCTCTCTAAATGACATCTAAATCCCCTGCAATGAACCCCATCAGTGGCAAGCTTAGGCCAAGCAGCCAACACAACAGCTTGTTCTGTAGCAACTTTGTCTGCAGAGAGAATGAGGAAAACTGTGCAGAGCCATGCTTTGCAGCAAAGATGCATGCATGAAGCTCACACTGTCTTTTCCTAGCTACACTGCTGCTTGTATCACACAACTGCACATGTGTGTGCGTGCACACACACACACACACACTCTCTTTCCATGTGAGGTGCTAGGACAACTCACCGAAGAACCAGAAAATAAATGGACTTAAACTTCTCTTCATTTTAAACAGTGAAAGGGGGTGGAAATGACCATGCTACAGTGTAGATCCAGCCCTTTACACCTCCTCTCATCCTGCAGAGTGAATTTGATCAACTAGCAACCAGGAACAGATCCACAAAGGTATTTAGGCATCTACCACCCACTAAATCAAAGAGCGTTAGGCCCCTAAATGCCTTTGGGGATTTGGAGGAAAGTTCCTTGGGGAGAAGTGGAATACTCCCATCTTTCAGGGCTGATGGATATTTTTTTAAACCATCCAGTCTAAGGTTGAGTCTAAGGTAAATGTCCTAATTTACAAGCCAAACGAATGTTTATACTCTGCCCAGAAGCCTATTGCTAGATTCACAGCATTGACTGTTTAAAACTCTGGCCCCAGAAACCATGAGTGAATTTAAAAAAAAAAATCATGAGATTTAAAATAATAGTAATAATTTGGGTCTTTTTAGTTTGTCTTTATTTGATCCCTGTGCAGAGCCCTTAACTCATCACTCTTGTTTAATACAAAAATCCCCACAGGAGTACCACATTCTTTTAGATAAACCTGGAACAGTTATTACAAAATGCCTCCCCTCCCCAGCTACCAAAATACATTTTCCATAAGGCCACAGACCTAAGGGTCAGAGGTCACACCTCACTCCCTGACTATAAGAAGCCCCAGCTGTGGGCTAGCTGTTCCTTTGTTGCAAAGAGATCTGGTTTGCAGGGAGGGGAGTGGGTGGTGAGTAATAACAACAGCTTTTTTGCCTTGCATTATCAAACCCCTAAACAGTAAGGTATAGTGCTTTTAACTATTCACAAATCCTCATGTTCTGCTCTGGGTTCTACAGTACAGCAGTATTTACATAAACAGCTTCTTATTCCTTCATTTGCCCCTAGCTCCTGCTTTCTGATCTGCACCAGCCAACCCTTAACACATCTGGCTCTGATGTCTGGTTTGGGGGCTAAATAAATTACAGAGCCAGTGAATCATTCCTCTTTGCCTAATATACTTCCTGCCCAAGGATAATACATGCATGTTTTACAGGAACTGAGGACTCATAGTAACCCCGCCCCCCTTCCCAGTCACACTCATGTATTAACATAGGACTGAAAGCAACCCCTCCCCTTCCGATTCACACTTATGTATTAACATATTCCATGCTCCCAAACATGCATCTACAGTGCTGGAGCCTTAATGTTGCCCCAGAGGGCAAGCCCTTCCATGGCTTTCCAGGTACACTCTGTTGACTGACTTTGAGTTCTTCTTTACAACACAATTTAGAAGCCAGCTGTGGGCCAGGCAGTGTTTTCAGACTCAATGTCTGCAGGCAGCAAAGTGTGTTTGCTGTTCCATATATTTTTTGCCCCTTATGCAGCCAATTATCACACACAATATTTAAAACAATGGTACATCTGTGCTGTGATAGCTGAGTGCCTAGAGCACAAATATGTAACATCTACCCAGTTATGAGCTCCTGTGCCTCACCTTTTAGAAGTATGGGATCCTCTAGCGAAATACAATAACACTTAACCACAGCCATAGAACTGAGAGTACTTTCTAAAGGGAGCTATCCTTATTTTCAGCTAGGGAAACTGAGGCATGGGACAGTGAGGTGAGTAGCCCGAGGGTCATATAGCAAGTCACTGGCAGAGAGTGGCTATCATGCTAATCAGTATGGTCTCATTGTACTACCCTGTCTGTCTGTATTCATCTCTTGTGTTATAGCTAAATTGTAAGCTTTCTGTGGCACGGGCCATCTTTTTGTTCTCTGTACAGCACCTCGCACAGGGGGGTCCTGGTCCATAACTGGGGCTCCTAGGTGATGTAAATAATAATAGCCAGGAATCAAACCCAAGTCTTCTTACTCCTGGTCCTGTGCCCTATTTTCTGGTCTGTACTGTAGTCTGCATGGTTGTTGGGCCTGATCCTGATCCACTGAATTAAACAGTAAAAGTCCCATGGACTTCAGCAGGAGCAAAATCTGACTTGTTGCTCCAGATCCTCCAGTGCCTTGCACTGCGTGTGGACACTTATACCTGGCAAAGTGGTTGTAGAACATCCCCAGAGCAGAATGGCAGTGTTTCACACTCACTTTGCACTGGTTAGAAGAACAGCACAAGATGCATGGCAAGGGAGAGCCAAGTCCATTGTATCTAGAACCGTCTGGGTAAAGGAACAGAGGCACAGGAGGAGGAAATGCAGGTCATTGTGTGTGTGTAAATTATAGGCAGAGCTGATAGCCACGAGTCCTCTAGAAAACTTAGTCTGCGCTCATGTAATTGAGGACGATATCATCATAATACATACGTGCAAGGGGGTGAATTAAGATTAAATGCTTGGCTTGGTGACCTTAACGTTCTTTTAACATAGCTTTTGTGTGTGTAATGTACATAGAAAGTGGTGTATGTGGGTAAATGGTGGTTCTTTGTTCTTTTACTGGCTAGCTGACTTTTCCCATTGCCTTTTTGGCTGTCCAGAGTGATTCTAAACATAGAAGCCTCAGCCTGGGATAGGGAGTTCCTTGGAGAACAGAGAGAGGTTGGTCCACACACACGAACACAAGTTCTCATCCTCCCTCTTCCCCAATGCACATTACCTCTTCTTCCTGAGGTGCTAGGTTGATCATAGTCTCCCCCAGCCCAAGAGTGGGATGCGGGTTGCTAGAATCTGCCTGAGGACAGACTTCTTGCATGCCAAGGGATCTGACATATCTCAGCTGGTTAGTCATTTAAAACCCCAGATCCTCCACGGGGGAGCCCCGTGCTGCACAAGGACGTCGTCTCCTGCTCCATGAAGCTGAAGCGACGTGCCATCTGTTTTAGGTCTCCCTGCTGTGGTTCTAATGCTGCCCTGTCTGTGCCTGAGCCTGATACAGGAAGAGGGTCTGAAATGCCTCTCCAGTCACAGCGAGCTAGAAATCCACTGGGTAATTTCAGCAGAATGGAAATTTGCCCAGATTGGGGCAGTGGAGAGAGCCGGGGGGCAGGAAGGAGTTTGAATCACGCTCAGAGAAGTGAAGAATTCATCTCCCATTTGTTAGCAGCTGACAGTCTCTCCTTGAGAAGGAAAAAATAGCCTCATATAGGAAGAATGGTTCAAAAAAAAATGAGAGGTAGTTATGGAAAAATTGAGGCATCAGGTGTGTATCCATCAGAATAGACAGAGGACAAATAGATATTTGGGTACCATTTATTCAGTATTCAAAGTACATTTGCCTAGGGGTGTGGGGGGGGGAGAACCCACCTGAACACCTGTCCAATATCTTTGAATATTAACGTTTGAAAGGCACATCTGGGTTGAGAAATATGCGTAGAGTTAGCAGTCTCACTCAATTTAATAAGATCACCAGAAACAACACGTCCCAGATGCTGTAAAAAGCTCGTTCTGTAATATCATGTTACATTAGTCACGTTGCTTAGTGCACGACTGGAAGGTGCTCAGATGCTAGAGGGCTCAGATGGTGACGAGCCCGGTCTAAGAACCTATAGAGAATCAAGAGAGACACAGATGACGAAAAGGGAGAGGCAGAGAAAGCTTCTATTTTGCTACCTTGTCATACCCATCAGCAGGAATGACGTGGCCAAAGGATGAGGGGCTGAAACTGTATCATAGGGTTTGGAGTTATTCTGGAACAGCTATTGTGCTTGAAATTCATGCTCTGCCTTATCCTAGAATAACTTTCATTTGCAGACAAGCTCCTAGTGGGACTGAAGGTGTCAGAAACTGCTGGGGATGGCTTTAATGAGGCACCTCTATTAGCTGTTAGCTGCCTCCTGTCCTGGCCATTGGGCCAATGTGATCTTTGCTGGAGACTAGGGTGTAGGGCGGACCAGACATTGCTACAACTCCAGGAAGGTGGATGAGAGGAAGGAAGGTCTTGTGACTAAGGCAGTGGCCTCCTTGTGCCTCAGTTTGCCCTCTGTTACTGAGGATAATAGTGCTGCCTCAGCTCAGGGGGGTCCTGCAAGGATAAACACATTAAAGATTGTGAGGCACCCAGCTGCAATGCTGATGGGGGCTGTATGGAGGAATCTAGCTAGACAGACAGAGCACCTTCCTTTGGTGCCTGTTTAGGTCCATCTCTCTCCCTCATGTCATCCAATCCTTCCTTCAGCCGGAAAGTGAGGCGAGAAATCTCAACGGAACAGGCGCTTTACGGTGCCTGAAGCTCTGGGTTTGGGCCAGACATACCAGAGCAGCGCATCTCATGATGATTTGGTGCTTGTGGATGCAGGCCTGGGTGGAGGGGAACCTAGCAGTGCTAGGCCAGAGTGAGCTTCCCAGGTCAGAACACTAGTTTTGAGGGGAAAGGGAAGAAGGCAGGAGGGGTGCATGTGCGAGAGAGAGGTGTCTCATCCTCCTTCCCACCTTCCAGACACCCACCCCATTCTCTTCCCCTTGCCCAGCTGTTGGGGTGGGAGAAGGTCTCTCCCCTTCTTTGTGTTACCAAAATATCGGGTCTGCCTAGCTGAGAGCCAATTAACAGCCTGACAGGGATAAGGAAAAATGCTTTATTCTGCAGAAAAAGGAGAGCCTGTACCTTGGTACAAAAGACTCTGTCTTACACAAATTTTACAAACCTTTTATACACATTTAGACAAAGACCCTTGCGTGTTAATACTTGATTGGTAAGTGTAAAGTCTCATGTTTCCCTTATCTAAGTAGAACTAACTGGTTAGGAGCAGGATCTTTCTGCCTTGAGGCAGAGGAAAAGAGATAGTGAAAAAATGCAAGCTACCGTGTCCATGAGCAGTACTTACTCCCCCACCACCTACTGGCCGCTTGTAATCTAATAAGGGGGGTTAACCAGCTTTTACATTTGGGACCCCTTTGGGTTAGTCCTGCTACCTGGCACCTGTGGCCAGCTGACTCAGTGGAGAGGAGAGAGAGGTCTGTTGGCAGAGCTGAGGGATGGCTTCAGCTTTCCTCGCTGAGTCACGATCCTGTGTGGGGCTCAGGCTAGTGCGCTGAAGATAGCAAAGTGGATGTTGCTGCACCGGCAGAGGCACAGGGGTCTGAGCCCAGGTGGCTGGCCCACTCTTGCTCTGGAGTTGCCACGTCCACACAGCTCCTTTTAGCGTGCCAGCTCAAGCCTTGCAAGAGTGAGTCTGTCTGGCCAGGCTGGGCCACGGAGACACACCCTGAGCAGTTTTCTGGCCGGAGGCAGCATCTGGCATTGGGGAGGGGATGGGCAGGGCATCGCCAGCAGAGGCTGCTGGGGAGAGATTGTGAGACTTTGGGAATGACCCACAAGAAAGTGAAAGAGAGAGGGCAAGGTCTAATCCCAATGCCATGTTGGAAGCATCACCTGGGGAAGATGAAAGTGGCAAAGTTGCCAGTAACACTCCCTCAGACTCTCTTTCATCCTTGTTATACCAAACACCAAAAGACAGCCCAGAATTCCCCCATATACCCAGTCATAGCCCAGGGCCCCAGTGTGCTAGGTGCTGTACAAACAGAACAAAGGGTGGTCCCCTAGTAAGCAGCCCAGTATCCATCCATAGCTCCTCTGGCGTGCCAGACTGCTGTCTGTTGTTAACTGTGACTGGCAGGGGGAAGGAAGCATGCTTCCTGGTGCTTGTGGCATAAGACTGGGGCAAAAGATCAGGGTACTTGTGGCAGAGAACATGCTTTCTGGTGCTTGTGGCAAAAGATCAGGGTATGTCAATGTAATGATTGCAGCTGCTGGGCACGCTGAAGCCAGGCGGCCGGGATTTCGCTGCTTCAGTCCCTGAGCTGGCTAGAGTAAAGTTAGCTCAGGTATATCTACTTCAGCTGCAGTCCCACCCACTGCCTGCAGTTTAGTTCCCTGTGAGACCTTGTGAATGGGAGAGAGTACTTCCTCCCAGTGGGTGTGTGAGGCATGGTCAAGTGCTTTGAGATCCTTGAAAATAAAACCCTGTGAAAGGGCAGAGTTAATGGACAAAAAA
This sequence comes from Gopherus flavomarginatus, assembly GCF_025201925.1. Lineage (NCBI taxonomy): Eukaryota > Metazoa > Chordata > Testudines > Testudinidae > Gopherus > Gopherus flavomarginatus. The sequence goes on along the minus strand of NC_066629.1, from coordinate 18,829,433 downwards.
TTTGTCTGCAAATCATTGTAAACCCTGGTCTGTGGGACCAGGGCTTGTAGACTTGGTGTTTCCAGGCCTGTGCTTGAGCATTCGCATTGCATGGTAAACCTGGCTTCACAATTGCTGGATCCGATCTCGCAACCATGCTAACATGTTTGTATTGCTCTACGCAGGTCAGGTCTGGAGCTTGAGCTGTGTCCACACTGGTCAGGTGTTTCAGGTTACTCCTTTCCAGGTAAAAGAGACATTAACCCTTAGCTATCTGTTTATGACAGCTTGGACCTGGCTTTCAGAAGGACTTGGGCTGTCATTCCCCCAGCAGGGTCCTAGGTCTCAGGTCCTGAGTGCTTGCTGACCTAAGTTAGACACATTTGTGTGTGGACGGAAGTGGGTCTGGGCTCAAACCCAAGTCAGAGCCCAGACCTAGTGTGCAGTGTAGACATAGCCTGCAAGCCCTGAGAGAAAGGGAACATTCTAGTGATCAGCTTTAAGGCCAAATCCTGAGAGGTGTTGTGGCTGTAGTGACCTTGCTAGGCTAAGGGTGAGGAGAGGGGCAGAGGCAAACCAAGACAAAAAATATAAATTTTTAGAAAACCTAAGAACTGTACCAAGAGCATAAATAATATGCAACATTACCAAGTACTTACTACTTAACATCATAAACTATAGGTTACCACACATCAACCTTTGTGAGCTTGTACCTGCTACTCCTCCTCCCAGCTCTGTGCCGTTCATACCAAATGCATTGTTATGAGCAAGAACAAAAGAGATTACTCAACAATACACTGTGTCATGTCAGAGACGAATCAGCTTTTCCTCACTATGGCTGTAAATCCAGCTCCACTGTTCCTCGCTGTTCTTTGCCTTGAAGTGCTCCTTAGATTGGATGTTCCTGGGGTTGTTTCACACAAGCTGGGTTTCTTCACCTACTGGGCTCTCACTTGTACATTAGGCACACTTGAACCGTGTTCCATCAATGGATGTCCAAGCAGTCACTCTCTCTGTTCAGACACTTCCGGTCTTTTGTGGGTGGGCTTCTCGTTTACTGTTTTCAGGATCTGTTTTTATCTAACCTGGCTTTTTTGACCAACTCCCTTTTTCACCAATTCTATTTCCTTTCCTTTTTTTCCCTTGATCCTCTCTCCGCTACGTCTGTAGATTCCCCCCCTTCTACTTCCGTTCTCTAACAGTGTCTGCTCACATACCCAGCTCTGATTTTCTGCTTCTCCTAACCCGAAACCTTTCCTGTTTTCCTTCTTTCCTCTTTCTCACTTCCCAATGCCCTACTTGTATTTTCCTGTTCTTTTATCACCTCACCTCCTACGCAGCTCTGGTTCATCTGCTCGCTGGGCATCGAGATTCCTCTCCTTCTCTAACAGTTTTTTTCCCCCTTTGGGAAGATCCCGAGCCCTCTCCCCAGCTGAAGCTGCCTTCTCACTGCCTGTCTCTCTCCCCAGGACAGCATTCTGTGCTATTGCATCGCAGGTGCTAGTGTCAGGGTTACTGGTACTACTAAGGCCACATTCCAAATTTGGGTCCAAAACTTTGTGGGGTCCCAGTGGGCTTTGGTTAGATTTGCTGCTAGTTCTCAGACCTCTTCGAGTGAGGGCTTCATGTAGAAATATTGCTGGGGAGAGGGTTCCCATAAGCCTCCCTAGGACAACAGCTAAAGGACTGGGGAAAAGGCAGAAAATGGTCAGGGAATGGATCTTATTGGACAGGACATGTTAGCTCTTCCAGGGCCTGTGGAGGGATGAGTGTGCAAAGCAGATAGACACTGTTTAGCCCTGTGAAATTATTATGCTGCATGAAACCAGCATGACCATTATGTATGTTTTCCACATAGGTGCTGGAATGAGGGGGGCTGCAGCACCCCCTGGCTTGAAGTGGTTTCCATTATATGCCAGGTTTACAGTTTGGTTCAATGGCTTTCAGCACCCCCACTATAAAAATGGTTCCAGCAGCCCGGGTTTTCCATCCTGGCACAAAAGGGGTTAATCAAGGAAGGTCAGAGTGGGATTCAAGACTCCTACTGCAGACTTCTAATGTGGGGTTGGGGGATGGCAGTGGCTTTCCCCTTTGGGTCCGTCTTACCACTTTATACTTCCCTGGTATCTGGCATCCACTGATCCCCAAGCTCTCTACAGACATTAACTCACCTGACCTCCCAGCATCCCTGTAAGGCAGGTGAGTTGCATTATTCCGTGTTGTCCATAGCGGCACTGACACCTGCATGGGAGATGTGGCTTATCCAAATTCATGCAGCAAGTCAACAGCAGAGCTGCCAGTAGAACCCAGCCCCCTGCTCAAATCACTCAGGTAAAGCCCCTCCTAGAACCAGGAGTAGAAGGAGTGCTGACTTCCACCGTTTTAACCACTGAACAACGAGGCTCCCACGTTAAATGGCGTGGGAGCAGTTCCAAACCCAGCCTGCACATTTTGCCTCTGTCCAAAACCAAGCCGAACCTCCTGCAACTTTTCAGCAGCCTGAAAGTAAGAAAGACCCAGGAAGGAAATCAAGAGGGACGATTCGTTCAGGAGATCCCACTATCCCCCTCACCTTTCCCCGGACCCATATCGCTGCTCACCATTACTCTGCACAGCCTGCTCCTCCGCAACCGTCCGTTTGCAAGCCCCTCCAGAAGGCTGGAGTCTGCATTTGAATAATGAATTCTGTTTAAGACGGAAAAGCTTGGCGTTCCATCTGTAACAAGACTCAAAATAATTACAGCTGATGATTGCCTGGTACCTCAGCCAGAAAAAAACAGAACAGATTTTGGCCGCCAGCAATTACAAGCAGCACCCGCTTGAGTACAGAGAGAACTTTTAAATGAATACATGAATACATTTCTGCAGATCAGAAGGCAGAGGAGCCAGCGTTCCAGGGAGAGCAAAGAGAGGAAAACCAAATAATGTCACCCCACAAACCACCCTCCCCCAACCTGAGCAAAGGGGTCAGTCTGCCATACATGAGGAGCCACAAATTCCCTCTCCCTCAGCTTACCCCGCCGAGGTGAATGAACCTCCTTGTGTGGAGTGAGCGCTGAGATGCTGCTGTGGTGAGGACAGAGCGTGTGGATCTAGGCCTGACAAGCCAGCTCTCCGTGGCATAGGGAGAAGGACAGAAGGCCTTGAGAAGACTGACCTACCTGAGTAAGATGGAGATGATGATGGAGGGGATGGGGGTCATTTGAATGACTTGATGTGCCAAGTTCTCTGGACACAGCAATACTGTGTTCACATGTTTAGCTGCCTCTGCAGCTGGGTGTCGTTTGGTCATTGCAGTCTCCATTGTCCATGCAGGATCTTCCATTCCTACATGTTGATTCTAGCCCAGACAGTCCTAGCAGCCCTGTCTCCAATACCTAGCCTGATCCCCCATGTCCTAGGGTGAAAGTGAATTCGTTGCCCACAGTCAGTAGTGATGCCAAGGGTATCGGTACAGTTAGTATTGTTGTTTCAATCAAATAGGAACTGGTCCTTATTATTCATGTAGCCCTGCGACTGTGCACTTTGCAAACAAGTAAGCAGACCGATTTGCTACTTTGTGGAGCTTGCAGTGCAGGGTAGGCAGATGAGCTGTTTGAATCAGTGATTGACTTTTCATGTTTGCATATGTAGTGTGTAGTACTTTGGAGCCTCAGTTACTGAGCGGTGTCCTCTAGGCACAAAGCAGTGATGAGAAACAACAGACTGGGGAGATGGGGAGACAACTGATTAGAGCATTTTGAAAGAGCTTTTGACATTGCACTATTCCCACCCACAGCTTCTTTTCTGAGATTTAAAGTGTGTGTATATCAAATGACACTTCAGATGTGTCCATCACCATCATATTGACGTCCTAGAAGCTGATGGATCTGGATGTTTGGATGAAGTTTGGCTAACTTTGTCCTCTCTGTGATTTTTTTGTATTTTTTACCAAACTTTGTTTTTTTTTCTGAGAACTGGAAGTGACATACTAAAGTATGAGAGCTGTTCCCAGGAGATTCCCACACTCAAGAGTGTTGAATAGTTTAGTTAGAGTTAGGAAAAGCATCTGAACTCTTAGGTAGCAGTGTGGTCTAGAGGAAGGAATTTTAATTTTGATTCTGCAAAGGATTTGATCCCATGTTGTATTTTCATTTTGCCTGGATGGCCCCATATCCTTTAGGAAGAAGCTCTGCATCTAAGAAATTATCTGGACAGAGAGCCAGAGAACAGACTTTTACTAGTGATATGCTCACCTTTGATATGCTCACCATAACTAAACAACAAACTTTTCCCTTAAAGCTTACTGCCCATACATTCAGTCTAACAGATTTTATAAGAGTGTATAACATCATCTGGCAACTGCCAGCAAACTTACAGGCTCTGCCTTGTGCAAGTCTCCTTGCATCTCTCTTTCCTTATCTGCAAAATGGGCATAATAGCCAGAGTTGGTAAGAAAATGTATAATTTCATTTAGATGGTAATTTTCTGATCAGGTCTGGGTTAGGATATTTTACTTTACTGCCTTATTTAAGAACCAGAAGTCTGAAACATATAACTGTTGATATTGGGAGAGGGGGAGGGTACAATTCTGAGCCCACTCCCTGTGAAAAAAAGAAATGAAAATAAAAATATAAACTCTGGCAAAATATGGGGGGGGGGGGAAGATGACCCTGTGTGCCCCCTCACAAGTTGCCTCTGTTGCACAGTGTTTTGAACATGTGTGGTGTTTTGTCAGCACTGAATGTGATTATTATTCTCCAAACCCCAAACCTTTAGTGGTTTTCTTGTTGTTAAAAAACAAACAAACACTTCCTCTGCTGAGAACAGCTGTGTTCTGACAGTTTTTAAAAGCTTGTTTTTCCTTATTCCCTAGAAAGTGACTGACCAAGGTTGCAGGGAATGCTTGGACAGCGCCTGGGGACCGTAAGTACATTGCACTATCTCTTTTCCATGCACCATAATCACAAGTGCTTTGACTTGTCCTAGTGTAATGTGTCTAGATTCATCACTGCTCTTATCTTGTTCAGCTCCCATCTACAGGAATCTCCTTAGTTCTCCTCTGCACCTTAAATTTTCTCATTTATCTCGAGTGTCATCGGGAGGCTTTGAGACACTGCCTGTTTCCTTTCATGCACAGCTGCTCAGATTGTCTTGTAAGGTGTCATGCTTATTCCAGTGGGGGTCGCTGCTCCTTATCCTTCCGTTATAGAGCTAAAAACCGATTCTATCACTTAATCTTCCTCTCCCATCTTGCGCACGCAGGATTGTTCCTTTTCCGCTGCCCGGTCCAGTTGGGAACGGTTCAGATGATTAGAGCTTTCCATTGCACTGCCAGTTTGGTAACTGAATCCACAGCCTGTTGGGTAATGCCTTTCCAGGGGTCTGGTATCATGTCAAACTGTGTGTTACACTGCCTGGGAGGGATCTCTCATAGATGTTCATGGAGCTGGCAGCAAGAGGGTGGGAGCCTTCTATCAAAGAGAACCATGCAAAGAGGGAGCCCTGTGTTGCATGAAGCTATGTTTTTTCTCCTCTCTGTGTGGGGTTTGAATCTGTGGCAAGAACTGATGCTGTCTTGGAGGAGAGAGGACAGGACTTGGATGCAATATATATAAAAAGGATTCTTAACTGAGGTTGCTGGACATAGATGGACCCTGCAGTTCCCAGGCAACTTTAACAGAGCCCAGCCCTTAGCTTGTGCAGTCCTGGAGTGTCTGCTGAGTATTCTACAATGCACCTTTTGAATCTTCCCTCCCAACAGTGCTAGTCAAATTGTTTTCATCTAAACGTTATTTGGAATGAAAAGAAATGGCATTCCAGCCATTACTCATTTGGGCTGCAATTTTCTCTTCTCATTTTTTAAACTTGAAACCATAAAGGTTTGGTAAATATGAACAAAACCCATTTTTTTTAACTGAAAATGTTTTTTTTTTATTTGCAAACTAAAATATTTTTGCTGGGGCGGGGGGGAGTCAAAGCTTGTATGGAATTTTGAAAAAATTTCCCAGCAGAATTTCCTGAGAAGAGTAATTAGAGCTTGTTGACCTGCTCTTTCTAAGCTCAGCACAAAATGAGCCATAGACAGAACCCGAGTCACTTTCAAATCAGACAGATGCCATACAGCTTAGGGGGATATCAGCGTTGTGTGTTGATGGATAGGTCAGTAGCATGAAGATGTGTCAATTTCCTTTCCTCTAGGTCCCCTCACTGCTCCCCATTTAGCAGTCACAGCTTTGGGACATGTTAAACTTGCAAATCAAGAGTTTTCCTCCCAACATGGTTCCTGTAAGCTAAGCCCCTGTGTCTGACTCATTATGACTGTTTTTGGGAGGATGGAAAGCAAAGTGCAATGTTTAGATGCAGAAGTGAATGCCTATTTTCAGGGCTGTTTCTCGGGTCTGACACTGAAATTTTGACCGTGTCCTGAGTGGGGTTTTTACTACTTTCTTTAGGTTTGCCAGGCACTTGTGGTGTTTTCTGCCAAACTGTGGTTAACAAGAGAGAAGAAATCCAGTTGTCTCTTTTCCCTTAATTATGGAAGTCAAGGTTATGTTGTTAGCACAGCCAGGCTACAGGGAATTCACAGGAAGGGAAACTTTCCTGACAACTCGGGATGATTCTTTACTTCCTGGATTTGACTTAATCTCCTCTGTGGACCTGATTCTGACCCCCTCACCCTGCTGAGGAGTCCCTATGGCCGCTTGTGAAGTAAGATCACCCTGTTGAACAGGAGCGAGGGGGACTGAATTGGGGCCTGCTGTGATTTTTCTGGCGGAAGGATTATGTACAAATAACCAACAGTGAAAGCCAACTCTCTTCCCGCTGTCTACCAGCACTCTAGGCTTTGTCCCGCTGCAGAGAGATTTTCCTTGTTGTTCTTTACTGAGCCTATGGTGAATCTCAGAAGCTTATCTAACGAGGGCTGGATTCTAGTCCTGTGTTTATGAAGATGGGTTTTCTCTTTGGTGGGGTGATCATAGTTATTTTATTTAATTCATTCCCTGGTTGTAATTAGGGCCAATAAAAATAAAGCTCTCGCCAAGATTTGGCAAGTGACTAGTGATTTTGGAGGCCTAGTTTGAGGCATCTTAAAGGATCCTCAATTTGAGCAGGTGTATGCTCGGCACTCCCTGAAAATCAGTCACCTTTATGGCGTCGCATGTCAGACTCTCAGAATCACTGTTGCCTTTTAAAAATCTTGGCCTGTGTGTCTAGTTCCAGGCAAAGCCGTATTAACCCATCTCTGGACCCAGGCACACATACACCTCTGAGCCTCTGACTTCTAACACAAATAGCAACAAACTGCAATAAATGGAAAGAAGGGAAATAAAATACACTTGGTTGTTGTTCCCTCCTACATGTGCCATGGCTGTAAATTCCCACCCCAGCCTGTTGGCTTACCGGTATTGGAGAAGGAAGCAGTTTCTTTATCCAGTGCTCTTCTCTCTCCATGGCTCTGGTGGGTATGCCAAGGTGACCCTCGGATGTGTATGAGGACTGTCTCTGCCCATTCGTCCACTGGTGCCGATTTGTGTGTACACTGAAAGAACTTCACTCACTTAAGTGAATGGTGCTGCAACCCGGTGCAGAGGATCATAATGCCATTCACTGAGATTTGGCCAGGCCACCCCTCTGTCATGACCACTCATTCAAGAGTGTGAAGTTCTTTCAGTTGGCGCATCAGTTAACCCTCCCCCCCAAAAAAAACCAAACACATATTTTGGACCCTCCTTCCCCGTATTTGGGCTCTACCTGTGTGCTTAGTTTGCCTTGCTGGTGCCTTGGTCCCAGGAATGTGGCAGTGCTATCATCTGTGTCTTTCTATTGCCTCGATTCAGAACCACCCTTAAGTCCGAGCTCAAGCGCTGTCCTGAATTGGATCCTGTAATCTCTCTTTATGCCATGCTCATTGACATAATGTCTGAGCAGCCTGTCTGCTATGCACTGAGCAATACCATCTGATCAGGGCAAGAGCTGAGCAAATAATGGTTTGGCTTTTTTTTCAAATTCCGTGACCAAACCAAAACTTCCAGAAGAAACATGGTTTTGGTTTGAATATAATGTTTCATTCAACCCAAAATTATTATTTTTTTGTTCGTTCCATTTTGGGATGTTTTTATCCTTTTTAATATTTTTAACAACTCTAACTACATTTGAAAATGAAACATAGTTGAAATGTTGCAGTTCTGTTTTTTTTTAATTTGGCCAGAACTATGAGCCAAATTTGGCCTGAATGTGTGAATAGTTTTGTTTGACCTAACAATGCATTTTTTGGCAAATAAATTCCTTACCAAACTCTTCCCTGCCCCCCACCCCAAAACAAAAAAACCCAAACCCAGTTCTAATTGGGACCCAGATAATAGGGACATCTGGTTAATCAGCTCAAGTGGCTGAGAATCAGTTTACCGTATATTAAATAGCCTTTGATTATGTTTAATTGGGACATCCCTGAAATCTTGACATCTGATAATAAGGACAGTGGGAAACTGATCTGACAGCTCATTAACACTCAATTAATGCTGCTCTGTACAGCACAGCAGTAACTTTTAAAAATTTATGTGTGCAGTCTAAGTGGAATCAAATTGTGACTGCAATTTTTTTAAGTGCATGATCTGATAAAGGCTCTGATTTCTATGCAGCATGGTGTTAACTTTGTGCATCTGTGGGCAATTGAAATGGAATTAAAAGCTGAAGTGCAATTTCTTTAGGTGAGTGCAGTTGCTTTGCCCAGTACAGGATTAGCTCATTTTTAATTTATACATGCAATTAAAGTGCGCTAAGAATAACATTCATAAATCTTTATCCAACTGATTGATTTTTGAAAACCTTCTTTGTACCTCCTGATGCGTATTAGGGGGAAACCTGTCGTGTTTGGAGTAATAATAATTTGGCTACTTCATTTAGCATATTTCATTGTCAGAGAGCTCTAGCCTTTCCTGAGGCAGTTTTTCAGACCGGTCTTACTGGGGTCTCCCCTTATGGCACTTGCAGACACCCTGGCATAGTGTTACGTGCACAGGTATTTACAGGCCTAGTGTAGGTGATTTAGAGACATCTAAGTGCCAGGTTTACAGGTGTGGGCAGGAGCTGAGAGATCTAAATGGCCTACATTGCGTCAACAATTATTAATACCTGCGCATTGTGAGCACAAAAATGGAGGGCTCCTTTTGAGAAACTGTCCTTTAGTGTTTCCAAGGCCCTCTCCCAGTAAAGTGAGTCATTAGCATTGTCATTCCCATTTTACAGCTGCAGAAACACAGGTATAGGGAGATTAGGTGATTTGCCTCAAGTCACTATCCATACCAGGATAATAATGCAGAGGTCTGCTGTTCAGTAGTCCTGGGCTCAGATCACAAGGCCATGCCTCTCAACAATATCACAGTGATTGAGAGTTAGAAGGATGAATACTGGATTTAAAAGCATGTGATGGAGGGAGACAGGTCTCAGAACTTCTGCCAAACTCTGTCCTCCACAACCCTCCAGAAGGAATAGAAGCCTCAACCTGTTCAATCAACAAGTGCCAAGTTAAATGCAGTGCATTATCCATTCACACTCTGGCTAGTGCTGTTCTGAGCATCTTCTGAAATCTGCCTGCTCCAGATTAAACCTTCACTGGTGCCTCACACATTAGGCAAATCTTTGGCATGTTGTGAGGGACGTTTAGCCGGGGGCTCTGTCTCCAGTCACGTAAACTCTATGGAATACTCTCCAGGCATGAAGAAATGCTTTCGATTTCAAAGCCTTTCATTTTAGATTAAGAGAAAACAACCAATCCATCAAGAACAAAGGTAAAATTAATAGCTTATGAAGCCCAGAGGGACCATGGTGATCAAATCTCCATGAGAGAGTACAGTATGTGTGACTTCTTCAGAGCAATCTGTATCTGAACTAAACACAAAATGGATGCCCATCTCTGAAGCTAGGAAGAGGAGGTTCCTTTATGTTGAAAGGCATTGAACACTGACATCAGAATTCCAGCCTCCCCTTTCAGTTACATAACTGTGTACAATATCAGAGGGGTCGCTGTGTTAGTCTGGATCTGTAAAAGCAGCAAAGAGTCCTGTGGCACCTTATAGACTAATAAACGTATTGGAGCATTATGCTCCAATACATTTGTTAGTCTATAAGGTGCCACAGAACTCTTTGCTGCTATAACTGTGTATGCTGCATCTATAACTTGTAGTGGTGGTGGAGAGATGTGGACTGGCCCTTTGCCAAATGGGGGCCCTGTTCCTCTCCTCCCCCAGGACAATTAGATGGGTCCCACACAATGCATAGCATGGCCAGAGAGTAATTAACAACTCTTTAGTTTGCTAATGAGCCCTAGTTTGCTAATGAGCCTAGCACTGCTTTGTGTAGCAGGCACCCCTGATGCCAAGCCAGGAACCTCTGGTCTGGGGATATGTCTTTGAATAGCCACTCTTTCAGTCTCCCGAGCTGTTAAAGAGGGGCTGAGTTCCATGCCAGCAGGTTTGTAATTCAGCTCCCTCTAACCATTCGTCTTTGTCAATTGGGGATTAATTTAAGGCCCAGGTTTTTTTCTTTTCTTTTTTTTTTTATTACATCTGCATGCTCGGTCATGCAAAAAATTACACGATTTCAGAGATTCAGCTGACTCTGGTCTTGAAATGTAAGGGCTGCTTAGTACCGCCATAACCATCCAATTAGGGCAGGCACACAAAAGAGACGTACTGGAATAATACGGCCTTGACTTAAAAGCCATTCTGTTCTGTTCTGAGCACTCCACAGAGAGAACATGACCCTTTCTGAACGCTGCTGCACGTCTCTGGAGCTAGTGTTCTCTGCTAACCATCTGTGGGCACAATGCTGCTCCTTCTCCAAATCTGCCATCACAAGGTGAGGTGGGAGGGACCCTGGGCTGGTGCCGGGTCACATAATGGAGGAGTGTCTCAGTGACATCCCTTGTACGAGGGCTGGGAATGCGTACAATTTCCGTGCTATCTCTTCTTCTCATCCTCCTTACTTATTTGTATTGCGGGTCTGCTTAGGGTCCCTCATGAGGGATTTAGGGCCCATTGGGCTTACTTCTGTGCACACATGAAATAGAAAGGCAGGCCCTGCTGCAGGCAGCTCACTAAACATGTGGCAGGAGACAACAGGAGGAGAAAAAGCAAAACGCCTCCAGAATCTCCCATTTGTTTCCTAGCTCCCATAGAGCTTCCCAGTGGCTAGAGCAGGGATCCAGGCATTCTGTTTCTGGCTCTGCCACTAATGGACTGTGTGACTTCGAGCATGTCGCTTCTGCCTCTCTGTGCCTCAGTTTCCCCATCTGTATAGGGGAGAAAATTACATGATCGTATTGAGAAATAGTTGTGCCCATCCCACAATAAAGCCTCTGCATGGCACTGGGATAGGGCTAATTGGAGGCTGGCTTTGATTGGCAAAACATAGTGTTTTTGCAAAATCTAAGCCAGACAGGGTGATCAGACAGCAAATGTGAAAAATCAGGACAGGGAATGGTGGGGTAACAGGCGCCTATATAAGACAAACCCCCAAATATCGGGACTGTCCTTATAAAATTGGGGCATCTGGTCACCCTACAGCCAGATGTAGTTTGGACCCAGGAGCAATTGATCTTAACCTCCTGAAGGGATTAATAAATAGCTCCAGCTTTGTCTACATCTTGGATCCCAGCGGGAGCTGTGGGGTGGGTGCATGGGTTCAGAAATGCATGGCATTTAATACTGAGTCTCAGTAGTCAGAGGGGAAATTGAGGCACACCCATGAGGAGAGGGTGAGCTTAGCTGCCATGTAACGAACGTGGCCCGGGCATCATAAGGTTTTCTTAGCAGCTTGATATACCAAAACGCCTGGCCTTGCAATGGATTTCCCACCAAGAGATAACCAGCGATGTGCCCGCCTGCTACCCTCTAATGACAGAGCTGAGGCCTGTAAACTCAGTTTGTGTAATAGTAGCCCAGTTTGCTGCTGGGTCAAAGTCCAATCCCGGCACTGTAATAAGAACGGCACCTTAGCTAGAAGCCATGCGGCTGCTGTATGCTACAAGCCTTGGTATCACTTGTTTGTACTTAAACTCAGCAGCAGGTCTGCAGTTCGCATGCCAGATTGTAACTATCCCTTATTTGTAGAATTATTATTTTCAAAGTAACTCTGGATGCTTTGGAGTGAAGAGGGAAATCGTTGTCTCTTCCCCATCTTTTCTCTTGAAAAGAATTGGATATACCCCTCTAAAAGTCAAAGACCTGTTCCATTAGGAAATCAGTCTTCGTTCCTGCTTTGCCTAGGAGCCGTGTGGATGAAATATTAAGCACCGGGGCAGGAATGACACGATTACAGCAGGTGTAATCAGATGAGTAGCTAAAGGTCTGGCATTCTTTGGGGACGCTTGTGATTGATCAGCCCCTGCAAAAATAAATAACCTGGCTCTTTAGAGCTATGTAGCAATTTTAAATATTTAATCTGTATCTATGTGAAGGATAAGTCCTCACCAGGCTCTTGTGACTCTGATTCTGTGAGTGAATTTATCACACACTCCCTTGCGGGGACTCCAGGTCCAATGGATAGATATTGGCCATGGAATTTAAAATTCTCATCCCGTCATTATCTTGCCGAGGCATGTGAGGGAACAGGTCTGGTTATCAGCCTCGCTTGGGGTGCTCTGACTTGAAAAAGGCTGATGGGGAGGCCAAGAGCTGGAACTCACCTCCGGCATCAGTCACAACACGGGAGCATGGTGAGAGTAAGGAATGCCCAGGAATGTGCCGCTGCAGAAAATACAGCAAGGGGCGGTTCTGGCCCTAGGACGTTCCCCGGAGTGTTAAGTGAAGCAGAAAGGTGGGGCCAGAACTGCTGGGTCTGGCTCCGAATTTCTCCATACTTCAGCGGTGTTGGATACTGAGTTTGTAGTTCAGGGCCCTGTCTGCTGCACAGCAGTGCAGTGGTTAGATGCTGGAACTTTCCCAGATGTTGTGCTGAATAGATTAACATGAGCGACGCAGCTGGGTCTTCCCAGCTGGAAGTTCCCTGGTGCTGCTGTATAGAAGAATAGAAGCTGTGGGGTTCAGGCTCACTGCTGTACATTTCCTCGTGCTCCCGTGTGAAAGGGCAGTATGGGTGCATCTCCCACATGTTGCTGGGTAGAAGAACAGGCTGGACAGCTGGGTTTCACAGCTGTAAGCTCCCTCAGCTGCTGTGCTGCCGAGTATAACGAGGGACGCAGTGGTGTCTCATAGCAGTTTTGTACCAGAACAGACACAATTGTGTCTCAGAGCTGGAAGTTTTCAGGGGGAGCAGGGGGTCATTCAGGGACAGATCTGAAACTGGAAAAATCCTCAAATTGTCTTGCTAAAGGAAGTGTTACCTGAGCAGGCAAGAACAGATAGCTCGGTTGCGGTTCACATAGCACTGTGACCTTCAAGGCACTGGCAAATAATGGTACTAGAGGAGCTGCATTTGCAGACTAATTAAAGCAACTTCTCCCATCCAGGGTATTGCCAACTTATCGCCTGAACATCCCAGGAGATGGTACAGTGGTCAGCGGATGTGGTGGCATGTGATATTAACAGCAACTTTTGCATGTGGTACAGAAAGTTGTTTAATTTGTGTTTCCTTGGCTTTGAGGCTTGTTTCAGGCTGGGAAGCCAACAGCAGCTCATGGCTGATCCAGAGCGATTTTTGCTAAAGAAGGCTACAGATGGAGAGGTTGGATTGCTCCATTCTGCCCTCTTCTCCAGAAAGGGAGCAGATGGTCCCTCCTTTGTATGTGGGTATGATACTCAAACAGTTGCAATTTGTGCTGTCTGGTGGACTTTCTCCACCCCCTTGTGCTCTAGGGAAGGAAGGATAGCTCAGTGCTAAACCCAGGATTACGAGTTCAATCCTTGAGGGGGGCCACTTAGGGATCTGGGACAAAATCAGTACTTGGTCCCGCTAGTGAAGGTAGGGGGCTGGACTCGATGACCTTTCGGGGTCCCATCCAGTTCTATGAGAGAGGTATATCTCCATACAATATAGGTCACTGGCTGGAACACATGGTCTCAGGCCATTGGAGCTAAAAGGTGGGATTTAGGGGAACAGGAAATGGTTTAATCCCTTACAGGGCAAAGGTATGGGAGGCAACAGGGCTTGTCTAGACAAGGGAAATTTGCCCTGGTTCAACTACCTTGTTGTTAGGCCTGTGCAAACTCCTCACCTAAATGGGGTTGCACTAGTGTGAAAATAGGGTTTCTGCCTGGTAACTGCACCAGTGCAGTGCATTTACATTGGGAGTTTGCACTGGTGTGCAACCTCTCCACCTCCCCTCCCCGCATGAACAAGCCAGCTGCCAGGTATACACAGGGCTGGGACAAGATGCGGAGTGAACGAGACTGAAGGGGTATCTCGGGGATGGCTTGATGTCTCAATTTACTAGAGTGACAGCTGGCAGGCAGAGATGGTGTGTGTGTGTAGCTGCAGAGACTGGGTGTCTATTGACATGCTGTGCATTTTCAGAGAGCAGAGCAAGCGTGAAGTTGCTCTGAATTAAGGGCTTTTCTATTGCTAGCTAAAATTAAAGGTGGAGCTGGCAGTAATGCTTATAATTAAAGATGCATAACATTTTCCATTATAAGTCCCTGTTTCTGAACTTTAACCATTCAGGCTGAAATTTTCCAAGCTTGCTTCCTGCCTGAGGCTTAATTTTTGTAGACGGCATCAGCAAAACGATTCAGCCATTTCTGAGATAAAAGTTTAGAGAAAATAGGTGGTTTTGCTGATGTTAAAATTTTTCCCCAACTGTTCATTTTATTTGAAAAGCTCGAATGCTTCCACGCTTTGCAGGATGAACTTGAAATTAGGCAGGAAGATAGTCCTGCGATCAGAGAGGTGCCTTTTGCTGTCCCTGTGGAACTCCATCCAGATCTGGCAGAGCTATAATTGTCTTAAAATTATCTTTTGCACATGCTTAATAGGGCTTGCTGCTAAACTCTTTGAACTTTCCATCTGCACTGAGCATGCTCTAATTCCACACCACTCTTGTGTTCCAACTGTGTGCCAGAAAACCTTTATCCTGGCTTTCCCTAAGTTAGAAGGATTTGACTTGCCAATCTTAACGTTCTTCTAATGTAGTTTTGATATCTTTGTAGGGAGATGTTGGGTATTCTCATGATTAAGGCACAGAATCACCAGAGAAATTTTTTGGGCTGTGACTTGTGACAACTGATTTAATAGAAAAGCAAAGGAGAGGAGCTGTTAACAGAATGCCAATAATTTTATGAGCTTCCCAAATAACAAATCCTCCTCCCTGAAATGCAAAGATAACATTTAACAATTGCCTTAGATCAGGGATGGCCAACCTGAGCCTGAGAAGTAGCCAAAATTTAACAGTGTACATTACCAAAGAGCCACAGTAATACCTCAGCAGCCCCCCATCAGCTCCTCCCCTCCCCGTTCCCAGCGCCTCCCGCCCACTGACAGCCCTGCCAATCAGCGCCTCCCCCTCCCTCCCCACACCTGCTGATCTGATGTTTTGTGGCATGCAGGGGGCTCTGGGGGGGAGGGGAAGGAGTGAGGGCACGGCAGGCTCAGGGGACGGGGCAGGAAGGAGTGGAGTAGGGGCAGGGCCTGTGGCAGAGCCAGGGGTTGGGCGGTGAGCACCTCCCAGCACATTGGAAAGTTGGTTCCTGTAGCTCCAGCCCCGAAGTCGGTGCCTATACAAGGAGCCGCATATTAACTTCTGAAGAGCCACAGACTGGCCACCCCTGCGTTAGATATTTGAAGTCAGATGACCTCAGTGTTTGTAACATTTGAGCTATTTCCTATAGGACAATACAAGGCAGTAGAGCAGATGTGCAGATAAATGTATCTATTTTACCTTAGGTGAAACTGGCATGTGTTTTTCTGAAGGTAACGACTTAGCAGCTGCCGGTCACCCACCTGAGGCAGGGGGAATTCTCTCGTCCTCTGGGGAATTGATTCACAAAGTCTCCCTTGGGCAGCACGTTCTTCCATCAATCTCTAATATATACTTTTCTAAGGGTTGGATGGCTACTCTAAGGACATGTGGTTCCCTGGCACTTTGTGTTACCATGCCTACAGATGTCATGCTTCTGCCTGCTTTTGTATGTACAGTTAATGTGAAGCAGCCAGACTGTGCGTTGCCCTAAGAGATAGTGGATTTACACTCTGTGCGATCAGCTCTTGTTGCTTTGGAATCCTCAATAGAGTGAGAATTTCCCCAACGATGCCGTGTGCTTTCCGTTCATGGCATCCCCAAGCAAAAGGCAAAATGAGGCCCTCATGCCAAAGCCAGTTTGATTGGTCCTTCTACGTTAAACAGCCAGTCGGGAGGCTTGAACTGAGTGTTGCACTCATAATATCACTTGACTGCCATCTGAGCTATTCTGAATGCACTTAAGTACCACTGGTTCCATGTCAAACCAAATCCACACTGTCTGATCCCCCATCTGGTGCTGGAGGTGCACACTGACAAGGAGAGGGAAAGGGAGACACAGATGTCAGGTTGGATAGAAAGTGAGACAGGTGAAGATGAACTATAGAGAGCTCAAGAAACCTTCCCACCCCACCGAGAGAGGCTTGTAATACATGTGCTAACACGCACGGGGATACTGGTGAGGAAATAAGGATTACACAAATAGGACACAAAAACAGATGTTTTCCCTCAAGGACAGTAAGTGAGCAGTAATCACAGACAAACTCCTGTTGAGAGCAGATGGGCTTTGGCAGCCACTCTGCAAAGCACCATGAGACTTGCCTCAACCTTTGGACACGAAGAAACATGCTCAGACGAGCATATTGCTTTGGATGTGACAATGGTCTGACAGGACCTTTGAAAAGCTTGTGTAGCATAGAGAACAGCCTGGACATTTACAGGGCATAGCGAGAGGTTGCTGGTGTTCAAAATAACAGAAGCTACAAAGTTATTTAGGGGCAAATTCATCCTGTGGAGTTATGCCTCTGATGCATGCTCCAACAGGTCATGTTTATCATCACAAACAACCCTGAATTTCTCACCAGGCTCAGGCTAAGAGACCATGCAGTATCTATCTGCATTGGATCATCTCCCCTTGCTGCAGGAACTGCTTGGGAAAGCCAAAGGATGTAGCTAGTGATGTGACAAAACACATGGGTATGGAAAGGTTCCCTACTAACTCTTCATGATTCAGGGTTTGTGTTTCTACTACTGCAAGCCCAGCACTGAGTAAAGAGCTATCTAGATGGGAGAAGGGTAGCAGGAGGATAAAGACAAGAGGAAGAACCAAGGTTAGAGGGCACAAGAGGCAACGTGGTCTAATGAGCAGGGATTGGGAGACCTGGAGTCCATTGTTCTGCCACTGACCTCTTGTGCCTGTTCTGCCACTGACCGTGGGTGAATCACTAACTTCTGTGCCTGTTTCCTCTGCTGCCTTTTCTCTCTCTGTCTATTTTTGTAAGCTCTTTGAGGTAAGGGCTGGGTCTTGCTGTGAGAATGTACAGCCCCTAGCGCAATGGCATCCCAATCTTGGCTGGGGCCTGTAGGCATTTCTGCAATATCAGTAGCAATGGGCTGAAGCACATTTGGTCAGATGAAGAATTGTCTCCTGCTTTGCTCCATCCTTCTGTGATGACACATGATACTGGACTGAGACGCATGGCTCTCATCCAAGGTAAATAGAGCAGAACCCTGTTACCACCCAGAGAATGGCAGAGATGGGAGCTCTATGAGAAACCATGGAGAGAAGAGAGAAACAACAAGCAAACCTAAACAGAGACAGCATGCTGGTCACTAGTAACAGAGAAAGGAAGCCCTAGAACTAGTCCCAAGATCTCTATGCAGGAGGTACAGGGCTGGGCCAGTGCAGTACATCCAAGGGAATATCAGAGGTGGAGAGAGTGCTCTGTTTGGAAGCATAGCTAAAAATTAGTCCTAAATTCACCTTTCCAATGCACTGGTGTCAATCTAGAGTTAACTCCACTGACCTAAGTGGAGTTAGGTTAGATTTATATCAGCACAAGTTCAGTCTCCAAATGCTGACGCTCAGACCTTTAGACAAAAGTATTAAAAGCAAACGCGGTCTCCTGCCTCTGAGATAACTGAGAGCTAGAAGATGCTCTTAAAAGGTTGTTCTGAATCCAGGAGGGGTGCTGAAGGAGCTGTTAACAGGTAGCAGGTCTCACCCAAGAGGAGATTAAAAATGGCTTTTAATGTCCTAGGTCCGTGACAGACCATGGACTGCAAGTGGGTTGATTTGGAGTCCTCAGCTGTCTTCTGTACTTCAGCCTGATGATGTCATCTTCAACCCATTAGAGACTATGTTCAATTTGATCCCTTTCTCACTGGCAAATGTAGGAGTGTACATATGCGGTGTATGTGTATGAGGTGATATGCACGTCCTTGTTTCTGAGATTGAAATAAAAAGCCAGGTGGGTAGCTGTACCGCTCCGTGGGCCAAACCGACTGCTGCTGTAAAGTAGCTACCCACCCCCATTGAATCCAATGGAACTTGCTTACACCAGGGGTGAATTGAGCTTTGTTTGGATTGCAAACCTTCCCACTGATCGTTAAATACTCTCATCAGCAGAGCCCTGATGTGGCAGCCAGATTCCTTGCTCGAGTTTAAATGAGTGATTGCCTCCCTTCTGTGCTCTGTTTGCTGTCTCCATTTCTCTGATCACCAGCAAAGATAAGTATTAAGAAATTCTGCTCCTTGCAGATAATATCCCTCCCCAGGCAGCCCCATCCTATCTGTCTCCAAGTACCATTCTTATAGCTACATCAGTCCAGCTCTGTCTCTCACTCTCAGAGCCCCAGAGATCAGACTTCCCTCTGTCAGGACCCTTTGATCTCTCTTGTGCCTGCTTACAACAGACTCCCAGGAAGGCGTCTTCGCTCTGGTACCAGCTTTCCAAAGAACCCAGCAGCCAGTACTGAGGGCCAAATTTCCCAGGTGCCCAGCTCCTAGATGCTTCCTGTGTTCTGAGGATTCCCATTGTGCTGCTGGGTGCTTATAAGTTTTGAAACTCTACCCCCTTTGCGTGGAACCTAAATGGAAGTTGAGCTCTCTTGAAGATCTGAGCCCCATTGGGGTTTCTTAGGAATAGCCTAGGCAATGGCATTGCATCCAACTTTCCCCTCTGGATCCTTGGCTGCTGCTGCCCACTTGGTCCAACCCGCTTTTGAGGAAACTCCCATGAATTGCCTTTGAGATTGGCTGTGGTATTGCACATCTGCGTTAGTGTGTCACTGAGGGGATGGCTGCACTGCAATGGGGAGTCAGACCCAAGCCAGTGTGCAGAAAAATATCAATCAGGTCGAGGGTCAAGTGGGTTTGGGAGCCCGGGTTTTCCCCTGACCCAGAGTGTCCTCCTTGCTGTTCTTAGCGCTCTAGCTCGAGCCCCACTAGTGAGTCTGTCTAGGAGACTCTTTCTCAGCTGCAGTGTAGACGTACCTCTAGTGGTCCTACCTGTTGTGCTAGGTGCTGTACAGACACATAGTGTGAGCCAGCCCCTGCCTCAATGAGTTACTCTAAATAGACAAGGAAAAGGGTAGGAGGGAACAAAAGCACAGGGAGGGGAGGCGATTTGCTCACAGTCACACAGCAGGTCAGTGGCAGAGCTAAGAGTAGAACCCAGATCTCTTGCAACTAAATCCAGTGCCCTACCCACTTGGCCATGCTGCCTCACTTTACATTTAGGATCGTGCCATTATTTTGTTTAGCATCTTATGCTCATCTGACTGCTCATCTGGCACTAAACCCCTTTCTCTTCCTTCACACAATCTGTCTCGTTTCTCCCCTGCATAGACATCTGTGTCTCTGCAGAATTTTCCTTTGACTCGTGCTGTTTGATTGAATTCTGTAAAGCATTTGAGGGAGCAGTTTGGAGGGTGGTCCCTCTATAAATTTGCAGGGATTTTTCTCTTGTTTGCGTGTTCCTTATATTTGCAAAGCTCGTCTGTGCAGGACACAAAGCTTTCTCAGGCCTAGCCTAAGACTGTGGAATGAAGGACCATCACAAACTTCCTCACCTTCTGCTCTAAGTGCAAGGCACAGTTCTCTCTCTGTGTGTGA
Organism: Gopherus flavomarginatus; assembly: GCF_025201925.1. Classification (NCBI taxonomy): domain Eukaryota; kingdom Metazoa; phylum Chordata; order Testudines; family Testudinidae; genus Gopherus; species Gopherus flavomarginatus. The sequence goes on along the minus strand of NC_066629.1, from coordinate 18,809,445 downwards.
ATATAATATATTTGTATATAAATCAAAAGCAACACACACTTCTCCTGCGGAGAAGATGAGATAACCATGTGGCAGATGTTAGTCGTGTTGCTTAATGCACAACTAGACGATGCTCAGATACTATGATGATGAGTGGAGTATAAGAACCAGTGTAGACTAGAATATGGGATATTCCTAAATCATCAGTGCACCTTAAAAGAACGTCAGTGGACATCACAATGCTTAAATTTCGGCCCTGGCTTAGCCACTGAAGTGCCTGGGTCTGTGTTGGATGTAAAATATGGATATCCTCTGCCCTGAGAAGCTTGTCGTGTAAGCCAATCTCTTGTGTGAGGAGCCTTGGAGAGTTGGCAAAGACAGAACTCCAAAAGGCATTGCATTGGGGTGGAGTTTATGGTATTGATGCTGATGGTGAGTTTTCCTTTGCTTGGTTCAGCACAATTCAGTTTTATAATGTACAGTGAGGCAGGGGAGGATTTATGGACAGAGGCTCGTAGCAGTGCCAGTGTTGGCCCAGCCTCTTTGCCATATGGTATTCCATGAGTTTAGGAGGATGGAGATGGGTGAGCTGTTCCTCAGAAGACTGAATGGGAGGAGGGGTGCTGGGGCATAGGATGGGATGCAGAGCAGAGAGAGCAAGTCTGGGGAGGGTATGGGTGAGGCGAGCAATTCTTGGAGTCTACACGGGCAGAATTGGCTGAGTGGACCCAGCAAGCCGGGGCGGGGGGGGAAAAGGGCTGCAGGGAGCTTTGATGTAGATGGGCAGAGGGAGCGAGTGGGCGGAGAGTAGAGAGACGAGATGATCTTGCTCCAGCCATGAAGAGGAGGCGAATGATTTTCAAGCATTGTTTCTGGATATGATTTGCTCCCAGCTGTTTGCAGCCTTTTTCTGGGTTTGTTTCCTTTCGACAGCATGCTCTGTGTTCTCGGCAACGTTTTTGCTTTGCTGTGATTCTGGGAAGCCCATTGACCCTATGAGATGAGGCTCGCCAAGGTCCCCTCATCCCTTGCTCCTTTCAAGCCAGAAACCATGGCGTGAGCAGTGTGGGGGTCTTTCTCTTCCCCCCTTATTTCCTTTGTCTTTCTGCCTCTTGCAATGGATATAAAAAGTACCTTTGATCTCTCGGCTCCTTTTTTCCATCCCTGTTGCAATCTTTTCTCCTTTTTATGACCGGAATTTTGGAAATGAAGTTAGAGACAGAAAGCACAAATGCAAGTTTGCTCATGAAAGGAAAGGCCTGGGATAAAACAAATTCAACAGCCACCCGGCAAGAAGAAGGGAATTGGAGAGAAAAGGAGGGAAAATAAAGCCCAGATCAAAAAGATAAGCTATTGCCAGAGCTAGCCAGACTGTGCTGCTTATAGAGGCATAGCATGGTGGTAAAATAATTGTGCCCCTCCAGATGAAGTCCTCCACCTCCTTTCTGCCTCGCTAACCCAAGGCTGCCATCCTCCGTTAACTCCCGCAATATCTTATCCACCAGCTCTGGGTCTTTTTCACTGGTGGTGGAGGTGACTTGATTAATTAGAGGAAAGCTCTGTTAGGCAGACACCCTCACTCTATAGGGGGATGGCTGGGAACTATTTAAAGGGATCAAGATGTACAGCAGCAGCTGCCACCTTCACTCTTTCTCAGATCATTTTCCACTTTCTGGTTTGGAAATCCATCTTCCCTGTGCACTTCCCCCCCCCCACCCCCGGGGAATTGATAGGGCACCCCTGGAGCAAATAAATAAAGGCCAGGCACATGAGGACGGCACTGTGCAGTCCTGATAGGGATTGTGATTACTGAAGGAGGAAATGGGTCAGGTTGGAGGGCAAAGGGATGGCTGTTCACCGACACCACAGGGTATTAAATCATGGCAGTGCAGTTCCCACAAGCTACTTGCCCTGATGTAGAGCAGGGCGAAGAGGAAATTGGTGTGTGTGTGCATGTGTGTGTGCGCGCACATGCACACACGCATGTTGGATTATCTCTGGGTATGTCTACACTACGGGATTATTTCGATTTTACATAAACCGGTTTTGTAAAATAGATTGTATAAAGTCGAGTGCACTCTGCCACACAAAGCACAATAATTCGGTGGTGTGCGTCCATGGTCAGAGGCTGGCATCGATTTCTGGAGCATTGCACTCTGGGTAGCTATCCCGTAGCTATCCCATAGTTCCTGCAGTCTCCCCCACCCATTGGAATTCTGGGTTGAGATCCCAATGCATGATGGTGCAAAAACAGTGTCGCGGGTGATTCAGGGTAAATGTCGTCACTCATTCCTTCCTCTGTGAAAGCAACGGCAGACAATCATTTTACGCCCTTTTTCCATGGATTGCCTGGCAGATGCCATAGCATGGCAACCATGGAGCCCGTTTTGCCTTTTGTCACTGTCACCGTATGTGTACTGGATGCCGCTGACAGAGGCGGTACTGCAGTGCTACACAGCAGCATTCATTTGCCATTGCAAGGTAGCAGAGACGGTTACCAGTCATTCTGTACCATCTGCTGTGCCATTGTAAATTGGCAATGAGATGATGGTTATCAGTCGTTCTGTACCATCTGCTGCTGTCGTGGGTGCTCCTGGCTGGCCTTCGCTGAGGTCGGCCGGGGGTGCAAAGACAAAAATGAGAATGACTCCCTGAGTCAATCCCTCCTTTATGTTTTATCTAAAAATAGAGTCAGTCCTGCCTAGAATATGGGGCAAGTGTACTAGAGAACCAGTGTATCAGAGAGCACATCCGCTCCGTGTCAGATCCTGCAGAAATGATGAGCTACATGCCATTCATGGGGGGGTGCCCCTGCAACAACCCCACCCGTTGCTTCCCTCCTCCCCCAACCTTCCTGGGCTACCGTGGCAGTGTCCCCACATTTGTGTGATGAAGTAATAAAGAATGCGGGAATAAGAAACACTGAGTTTTTAGTGAGATAAAATGAGGCGGAGGCAGCCTCCAGCTGCTATGATAGTCCAGGCAGGACATTAAATGGTGGCGGGGAGAGGAGCCCAGCATCCCGCTGCTATGATAGTCCAGGCAGTACAGAATCTTTTCTTTAGACATGAAAGAGGCGGGGACTGATGGAACTCAGCCCCTAGTTGCTATGATGAGGACGGTTACCAGCCATTCTGTACCATCTACCGGGAATGACCGGGAGTCATTCCTATTTTTACCCAGGCGCCCCCGGATGACCTCACCTGAGGCCAGCCAGGAGCACTCACGGGTTGATAACGAGGACGGCTATCAGTCCTTTTGTACGGTACTGTCTGCCACCGGGGAGAGGAGGGGAGAGGATGCTGCTATTCAGTGCCGCAGCACCGCGTCTACCGGCAGCATGCAGTAGACATAGGGTGACATAAAAAAGTCAAGAAATGATTTTTTTCCCTTTTCTTTCACGGGGTGGGGGAGGGGGGGTAAATTGACAACATATACCCTGAAACACCCCAGACAATGTGTTTGACCCTACAGGCATTGGGAGCTCAGCCAAGAATGCAAATGCTTTTCGGAGACTGCGGGGACTGTGGGATAGCTGAAGTCCTCAGTACCCCCTCCCTCCCTTCATGAGCGTCCATTTGATTCTTTGGCTTTCCGTTATGCTTTTCTCACAGCACTGTGCTGTGGACGCTGTATCATAGCCTGGAGATTTTTTCAAATGCTTTCTCATTTTGTTTTCTGTAACGGAGCTGTGATAGAATAGATTTGTCTCCCCATACAGCAATCAGATCCAGTATCTCCCGTATGGTCCATGCTGGAGCTCTTTTTGGATTTGGGACTGCATCGCCACCCGTGCTGATCAGAGCTCCACGCTGGGCAAACAGGAAATGAAATTCAAAAGTTTGCGGGTCTTTTCCTGTCTACCTGTCTTCCTGTCTACCTGGCCAGTGCATCCGAGTTCAGACTGCTGTCCAGAGCGGTCACAATGGTGCACTGTGGGATACTGCCCGGAGGCCAATACCGTCGATTTGCAGCCACACTAACCCTAATCCGATATGGTAATACCGATTTCAGCGCTACTCCTCTCGTCAGGGAGGAGTACAGAAACTGGTTTAAAGAGCCCTTTATATCGATATAAAGGGCCTTGTTGCGTGGACGGGTGCAGTGTTAAATAGGTTTAATGCTGATAAATTAAGTTTAAACACGTAGTGTAGACCAGGCCTCTGGCGCAACAGCTCAGAAGCCAACCAATTGCTAGCAAGCCTCTGCCGCACGTCCCCCTTTTATTTGTAATAGCTCCGCTGAAGGGAATGGGACCCCAGGGGTCGAGGGCTTCCCTGCCTCTAGGACAAATGTAGCCGCCTGAGGCTTGCAGCAGAGACGGAGACAGCCCCCCCACCCCCGTGTTCCTCAGCTCATTGAAGCGCAGCCTTGCCTTCAAGTGGCACAGGTAATGAATCCTCCGCAGGGTGCCTGCTGGCTTTAATAAGCCAGAATGAGCCATGGAAGAGAATTAACCTGGTAGAATTAGTTTACTCTGCAGCAGGATGCGGTGGATCCCCCTGTGCCAGGAATCTTAATGTCTCAGCCTGCCTCTGTAGTGCCCTGCCTGGCAGCACAAAGTGTGTGTGTGTGTGTGTGTGTGTGTGTGAGAGAGAGAGAGAGAGAGAGAGAATGGGATCAGGGTATTAAACCAGGACAAGACTGAATCTGATCACAGCCAGTGACTGTATTGGAGACAGTGGGGGGTAACTGAAATAAGCGTGCAGCCCTGTGCAGCCTATATCCTGACTCCCTGCAGAAGGGGCACCACTTTGTCATGTGCTCTGGGGCCATGACACAGAAGGCCCAGGGCAGAGCCTGCTACTGGAGGACATGGATAAATCAGCCCTGCTGCTCTCAGACCAATACAGCTCCCTGGGGACATATGATTAAAGGAGTTGGGGTGGAGGCAGCTTGCCGGGGCTGATGCATTGAGGACGTAAGCACATTTGACAAATAGCTTGGGGAACTAGATGGCCCCAGGGGACTGGTAATGGGGCATGGAGCATTTCATCTCTGTCTCTGTGCTGGCTTTGGAACTTGGTGAGCTGAATGGTGCCCAGGAACGGTGGCGGCTGCCATTAATTGTGCTCTGGATTAGAGCTTGCCCCAGCTGTGACCAAAAGTTGCGACATTTGTTGGCTCTCTGGAAGGAGTCATTGGGTCTCAGCCTAGTTTCAAGTGTCCATGATGTCTTGTATCAGAGGGGTAGCCATGTTAGTCTGGATCTGTAAAAGCAGCAAAGAATCCTGTGGCACCTTATAGACTAACAGACGTTTTGGAGCATGAGCTTTCGTGGGTGAATACCCACTTCCTCAGATGCATGTAGTGGAAATTTCCAGGGGCAGGTATATATATGCTAGCTTATCGTTATCTCTAGCTTGCTTGCTAGCATATATATACCTGCCCCTGGAAATTTCCACTACATGCATCTGAGGAAGTGGGTATTCACCCACGAAAGCTCATGCTCCAAAACGTCTGTTAGTCTATAAGGTGCCACAAGATTCTTTGCTGCTTTTACATGATGTCTTGGTTTGGAAAGATGCTCGGGACTGAGCAGTGGAGGTTGTCCTACCACCTTGGGTCAAGACTGGAGCAGGGAAGTATGCAGGGGGAAGCTTGACTTGCTGCTCTGTGGATCAGTAGAGTACTTCAGTATCTTTAACTGGCAATCCAGTGCCTTTCACCAGTGAGTATGATTTAACCCTTAGAGGAGTGGCATTGTGTGCTCAGGAGGAGCTGAGGGTAGGACTGCCAAAGTCTTAAATATTACAAAATAGGCCAGGTTAATTTTCGTCTGTGTATAGTTGAAATGAGGAGTGCTGGGGAGGTAGTGAGTCCTAGGAGTTAGAGCACAGGGCAAGGGTCCGGGGTTCCCAGCTCTGCTACTGACGCACTGTGCAACTGTGACCCAAGTTGCTTAGGCCCAAACTTTCAAATGGGGCCACTCGCTTTGGTTGCCTTGGTGTTCTGGGTGCCAAACTTCATCATCCTTGGGCCTGGTTTTCAGAGGTTCTGAGCACGCACTGGCCCAAGCTGTTTCAAACTAGGCACTCAAAAGCTAGTGACTATTTCTGAAAAGTTGATGGTTGACCTCCTGGTGGCTCAGTTTCCTCCTCTGTAAAATGAGTGCAATGACCATACACTAGCTCCCTGCTGTGCTGGGATGCTCTGTTAATGAAGGCTGATGAAGTGCTTTGAGACTGATGGAGAGAAGTATTTAGTTTTTTAAAACCCATTCGCTGCCTGGATCTCTGAGGCCTTGCTTGTCAGCTTTTCTGTGACACTCATCACCAAGACAGTCTAGTCCCTCACAGAGGTAATGGAATTTTCTTTACATGTAGGGGTGTGTATTGTGAACCCCATTGTACGGACGGGAGAACGAAGGAACAGAGATTCAGTGTCTTGTCCAGGCAGACACAGGATGTCAGTGTCAGAGCCAGGATCTCATGAATTCCCTTTTGCTCTGGCCAGCATAAACAGCATAAAAGCCTGAACCATAGAGAGCCCACTGAGATCATCTCTCAGGACCAAAGAAGACCCACGGGGAAGTTCAAGATTCCTTTGGGTTTTGGGTCCTGTGTTGCCCTCAATTCATTGTCTGCGTCCAGAGTGAAAGAGAACAAGTTGCTTGCCCTGGGATATGTTAAGATTGATCTCTGTTACACACTTTTACGTTAATTAGAGGCAAGGGGAGGCGGGGAAAGAAAAGCAGGTCAACCAAGAGCAATCCAGGCAGGCTTAGCCCACCAGAGGCCAGATGTTCCCCCTGCCTTTGCTTTGCACTCAGGGCTACTGCCAGGAGCTGGTTGTGGAGGGCAGGGCTGCGGGTCTGAACAGAGTACACATGCTCTATCTTTCTGGGATTCACTCCCTGAAGAAGCCTGACTTCCTTTCCCCGTACTCTGGCTTTTATTGTGAGCATCTCAGTCACCTAGCGGGAGAAGGGGACTTGAAGGACAGCGGGACAGGGATAACATCCTCTAAGTGGTTGAAATTAAGGGGAAGAAAACTGGGTGGAGCTGCTTTCTGTGTGAGTCCTGACCTGCCCCAAGCCCTGGTTTATAAAAGCATTTGAGTCCAGATTGAGCGAGCCAGGGGGCTGTGAAGCCCCGCAGTGACGGTAACTTTGTTGGGTATTTTTGCTGTTTTTTAGTAAACAGCCTTGTAATGCAGCCCCCTCCCATCCCAATCCCCACAGAGCACATTACATGGGTGGAGAAGGGGCCTAGTCTGCATAAAGTCCCTGGGACTGAGCTGAATTAGCGCATGTAAGGAGGCTGGGCTGGGGCTAGGAAACAGCAGTATGATCACACCAATTGGTGGCCAGCAGCCCTGCACTTTGGGAGGGTCCAGCATAAGGGGTCACCTGTTGTGTGGGTTGGACACACGATTTCTGAACTCTAGAGTGCATGGGGGTGAATATTCAGAGCCTGAAAAGCTCCATTAGATCATGGAGCCCATCTCGCTGCAGACAGTCCCCAAGCAGAGCACATAGAGAGTATTAATCTGATTCCATGCTTGTGCCTTCAGTGTTTCTAGGGAAGTGTCCATATGGGCTCCTGGCCAGCCCTGGCAAAGCTGAGTGATATGGAGATGCAGCTGCGGTTTCCTCTAGGACCACATGGTAAATAGTCCCCTAGTGCTCCTTGCTGTTTCTGAGGCCAATTCCCATTCAGTCTTTCCACTCTAGGGAGGCTGCTCTTTTTTCTCCATCTGCATCAAGCATGCATGCTAATGTGGTGTTCGCGCTGCAAAGAAGCCTCTCCCTGACACGTTCTTTAAGAACAGACATTGGTTTTGAAAAGCCCTTGATAGCACTGCCTGTGATTAGAATGTAATTAAGAGCCTAGGGCCTTTTATTGGGGCTGATTTGAATATTTTAACATTACCTAAAGACTTTGTTGGTTCCTCCCCTCCACCAATTTGTGTCTTTTTGTCATGGTTGCGGACGGACTGAGTTAAGCCCAAGGTACTGGTCCTATCTTGGCACCCTGCAAGAAGGAGAGCATGAGAACGGCCATACTGGGTCAGACCAAAGGTCCATCCTGCCCGGTATCCTGTCTTCCAACAGTGGCCAACGCCAGGTACCCCAGAGGGAATGAATAGAGCAGGTAATCATCAAGTCATCCATCCCCTGTCGCCCATTCCCAGTTTCTGGGAGCAGAAGTTTTGGGAAAGATCTGGTTTTGAGTTAACTTATTCCTATAAAATTAAACCTCCAAACCCTGGAGCCAGTGGAGCTATTCATATTGATAATATTTGTGCTGTAGTTAGCTCCCTTTCTGGATTAGCAAATCACTTGCAAGCCCAGCGGGGTTTTCTTAAAATGTCTTCATTGTTCCCTGAAGAGATTTCAGATGATGCTCTGTCAGTGACCTGCCGGCTTCTACTGTTCATGGCATGTGGTTGGTTGCCTATCTGACAAGGTGTAGTTCATGCTTCCGGATTGGATGGCTGAGATTTTTTTAAATAGCAAGAATGAATGATGCTGATGAAAACTTCCCCTCCCTGTGAAACAGGTTGCAGTGGGGATAGATGTCTGAATCTTCAGTTCGGAAGTGCAGGCCTCTCTCACGTGAGCTAAAGGACAAAGGTGGTAGCAGCAACAGACTTTTATTCTCTGTGAAGAAGGACACACCACATTTCCATTCAGCCTCCCAGAGTTTGACCAAAAACTCATGAGTCACCCGACTCTGAATAGCAGCAAACTGAGCTTCATGCGTTATGCACAAAAATATTAATGAATTTGAATGTGGATTTTGAACCCCCACTATAGGGTGTTTGGATCTGGGGCCCTGAGATGGGTCCAGCTGTGAAGTTCAGACCAAATGTGAGTTTGGAGTTGAAACAGCCACTAAATTATAAAAAGATGTTTGATTGGAACAACCAAGTTAGGTAATGCAAGGGATCCTCCATTGCTTCCTGTCTTTAAATCAAGGTTGGAGGTCTTTCTAAAAGAGACGTTACAGATCAAATGGAAGTCCATTCAGAAATTGTTGGGTGAGGTTCTCCGGCTTGGGTTATGCAGGAGGTCAGACCAATTGATCATAATAGTTTTTTTTCTGGGCTTAAACTATGATCCTGGATGAGACTAGTGATCCATATGGTTGCTATTGTGCTCCATCAGTGTCCAGTGCCAGATGCTTCAAATGCAAGTAACCCTGCAGTAGGTAATTATGAAACAACCTCACCACCAGGGAAGTTTTCTCCTAAACCCCTGTGTTAGTTTGAGGGCCCAGCAAGTCTTCTTGGGGAATATGGGTAAAGGAGAAGTTTGCTCTGAACCCTCTCTTTGGACCCCCCAAACTGAGTGGCATCGTGACCTGGTGCATGGGGTCGCAACTCTTCTCACTCAGTTTCACCTTTGTCATGACAGAAGGGTGGCTAGGCCATACCTGAGGGGTGTTGTAACCCTGGGAGCCAGCTTGCAATGCTATTTCCTCAGATTTGACCTGGCCAGAGGGGTGGCCGTACCAAATTTGAATGATTGGCATTGCAACCCCATGGCCAGTTCACCATGCCCGGAATGAGGAGCTGGGCCCTAGACCCACTGGCCTGGAGGTACCGCTGTGGCATGAGTATGAGGTGGGTTTGCTCTCCAATGCCTCTTCCCTGGGCCTCCTCTCAGTGGTAACTTTTTTGGAAGGGGGGCCCTCAGTTTCAGATTTTGTCCTAGGTCTCTCAAAACTTGTATGCACTTCTGGGGCCCGGAACCACTGGAGCTTTTGCTTCCAGATGTGATTTTAGTGCCTTCCCTCCTGGTCCTCATGCTAAATCTACATCCAAGAAAACATCCCCAGACCTTTCCATCACAACTTCCATGATTCAGTTTATTGGGGTCTTAAGAACAGTGAAGTAAGGTGATTGGTTCCAGTTCATGGGGGAGGGGGCAGTTTCAGGAAGAAAAGTTTTGCTTATTCAACTGCTGCCCCCATCCCTCACTCCATGCTCCTCAGAAAAGAAAGAAAAACGAGCAAATAAAAAAATGTGAGAGATTTTCTTTCATAAATCCATTAGGGAATTGAGAGAATATTTGTGCTCCTTGAATAATGGCTCTTGATATGTAATAATATATTTTGAATGTTTTGAAGGCCAACATTACATTTATTTTAAATGATACAATCAGTGCTTGGTGTCTCATCTGATTTAGTCAATTAAGTTTTTAACCTCATGTCTTCAATCTCATCTCTTGCTAATTTAAATGCAGTGATTTTGATGCAATGCACCCACCTGTTCATTTATATAGGAATTTGAGTGACCTTGAACCATTCGTATATATGAATTTCAGATAAAAAAACAAAGTGACATGAAAATATTTAATAGCGGTGGTAAGACAGTAAATTGATTGACATTAAGGAGCTGGTGTTTCTGAGTAATCCAAATATAGCAAATGTTGTGATGTTCAAAGCAAAATCACATGGATTAAGGGTTTCTAAAAGGACCGCAGTCTCGCCTCTAATTTCTGGGCAACACTTAGCGATGGGAGCAAATGATAGCATTTAGACATCTAACACTGATGTGTGTGATTCTGCAGGCAACTGGGGAAATGCTGCCATTTGCACCCATACTTAATTGCAAGTGCAAAACGTATAGATAGTTATTGGTAGCTGCAAAATTGCACCAGGAAAATCAAGGGCTGTTTCTGAAATTCAGGCCCTAACTGTATGTTTATCTTCTTTTCTTGCTAGTTCTAAAGTGAAAAGTTTGGATCAAGGGGAACTCACAGCTACTGCGGTCGTAGCATCTCTCAGCAGATATCACTGTAAGAAATGATGTAAAAGAGATAGCTATGAGGTGTCTGTGATATATTGGTGACTGTGCTGGGATTGCAAGCTATCACTTTAAGAGTGGGTGGTTCTTTTGGACCTGCTAGCAGGCTCGGGGGCTCTGTAACAAAGTGTGCAATGGGAGTCAGTGTGCAAAGAGCCAGATTAAAGCAAGGAGGGTGGGATGAGTTGTACCTTGCTGCCACAGGAAGCAGCCTGTTTTCTCTCTCTCTGTTACCTGGTTCTTATGTGTAATTGTTTTGGGTTTTAAGAAGTAAAGTAGTGTTATGCTGCAACTGTCCAGCAAGAGTATATTTTATCTAATTTCTCTATTCGTACATCATGAACATACCAGTATCCCCTATCTATTTATTTATCTTCCAGTGTCTCCCAGCAGAAGCCAGTTGTGAAGATAGCGTAGAAGTATTAGCTGTTGAGAAGCTCATAGTTCTTCTGATACTGATCTTTCCCTTGGGCTTCAGCCTGAGCTCTTTACTTTTGTATCTTGCCAAATTTAGAACCAAGAAACGAAGCTGCTGTTTTCTATTGATGAAATAGAGTGAGATAAAAGACCAGGTGCTACTTTGTGGGCTAGTGATGCTTTTTCTGCATGCTTCCAAGATGTGCATTCTCTCCCTCTCAGTCTTGCTCTTTCAGGTTTTATTTTTGCTTAGTAGCATCGGAGCAACCATTCTTCTCTGGGTACAGATCACATATGCATTGCTGGATTTGTGCTGCCGGATGAGAAGCCAGCTCTCCTGCCCAGCAGATCTCTGGCAGGCTGGCTCCAGGTAGCTCCTGCAAATTTTTAACCTGCTCTTTTTTAGGGGTCTTGTTGCTAATTAAAGTAGATTCCATTTGGTATGAGAGATGGGATATTCCATGGTATTGAAGGACTCTTCTTTCTCAAGGCCAATAGAACTGTGCACTGTGGTGTCAGCTCCTACTGGGAGGAGCTTTGCTGCTGTGTGCTTAGTGATCTCTGCTTAGTGTAACTAATACTGTATTAAAAGGCTCGTCTGTGTGTCATAGGCCTTATACTGTGAACAGATTCTTCTTTAGTTCAAGTCAAAAGAGTCTATACTTTTTGTCAGAAATATGTTCAGCAAGGAGGCAACATTTAGCCAATTAAGTTTGGAAGTGCCAGTCTTACCTTTTTCTGTGTTTCCACTTGGGGCATAATATACCTGGTTGAAGAGTTTTATCTACATTTTTTAAAATAAAACCCGCTCTTTTTAAAGAAAAAAATTCATAGAAAAATGAAATTATTTTAAAACGGTAAAAAAAATGAGGGGAAAAATGAATGTCTTTTGTTTCTTTTGACATTTTCAGTGGAAAATACCAACCATTTTCTGATCCACTCTTGGACATCAATCATACTTGCTACGGATGGATAATACCTCACCGAGGTGTTGAAAGGAGCAATTATTATTTGGTAGCTCAAAAGCATCAGCTGAACTGGTAACAAACAAACAAAAAACAACTTTCCAATTTTTGAAACAATGAAAATTGCTGATGACACATTTTTGGAAATTTTGTATGAAAATATTGATTTTATTTTTCCAGACAGTTCCGTTGCTCCATGTTGGCAGGTGCTAAACATTCTTATTAACGTGGATTTTCTTTGGTTGTTGTTCCTTTTACTGCATTGTCCTTTCAAGGGTTATCTCCATTTTGACCTGTAATCGTTTTGTTGCTTACTTGCGATTCTGAACGGATATAGAAAGGTTGCCTTAACTATTGGCAGGTGAAGGTCATGCTGCCATCTCTCATTGGAAAGTCTATTTCCTCTAGCTTTTGTAAACCCATAGCCCCATTGTCACAGGCTATTAACAATCTGCATACATATAATAGGACACCCAAACACAGCAATATTAACAACATTTATTTGGAGAGAATTCTATTAGAACAATCTCTTTATTTAGCTGTTTCATTGCTAATGTCCCACCCCCTCCTGTTTTTGGATTATAAACTCTTTGGGGCAGGGACCATCTATCTATTTCTCCTGTACTGCACTGTGTATATTTATGAGCTCTACATATAAAGTTAATCATATAAATTTCAGGAAAAACAAATGGTTAGGATTTAAGGAACGCACAAAGGTACATTCAGCGGGCTGAGATTTATATTTGTAAATCAGGAGTGACTCCACTGACCCGATTCCAGGTTGACACCAGTGAAAAAGACTGCAGGATTTGGCTGATCCAGTAGAACCCATTCATTTCTAAGACGCTTCTTATTTACACTGCAGCTGCTCTTCTGGTCCGGGTTTTCTTGTCCCCTTGCATCTCAGATATGTGTCACTGCTTCCAGCCATCTTACTCGGTCTTCAAGTTGCTGCAATGTTTTCACCAGGGTCTTAGGTCTGATGCTTTTTCACTTGTGCTTTTGTTCTCCCATCTGTGGTTTTAACACTGTTCCCTGCCTAGTGTTGCTTTTGAGCTATTTCCCTTTCTACTGCTGATGATATTTGGGAGTGAAAACTTCTGTGCTGGTGGGCGTGGCTTCTAATCAGCTAAGAAATCTGAATGTCAGTCCAGAAAAGACAACAGGTCCCATTTTATTTTTGAATTGTGAGTGGTAAGGTTAGAGTAGTGTCTAGATGCCTGGAGAAGTGGGGTAGTTCCCTTCCTGATAATAAAAGACTTGGGCATCAGAGATCCCTGAAGCTGCCTTTTTTGTACTGTGGAGAATGTGGTGCAGAAAGCTTTGTCTGTGCCATATTCCTTTAAGCAGCGAATCAGCTGTAGCTCCAGGAATGGAAATTGAAGTGGGTTTTAATCACACGAGCTCTGGAAATATAGGAGATTAAATCTTTTTAAGGAGGGTGGCGAAGCACTTTATTTGCTGTGCTGGAATCTTCAGGGGGTCGGAGACTAGAGAACTAGATTTAAAGCTTTTAAATACTTTCCCTTAAAAAAAAAGATCTTCCACAAGGCACAGTTGGACTGGAAAGACTTTAAAGTGATGGTTTAGAGGGGGAAAAAAAAGAGGGTGGAATGGAAGCACTTGTAAAAAAAAAATAGACAATCATGCTGCAACAAGTCATCCCTGGTTCCACTCTAGGAAGAGATTTTACAACTCCAGCGTCACAGGTTTACAGATGATGATGTTTCTCCTCCTACAAACTCCCCCTAGCATCTGAAAATCAAGCTGGGTTCTGGCTGGCTCATACATAATGGGCTGGGATAAAGATTTTGCAGGTCACAGTCTGCCCAAAGTTGTGCCTGTGCAATCACAGTGAAGGCTTTGCAAAAGCATGACCAAGGGCAGAATTTAGCCCTGGGATTAGAACCGAATAATTGTATTGATGATGGGGGAGCTGGATTGGAGCCCAGCTCTGTTCCACGGCTACGTTTCTTCTGCAGTGCAAACGGGTGAAACGTAGCAACGTAACACAAGAATCTGCCTGCTTCTTGGAAGCAAACCACAGCAGATAATTCTGTAGCAACAGGCACAACCTGCTACTTTTTGCTTTTCGGGCTTTATGTGCATCAGCTGTGCCCTTAGCTCTTATACTCTGTTGACCCCTCCTGCCTCTTCTCTGCCAAGGATGCCAACCTTTGGTGCCAGTTACTCAAATTTTCCCATGAGCATCTTCATGCTTTCCCTTTATGCATGGGAGGAACTCCCTGCAAAGCTGCCATCTTATTGTCCTTAAAGCCTGTCTCTCTCACGATGCTTGCAAAACATTTGATAGTGGAGAGGCAGCTAATCTTCCATGACTGTCTCTGTTATTTGTGCGTGTGTGTTGTCTCCACCTGCTGTCTCATCATGTGCTTAGATGGTAAACTATTGAGACAGATATTTTCCTTTCATTATGCATGTGCAGCACCTAGCACAATGTGGCCTCGGTCTCTGATTGGGGCTTCTAGTGGACAACAACACGAGAGAGCAGGTTGCTGGAATGAGAAGGTACCGTTTTTTGCATTGTCACTTTTCTGGGTGCTTCACAGCTCGCACAGGAGAACTGCATGCTTCCAGGTCATATACCAAGTGAAGACAAAACTTCCCTGATTGCATAATTATCCTTTGACTATTCCTGCACCTTTCTCTGCAGTTTCCACAGTGGTAGAGACCGGACACCGAGGGTTAGGTTCCATTGGTCTGATTCAGCCTGGCAGTTCCTATTCCTGAATAGTCAGTGATTCTTCCAAGGGCCAACAGAACAATCCAAGCCAGTTTTAAGAGATGGGGCTTGAAGCTTTGTATCGGGAAGTCTGTTCCATTGCACAGGCTCAAAGACCTCATGTTCTGGGATTTGCTGCTTGTGTTCAGCTGGTGTTTTTCCAGGGCTGGCCAGAAAACAAGAATTGTGTTCTGCAAAAAAAAAATCGAAGGTTTTGACATTTGTTTTCTTTCCATAGCAGAACTAAACCAAGACTTTCTGAAAATGTTCATGGGAAAACAAGGGTGCCACCCCCCAGAATAGCCTGCACTCGCCTGAGAGGTGGGAGAACCAGCTTCAGGTTCCTGCTCTCAGTCAGGCAGGGTCAGAAAGCATCCATTGGGTTAACAAGAATCAGGAAGAGCAGGGACTAGAACGTGATTCTCCCATGTACCGGGTGAATGTCGTAACCACTAGGCTTCTCTAGGGTGGGTTTTGTTTTCTCTTAACCTTTCATGCTGGAGTTACTCCACCTAATATAAATGAAATATTCATTGGGCTGGGAGAAAGGAACTGACTCTGTAGCCTGCTGGTTGTGCCTCTCTCTCTTTCCCCCTCTTCTTTTACCAGCAATTTCACCCTGGAGCTGAAATTTTCATTGACACCAATTCATTTTCCTGAAAAGTTTTGGTTTAAAGTAATTGGCCTTTTGGCAACAAAAACGCTTCCCAGCCAAAAAAGTTTGTCTTTGTTCAGCTGAGTCCAGGAAGTCAAGGCGCATGTGGGCAAGGAACTGGACTGTCTGTAGCACCATTCCATAAATGATGCTTAACTTCATCTCTGCTGCTCCCTGGTCAAAGAACCAGGGCTGCTCCTCAGGCCAGTAGGAGAGCCGGTGGCCAAGGGTCTGTGATGGAGAGGGCATGTGCTGTGATTGAGGAGGTCTCAACCCAGGGAAGAGTAACAGATGGGAAGTAATTTCCCCCACGCTTTAGATAATGGAGGTGTAGATCCGTCTGGCCTGTCTGCTGGTTCTGCTCATGGCTATGGAATGTTCGGAGTCCCACAGTGGAAATCTGTGTGGCTTGTGCTTTGGGCTAGACCCAGTGTGGGACTGAGACAAGACAATACTGACACCTCTCAGCAGCTAGGGGGCAAAAAAAGTGGGGAGCAGGAGCTCCTGTTAGGCCCAAAACTCAGGCAGTGGAAAGTCACAAACCACCTGGAGCTTTTCGGTGGCCTCTTTGCCAGCCTCACCAAAGACGGCTCAGTTTTTTCTCTGATCCTCCTAGGCTGTGGCTTGGGAAGAGAAAATGATTGGCAGGAAAAATGAGTCTTGTTCCCCCACCGACAACGTTGGTGATAACATGGCTTTCCATCCCTTTATCTGTCAGACACCCCGCCTCCCAGGTGCTTGCAGCAACAGGTTTTCCAGGTACAGTGGGAAGAGAGACCTGCAGAGAGGCTGTCATAACCTATTCCCAGATTTGGACCTGAGCGTCCAAAATATGGGGGTTAGCATGAAAACCTCCAAGCTTAGTTACCAGCTTGGACCTGGTAAAGCTGCCACCATCCAAAAAATTAGAGTGTTTTGGGGCACTCTGGTCCCCTCAACAACCTTCCCTGGGGACCCCAAAACCCAAATTCCTTGAGTCTCACAACAAAGGGGAATAAACCATTTCCCTTCCCCCCTCCAGGTGTTCCTCCCTGGGTTCCTGGAGAGATATACAGAAGCAAGCTCCGTGAATATAAACAGAGGGATTCCACCCTCCCTATTTCCAGTCCTGGAAAACAGAAGTACCGAGAGCTAATTTCTCTTCCCCCCTCACCCAGAGGGAATGCAAAGTCAGGCTAGTAAATCTAACACACACAGATTTCCCCCTGACTTCTTCCTCCCACCAATTCCCTGGTGAGCACAGACTCAATTCCCTGGAGTTCCCCACTAAAGAAAAACTCCAACAGGTCTTAAAAAGAAAGCTTTATGTAAAAAGAAAGAAAAATACATAAAAATGGTCTCTCTGTATTAAGGTGACAAATACAGGGTCAATTGCTTAAAAGAAATATGAATAAACAGCCTTATTCAAAAGAGCACAATTCAAAACACTTCAGCAACTACACACATGTAAATACAAAAAAACAAACCTATGGTCTTCCTATTTTTGTACTTACAACTTGGAAACAGAAGATTAGAAAGCAGGAGACAGAAATCCTTTCATAGCCGAGAGAGAATACAGGCAGAACACTAGAACAAAGAACTCAGACACAAACTTCTCTCCACCCAGATTTGAAAAAGTCTTGTTTCCTGATTGGTCCTCCGGTCAGGTGTTTCAGGTTACTCCTTTCCAGGTGTAAGAGACATTAACCTTTAGCTATCTGTTTATAACAGAGGCATTGGTCTTGGAGTGGGCCCTGGTGCAATGGGCTTGCTGAGGCTCTTGCAGGCAGCCTTGCTCAGCGCATAAGCCAATGCTGTTGGTGCCTGGTTTGGGCAGATACCAGCAATGGAGGCGGAGATCGAGCTGTGTCTGAACTTTGGAAGTGTGTGTCAGGCCCCATCGTTCTGTCTCCAGCAGGCGCTTGTGTCGTAAACAGATAGCTAAGGGTTAATGTTCTTTTACCTGTAAAGGGGTAACACCAGTAACCTGAAACACCTGGCCAGAGGACCAATCAGGAAACAAGACTTTTTCAAATCTGGGTGGAGGGAAGTTTTGGGTGTGAGTTCTTTGTCTTGGTTTGGTGGCCCTCTCAGCTCTGAGAGTGATTTTTCTATCTCCAGGTTTTCTAATCTTCTGTTTCCAAGTTGTAAGTACAAGGATAGTAAGACAATAGGTTTATATTGTTTTTTTTGTATTTACATGTGTTTAGTTGCTGGAGTGTATTCTTTTTGGATAAGGCTGTTTATTCATTTTTCTTTTAAGCAATTGACCCTGTATATTGTCACCTTATTACAGAGACCATTTTATGTCCTTTTTCTTTCTTTTTATATAAAGCTTTCTTTTTAAGACCTGTTGGAGTTTTTCTTTAGTGGGGACTCCAGGGAACTGAGTCTGCAGCTCACCAGGGAATTGGTAGGAGGAAGAAGTCAGGGGGAAAATCTCTTTGTGTTAGATTTACTAAGCCTGACTTTGCATACCCTCTGGGTGAGGGGGAAGAGAGATTAGATCTATCGGTACTTGTGTTTCAAGGACTGGAAGCAGGGAATCTCCTAGGGTCATCCAGGGAGGGGAGCCTGGGAGGAAGTAACAAGGAAACAAGGGGAGGGGGTTATTTCCCTTTGTTGTAAGACTCAAGGCATCTGAGTCTGGGGGTCCCCCAGGGAAGGTTTTGGGGAGACCACAGTGAGCTAGGCACTGTATAATTCCTGGCTGGTGGCAGCAATTACCAGGTCCAAGCTGGTAACTAAGCTTGGAGGTTTTCATGCTAACACCCATATTTTGGACGCTAAGGTCCAGATCTGGAAAGAAATGTTATGACAGCTTGAAGCCAATGGGAGTTAGGCACGTAACTCATTAAGGGGCTTTTTTAAAAAGTCCCACGAGATGCCTCACCATCTTTGTCAATATGGTCTTAGAGGGGAGCAGCAGCAGGTCAGTGCCAGGAGGGGATGCCCAGCATGCACTGTTACGTCGGGGGAATGTTTGGCTCTCTAGGGCTTCGGTTGTAGTGTCTGAGACCGGGTCTATGCTGGAAACTTTTGCGTCTATAGTAATGTTGGGATTGGGTGTGACACTGTATGTGCGTGTGATGCTTCTTTGCTAGCCCCAGACTCAGATTTTCAGTGCTACTGCTGCACTCAGCAATGCACTGGCTGAGGACCTCAATTTCCTTTTTGAATGGATTTAGGCACCGACGGAGATGCTGGAACTGGGTTTCTGCAGTACCGCCCTGGCTTGAAGTTTCTATTATATACAGGGTTTACACTTCGGTTCAGTGGCCCTCCGCATCCCAACTATGTGCCTCAATCCCTTTTAAAAATGAGACTCAAGCTCCTGGATCAGTTAGGCACTGCAACAGCTCAATTCCTTTAACAATCCAGGCCCTAGAATATGGGCAGCTAAAAGTTACTGGTTTGAGAGGGATTTGGCCTCTGTAGCTTTTCACTCACTGAACTACTACAAGTTGTCCCAGCAAAGGCACTCTCTTGCCGATATAAGCTGGGTGTACACTAAGAGGGTTTTGCTGGTATAGCCAGACTGCTGTGGCTACACCGATAAAACTTAAGCATGGATTAGGCCGTATTAACATGTTGGAGGGCCCTGCAAAGGCTGCAGGAATTGGCAACTCCAAGAGGGTTATGTATTAACATCCCCCCGCCTCCCAAAACCTTAGTGGCCAGTTTCATACCATGTTGGTGCTCTATATTTTGTATTTCAGGATGTTAGGGGAGGCGGGGAGAGAGGTTGCTGCTTTGTCTGCTAGGCCGTTCTGTCTCTCAGGGCTGTGTGGGTTTATCCTGCACCAGACGCTGCTGCGATCCGTTAGTGTCGGAGACAGTGATTGTTGGCAGGGCTCTGCCTGGGTCTTAAATCCAGCCAGCTGGTGGGGTAGCTCCCACTGACGTCTGTTCTCACCCTAACAGGCCTGCGCTGCGCACTGCTAAAAGGATGCGACTAACCCAAGCGCTCCCTGGGGAGCCCCCCTCCTCCATCCCTCCAGCAGCTGGCAGCCTCGCCTGCCCACTCTATCTTCAGAGCCTGCCACCCTTCATTTTAATGACCCACTTCCACAGAGCAAATGAGGCAGCGCCTCAGATCTCTCCCCCCTCGCCTGCGAATGAATTAGCACTCAATCAGCTTAATGAGGACACTCCTGGCCTACCCTGACAGGGTGTTTGACACTGCATGAGCAGTTGGCAGGGTGGGTCAGGCCGTGGAAGATCCAGGCTTGGACTGGAATCGAGGGGCATGGGAGCAGTGCCTGCTTGTAGCTAGGGGCCTGAGGCTGGCTCTGTCTGAAATCCCTGGTGCACTATAGGGCTGGGGCTAGGTCAGGGGGCTAACATCCAACCTTCCCTTGAATGCAAGCAGGAGGGGCTGTTGGATGGAAACACTCCCCCTGCAGCAGTGGTGACTACTGGCTGTTTGTCCTGTTGCTTCCGCTCCATGCCCTGGATCTGCGCCAGCACATGGGCACAAGCCCTGTTGTGTGGGGTTCCTTACTGTGGCGCTGCCTGTCGGCTCTGCAGCTGAGATTGCTTTGCAAGGGAGGGCCAGTGCTGAGCCTCTATGGCAACTAGAGGAAAGGAATCTTCCCCACCCCACCCCGTGTCTCTGCACCCTTTTGTACGCCTGGAGTGGCCTGTTGGTCTGCGTGGCCAGAGAGCAGCGCCCCACAGCACAGGAGGATCCAGTGGAATTGCATTAATCCCCCTGCGGCTATGGAAACAGAATCAGGCACAGCCCCATGCTGGACGTGCTGGCTCCGAGGTTGCCACGAGCCCTGTCTGGGAGCTGGGCAGGGGATGCGGCTGGCTCCCCATGTGTCTGAGATGGTTAGGTCAGCAGCGCTGCAGATGTGAGTCAGGCAACATTAGCTTCCTCGAAGCCTTTGTTTGCTGACAGTTAAATTTGCAATTTCATGGTTTGGTTACAATGAGTTTAGTTTATAAAATTCATGAGCTGTTATGATGTGTTGAGGGGGGAGGGAAGAGGGAAATACTCCTCACGAATCAACAAACAGCAGGGATGTGACAGCCAATCTCCTGAGCAGCAGCATCTGCGAGCTGCACATTCTCTGCTGCATCTCTGCACCCCGATTACGGGCTGATTGCTGTGGGGACAGGGCAGTGCTTACAGACAAAGCAAACACTTCAAGCCGTCCTGGTGAGAGAGAATGGGGGTGTGTGTGACTAGGTGGTGGAGGACTAGAAGCAGGCAGGGTGTGTGTGTGCGTGAAGTTGATGGTATTAATTTCCCTTATCTAGGGCTAGTACTCAAAAAGACATTTGACTATTTAACTGCCTCAAAGGAATGGAGCCTGGTGCTCAGAGCTGTGCAGACTGATCCCCTGGGATCTCAATGACTAACTTTCCTCTGTGGGATTTTCCAGCTGGCATTCCAAGTTCCACAGATTTAGGTAATTTCCTGGGATTCCTTTCAGCTTTGCAGCCTAGATTCTACAGCCATGACCACCTCAGAAATAATGGGACCTGATCCTGTGTGGTGCTGAATGCCCTTAGCTCTGGCTGTTATGAATGAGGATTAGAGGCTGCTCAGGGCTCTGATGAAAAATCTAAGAATGGTCATACTGGGTCAGACCAATGGTCCATCTAGCCCAGTGTCTTGTCTTCCAAAAGTGGCCCACACAAGAGGGAATGAACAGAACAGGTTGATTGACCTGAAAGACAAATGACTTCCACCTTTACCTTTATTTTTATCCCCTTTGAAAATGAGATTTAGGCTCCTAAATCAGTTTGGCATTGCAACTATGAGTGCAGCAACACATCAGTACCTTGAAAAACCCAGGCTCTAGAATACAGGCTTAAAAGGGACTTGACCGCTGTCATTTATTTCACTTGCTAACGTGCTAGAAACTCTCCTAGCAAAGGCACTCTTTTGCTGGGTCTCGCCTAGGAGGGTTTTGCTGATATAGCTGGACTGGCAAAGCTACACTGGCAAAACTTTTAAGAGGGTCCATCTTAATGCACCTCCCCTGAGGTCTCAGGGCAAGCCAGGTGTGAAGTATGTCTTTGATATAGACGTGTCCTGATCCAGTTCAGGACTTTGGGCCAGCATCAGTTTGGAAAAGTTCCATTTAACCCAGCAGGGTGAGTAAAGAGAGCCTTTGTTAAAAACCACATGCAGTGTGCCTGTGTGAAGCCCAAAGATATATTAAAAAAACCACCGAGGCCTCTTAGGAGGATGTTTTAAACTCTATTGGAAACCCCAAAAGCAAGCTCTGTTGTTTGCGAGTGTCCAGCTCACAGGATCTTGCCTGAGCTGGTTTGTTTGTCCACTGAGTTACCATAGCATAGGTAGTAAAGGAAAGAATGCCACCACATTGCGTAATTTTTAAATACCCCGGAGGGCTCTTTTATCCTTCCTTGACTACATTTGCTATGAGTTAGTCTCAAACTCCTCCTGTCTCCAGGGCAGTTTCTGAATGCCAGGCTGGAAGAGAAACCCTGCAAATCCCAACCCTTGACTTTGCTGTGTCAGGAGCCAGCCCTACGTCCCGCTCCCCCCTAGCAACTGGAGTTCTCTGTTGCATTCCGTAGGCTGTGAGTCTCAAAGCGAGTGATGAACTGCAGCCAGAATGGAAAGGCAAAGTGGCAGGAATGATCTAAACAAATATTAACCAATTAATATTACATGCAGGGGAGCTCAGAGGAAGGGAAGTCTAGCCAGAGCATATAAAGCCATTGGATATTTAGTCTGCTTTCCAACTGCTGAGTTCTGTGTGGCAGGAGCAATAATCAACAGTACTCTTGGACAAGAAACGTACTGTTTATATGTGTGCATGTATAAAATATAACTCTGTTGCTGCGCAGTGCATTAGTTTGATTTAGTTGGCTGCAAAACCTGTAAGAAGATTCTATGTTTCCAGGTTACTTCTCATTGACTGGTGAAAGAACGCACCAGAAATACCAGGCTGCTGATGTCAGTGTTCCCTGAAGCGAAGTCTGCTATTAGTCACAGAGTGGTCTGCAGGTGTAGTCCATAAACAAATACTAAATACCCTCTCCCAAGGGTACACACCTTTCTGTGGATTTGCTCTCCTGAAGCGCTTTGCCTCTGAGACTCCAAAGGGCTTTGCAAAGGTCAGTATCATCATCTCTGCTTTGCAGATAATGCAAATGAGGTCTTGGGACAGGAGGGGGACTTGTCCCAGGTCACAAAGTGCATCGGGAGCGAAGATGTTCTCCCAGCACCTCGGGATCCCTAAAAACTGGAAGCGGTGTGTGTGTGGGGAATCTTGCTCTAACTACAGTGCTGTGTCTGTGGGGATTGTTTGCAGGGTGACATTCTGCAGCTGTTAGGTGCTGTTTAGCAGATGTGTGTAATGGGGCATTTCTCATAGTTAGCCCGTGCATCATCCCTTGGGTGGTGCAGCTTCTTTCCCTGTGGGCAACCCATTCAGCAGTCCTGTGCAAAAGGAAGACAGGGCCGGGGCTCTCTTGGCATATGACAGGAGCAGGTGCTGAGCGCAGGGACTGTGTGATTGTGGCTGGCTCCTAGAATGGCCACACAACATGGAGGAAGAGTCCTTGTTCCGTCCCTCTGCTCCTCCTTCATGCAGCTGCACAAGGTCAGACACGCTTCAAGCCCTTTGTTTAGATGCTGACTCCCTTTCCCCATGCTCCATTCATTGCAACATAGTCTGTAGTTTCTCCAAGGCAGAGATCCAGCTTCTATCTCCCATGTTCACAGGGCTTCTGTTACCATAATATCTGATCCCCTCACAATCTTCAACGTGTCTATCCTCACAGCTCCCCTGGTGGGAGGGCTGGGCTATTATCCCCATTGTACAGATGGGAAACTGAGGTGCAGAGACTGAGTCACCCATAGTTCTGTAGAGTAGAGAATTAGACCTAGTGTCCTGAGTCCCAGCCTGAGCCCCTAAACACTGGCCCATTCTTCCTCTCCTGGGTGATTTTAAACGCACGCACGCACGCACGCATCCATTGAGTCATTTGCCCAGCTTTGCAGATCAGCTCTCAAACATTTAGGCAGGATGGGATTAACGTTCCTCACTACCTGTGAGATCACCATCTCTCCCAGTCTGCTAACAAAATTTCGAGCCTTACCCCCATCCCATTTTATCCTTCCCATCTCTTATCTCAAGAGCAGAGGAGGCTACAGACACACGGGACGCCAAGACATGGCACATTTCTTTGTGCAATTAGACCCATGGATGACACATCGCAAACAAGTGGCAGATTTTTTTTTAATCCTGTAGGCCCTTCAATGCCATAGATTAATCATCATTAGCTCTTTCTGACCTTGGCGCGGGTGGCACCCGCATAGCAGCATTATATAGGATTTGCATTGTCATTGGTGAGTAATTAATATCCGCTGATTGGAAAGCAGGGACTGACTCTCCTTTGTTAGCAGAGGCCTGCAAATGCTGCACAGATAAACATGCAAAATGAAAGGTGCTCACCTGCCATCAAATTGCTGCTCCAGATTAAATTTCAAATGTCAGAATGGAAACGGCGGCTCATTAAAAGTGCAGCTGTTTAAAAAAAACCAACAAACCAATGCCACATGCAGAAAAGTGATTATAGAGCAAGCTTGATTAGGTGTGAACATTTTTAGCACCAATCAAGTAATAAACAATGCAACTCACCCAGCAAAGCATGCTTCTGCTTCTGCTGCACTTAGCAGCATGGGCAATTTTCCACTTGTCTCTTTGGAGATCACATTGTGGAGGTGCTAAAAGAGCTAGAGGACAAAGTATTGGCAAGGATGGATACAGAATTGCTGCTTTTCTGGGTGCCTCCTGCTTTCTTTCTGGGTTTTGTATTAGCACCCGCTACTTAGTGTCTGAGTACTTCCCTGGTTAACTAGATTAACACAGCAAAGTCCCCAGTGGACTTTTTGGAGTCTTGCTTCTCCCTTCTTTAGGTACAGGAAGGCCTGCTTGGGGCAAGGCTTTACTGGTTTTCTCTCTTGACTAGAGTGGCCAGACAGCAAGTTTGAAAAATCAGGACAGGGGGTGGGAGGTAATAGGAGCCTATATAAGAAAAAGACCCAAAAATCGGGACTGTCCCTATAAAATCGGGACATCTGGTCACCTTACTCTTGACCTTTATTAGATCAGAGTAGAAAAGCCAGAGTTTCAGAACGGAGGCCCAAAGGGGGTGCGTCCCATCTGCCTAGCAAGCCCATCTTAACATCCTGAAAAATGTTATTTGCAATCCTCCTTCTGCTGCCTCTGGCCAAGTTGTTTAGTGCATGGAGTTGCCTCTGCTTGAAGTGGTTCTGTCCCTCAGCTGGTAGGAGGAGGGGCTGCCTCAGAGTCTGGAACAACAGAGAAGGGCCCAGTGGGAAGCCATAGGGGGGCTGATATCTCTCCCTTTCTCCATGTAGGTGTGCTGTTATGTACTTCAAATATATACAGGACTCCTGACCAAAGCAAGGGTAAGTTATACCCTCTGCCTCAGTTTAACCCTGGAGTGGTCAGTATTTGAGGGGGGTTCTGTTTGAAATGAGTCTGATGGATCTGAGCCTAGTTCCTCGTGAACAGAGACAGTGTTTTCCAGAATGTGCACTAAACATTAAGCACCTAAATTCATGTTTAGGAAGCTGAGACTGATTTTTCAAATGTGCTGAGCACAAATCCAGTGTTGCAAATCTTGCCACAGTTCATGTTATATGACTCGTGTTACTATCTAGCAGAAGTCACCCGAAGGGAGGAGGTTGGGCTGTGGTGTTAAGATACTGGACTGGGATTCTAAAGAACCGGGTTAAATTCCTGGCTATGCCCCAAACTCCTCATGGGATCTTCAGTAAATCGCTTTATCTCTCTGTGCCTCAGTTACCCATCTGTAAAGCAGAGATACTACTTCCTTTTTCCTGCCCTTTGTCTTGTCTATTTAGATGGTGAACTTAGATGCAGGCATTGTCTCCTACCTTGCATTTGTACAGCATCTCGCACAATGGGGTACCCTATTTCAGATACTAATCTCTGAATTTTGTGTCCCAGTTAGACCCTAGCAAAGTCTTCCAAGAATGGTAATATAATAACGCACTCCACACCCATAGCACTTTCCATCTAATGTCTACATGGTTGGCATCACCGTAGATGCTATTATACATCTCCAAAGTGGTGGTTTTCTTAGGATGAGGGGAAGATTTGAGCCTTGTAAGACAAGTGATGGCAGCGTTTGTTTTAGGTTTGGGATGGGGGAGCTGCTCTCTGCACTGGTCTCTGAGGAGAGTCAGTTCTTGAGGCAGGGTGGAGAGCAGGTATAGATGTTGGGTTGAGATTGGTGGAAGATGAGCTGGCTCTGTGGGCTGCGTTGACCATCTCCATTCCAGGGCTGGTGGAAATAAAGAAATTGACGCTTAACCTATCCAGACTTTGTCTCTGATTTCTCCTCCACTGGGAAGCTGACCTGCCAGGCCCTGCACATCTGTGATTGCTCAGCTGAGGGTTGATGCTGTTCTAGGGAGAATGAATGACATTATGAATGACCATGAACCTCCTAACATTTTATCTATGGGGAAAGTGACCCCCAGAGAGGTGAGATGACTTCCCTAGGGTCTCTCAGGAAATCAGTGGCAGAGACAGACCCAAGCTGTGTGGTCAGACCTTCCTGTGATGGCAACGCATTGTACTTGATACAGCATCAAAAATCTTGTCTGTTAAGATGATTGTCAGATGGTCTGTTTGAATTACTTTGGCACGAAAAGTCAGTCAGAAAATGTACATTCATTTAAAAGGTCAAGTAAATCTGATTTCTGCATTTGGTATGCAGGGGCTTATCTTGTTAATTCTCCCCATCTTAATGCGATGCTTGTTTCAAAGTGGTTCCACACGCACTCAGGATTTGACGAAGTCAAGTGCAGTGCATTTATTTTTTCATTAATGTATTTATCCTTTTATTGGGCTTTCCTTTAGAAGTGGGTTTCTCTATACAGTACTGAAAGAAGCTATGGCAGGATGGTCACCCAGGAGAGCCGGGAGTGGCTCGTTCACCAGCTGAAACAGGTTTTAAGATGGGAAGATGCAGATAAGAAACCAGGGCTGTGCCCTAGGGTAACACTTTGGGTTTTGTGTGTGTGTGCGTATGGTTTAAAACAATGTGAAAAAGTTCATGCAAATACTGAGGGGGCTCTGAGGCATTCTGAGCAGTTTTAAAAGACCACTGGCCACCACAGATAGCTTAAGACAAACAAGCAAGATGTCGATATAGCTGCCACAGAAACCACTATGGGAATAAATCTGAGTTTAGCCTGGAATGGCAGAGGAGTGCTTCTTGATTAAATTAATGTGTATTGATATTTCTCCTGTTGTTTTGACTTCACAGGCTGTTTAAATTCAGTCTTGTCACAACAAAATACAAAGGAGGCTTCTCTGAGATTTGTTTCTTTGTAAATCCTGTCTCTGAAGGAGAGTATTTTTTATTTTATTTATTATTTCCAGGTTTGACAGCCAGGAAAGGCAGCAAATGTTAAAAATATTGCTCAAATAATTACGCTAAAAAGTCAAGTGCACATTTTATCAAGGGAGAAATGTGTTGATCGTAAATATGAGTCAGTTTTCTGTGTCACAAAATTACCGCCATCAGTGTTTGCTTTGCTGATTTATTTCCATGAGGGCTGATTTCATGAGCACCAGACTAGTTTGCCCATGGTTAATCTTTTGAAGGTTGAGGCTTTGGTTTCCTTTTTGTGGTTGTCATTGAATGCCTCCTACTACATGCTTGCAAAACAGGGTATCATCTAACTTTTTAAATAGAATCTTTCATGCAAATTATATCCCCAAACACTTTGCCAAGTTAAATAATGCAGTTACAAAGTTAAATATTGAATAATGGCTGAGGAAAGGATTAAGACAGAGTCAAGAGAGAAAAGAGAGGTTCTCAAATGAGGTTTGAACACAGAATGGAGAAGGCAGAGACAGACAGGGAAGGGTACACCATTCCAGCTGCAGAGGAAAAGGCTCTCACAACAGTACAGAATGACAAGAACACAGATAAATATACCTCATTCTATTTCCCATTCAAAAGTTAAATTCCTAGCTGGATTCCACCCAACCAGCAGTATTCCAGGGATTTGCTGAGGTGTGCATTCAGCACCTGGGACAGGGCCCAGGAGTCATTGGTTCTGCATCATGGAGAGAAAACAGGTGCCAGACATTCATAACTACAATATACAGTATTTGTATTACAGTAGCACCGAGATAGGGCACCCACTGTATGAGGTGCTGTATAACTACCTAGTGAGCAAATCAGGTTCTATGCTTCCAGTTGTACAGCGATCAGTGGACTAGAAGGAGGAAATAGAACTAATACTTAAAAAAAATACAGAAGATCTAAAACAACTTCTCTATACTTAGAAATAGCAGAGCTTCTAGGACCCTTACAGATGTGGGGTCAAGTATTGTGGGTCCTCTTGGGAAGCCAGGAATTTCCCTTCTGAGAGGTAGACAGCTCCTGTTTCTATCCATGCACAGTCCCAAAATGTTGGGGAAAGAAAGAAATTTACATTTTTGAGGGGGAAGGGGGAGTAAATATTCTTGAGTTTTTTTTTAAAGTGGTGGCTGTCTGAAGGGTTTGGACTGTACCTTAGAATAAGTCCCCAGGTGATGACTCAGTGGGTATGTGACATGATTAGAGGCAAATTACAGGAGAGGCATCAGATTAAATATATTTATCACATCTGTGCAAATTATCGTGTGGATACCACCTTCACATACATGGGGTGTTTGTGTCTAAAACACATGCCCAAAATAACAGGCCTGCACAAAATAAGTTACTAAAGGAGAAATCCCCATCGATGTTCCAACATGTCTTTGGCTGAATGTCCTGTTTCTGTGAATGGTTCTGAGCTGGCTGCTTGGAGACACTCTGGCCTTCTGCAGAAGCAGGGAAAGAGATTATCGGAGGTTGAGAACTCAGCTAGAGAAGTAAATGACTTCCCTTTCTGCTTTTAGGTTGGGTTTAGCATGGATTTTATTGAGGGATGGGGGCATCTTTATTCACATGGGCCACATAGGCCCCTTCCAAAATGAGGATGTCTGACAGCATTGTGCTTTGCCTGCTGACAGCACTTGGAGTAGGATGTGCTATAGGCATTTAAACTCCATGTGTCAGTCCCTTAGCTCATCTGTCCCATTAACTTGTTTTCAGTGCTCCTCGCTGCGAGAGCAACATTTCTCCTTATTAATAATGCCTAGCTCATCTATAGTATATTTCATCAGGAAATCTCAAAGCACTTTACAAAGAAGGTCAGTATCATTATCCTCATTTTACAGGTGGGGAAACTGAGGTGCAGTGTGGCAAGTGACTTGCCTAAGGACAGACAGAACTAGTGTGGCAAATGTCCTTTGTTGTTTAGTTGTGTGTGCGTGTATGCATCAGCGGATTTCATGTAACTGGTTCTAAGGCTATCCCATTCCTATATAGTTCATAGTGTGTGTCTAAATAATGATAGTTGAACTTGTATAGAAATGTCCACATAGTAGAAAAAAAATAGATTTAAAAGATTCATCCTGTCTCCAAAATTTATTCAGATCAGAACACAAGACAAGATAATTTAATCACAGAAAACTCACTTTTTTTGTCTCCAGTTTTTCCAGCAAATTTTACCTTCATCAAAAGATAAATCAGTTTGTAGTAGCTATTTGGCAGCTATTTAAACTGGAGAATTGAACAGCTTAATTAGGCAAAGTATATTAAAGGATCTGAGAGATGCTGCCTCATTTAGCATCTCCTTGGTATACATCAATGTGTGTGCTTATTTACGTACATGTACTGCAAGTGTCTTGCACAGTGTGCAGGAGGACTGTTGCATAGCAGGTGGTACTGATAAGCTCAGGCCCAACCCCCACTAAGCTTTGGGAATGTTAGAATTCAAGTCCAACCATTTCAGCTCAGACCCATCTCAGTCCCAACTGAGGCTGCTTACGTGTTGCTTTTGCTGGGGCAACCATAACATGGGGGACTGAGCTCCATTGTAAAGCATTGGCTTCATTGTGGGTACCTTGGCAAAGCAAACATGGGCCCCGGTTTAGGACAGCATTTAAGCATGTACTTAACTACTGGCCTGAATGGGGATGGTTTTAAGTACTTTGCTGAATCATGGCTTCATTCAGGCCCCAGTTCAGCAAACCTTCATCACATGCTTAACCGTGTATATAAGTAGGAGAATTGCCAGCAGATTGAGGGACGTGATCATTCCCTTCTATCCGGCATTTGTGAAGCCTCATCTGGAGTACTGTGTTCAGTTTTGGGCCCCACACTACAAGAAGGTGTAAAAACTGGAAAGAGTCCAGCGGAGGGCAACAAAAATTATTAGGGGGCTGGAGCACATGATTAACGAGGAGATGCTGAGGGAACTGGGATTATTTAGTTTGCAGGAGAGAAGAGTGAGGGGGGATTTGATAGCTGCTTTCAACTACCTGAAAGGGGGTTCAAAAGAGGATGGATCTAGACTGTTCTCGGAGGTAGCAGATGACAGAACAAGGAGCAATGGTCTCAAGTTGCAGTGGGGGTGGTTTAAGTTGGATATTAGGAAAAACTTTTTCACTAGGAGATTGGTGAAACACTGAAATGGGCTATCTAGGGAGGTGATAGAAACTCCTTCCTTAGAGGTTTTTAAGGTCAGGCTTGACAAAGCCCTGGCTGGGATGATTTAGTTGGGAATTGGTCCTGCTTTGAGTAGAAGGTTGGACTGGATGACCTCCTGAGGTCTCTTCCAATCCTGATATTCTATGATTCTGTGAGTTACTTCACATGCTTAAGTGATTTAATGAATCAAGTCCTCCAGCTATTTTGTCCAAGAGTCCTAGGGGCTATGATAATGCTAGGTACTGTACAAAATGAATGTCCTTGCCCCAAAAAAATTAGAAGCCAAAATAGACCATGCTGATGCAGGGTTTTGGGGATGGTCAGCAACCATCATGCTGGTGCCAGGATTATTGTATTTTTTAAAAAAAACATTGCTGGGTGGGGTTTTGCTGGGACGGGAGCAGAGATAAATGGAGGGTGGGGCTATATGAGGAGCACATAGGGTAGCTCAAGTGCGGCTGAAGCAAAGACACTGAGGGAGGGGAGATGGAAAATGGTTCTGAACTACTAGCTAGAGCTGAATTTCCATCCAAATCCTTTTTTTCTGATGGAAAATTGGGGTTTGGGGTAGAATGAGCATTTTTTTTTCTCTTTTGGGAAGCCAGGAATTTCCCCTTATGTTGCCAACTTTCAATTTTTGGGTGGAAAATTGAAAATCTGAAAATTAAAACTCTTCAGCCGAAATCTCAAAATGTTTGAGGTTTGAGGCTTTCAGAAAAGAAGAGTAAAAAACAAATGTTCCTTGATGGAGGGGGAAACCCAATTGTCCAGCCAGCTTTACTGTTGGATTAAGTTTACTACTATAACGGGGCTTCTTGGGAAACAAACTGATCTGAAACAAAGGAAATCAAAACAATAAGGAGAAAAACCTCCAAAAACACAACTCTGCAGCTACATTTGTTTCTTAATTTGCTTCTGGTTTGACATTACAAACTGAGACCCTTTCTTGTCCTTTTAAAGGTAAACTTGCCATCTCCAGCCCTGAAATCCTCTCCTGGTCTGGTTATTAACTCAGCGCTAGAAATAAATCACCCACCCCCGAAGCAGTTTTTCTCCTGCTTCCAAGATGCATTTAGACACCAATTTTATGTCTCTAAAGTTAAATGAAGATGTCCCCAAATTATTGCAAAGTGTGAATGAGGCTATAATATAAATAATACATTCCATTATTTAACGTGCGGGTGACATGAGAATTGCTTTCCCAGATCAGCCATTGATCTTCTTTTTGGCAGCCTGATTCCAGCACTGCCCCATCCTCATAGCAGAGAGGAAGGTGAAAAGTCCCCTATAAAGCACTTAGCTGACTGCGCACTGCTCTGCATGGTGTGGGAGTGTGTGTAAATTTTCTTCCTGACCCCTGTGGTGATTAATTTGCATCCTGAAGCATGAGATTTGATCCTGCTCATCTGCACTGATGACAAAGTTGCAAACCACCACAACAGCTAGCAGTCCGTAAAACCAGCAGTGCCCCATCCTTAATGTATGGCCTTGTCTCTACAGACAAAATACATTGCACTTGAAAAAGTATTAATGCATTTTAACTAACACAATCTTAAATATCATTTTGGCCTTAGGGCAGATAAGTTGCTTGTGGCTAACCCTAGGGTACTCCTTATGAGAATGCTGGTTTGGGTCTATTCTGGTCATTGTTTTTCTATTGGCTGGAATGTTAAAGCTGTTGATTAGTTTCTTCCTTTGGCCTGTTTAGTGAAGATATCTCTGTTTTCCCCCTATTTGCTCTAGACCGGAATGTTTGCAAGCTGTGGTACTGCAGGGAAGCATAGTCTTAGTGGTTGGAGCATTGGCAGGGAGGATAAACCTAGGTTCTTTTTCTTGAGCTTAAGTATTCACTTGATGTGATCTTGGGCATACAGTTTACCATCTCTATGCTTCAGTTTCCTCATCAGTAAAATGGAGCAAATACAACCTGGCAAAACTACTATGGACATTTATCAGCACACGTGCATGGCATCTGCTCCTCTGCCTTTTCCAATGATAACTCTTAAAGTTATTGTGAGGATGAACTGTTGTAAAGTGTTATAAGATCCTTCATAGAAGGGTAGTGTGGAAATGCAGGTTTTATTATGCTCTGCCTTGTTTGCAGCTGGCTGACAACCTGGGTGGCTGCCCATATGTGCCTTGCTGCAAACTCACCTTAAAAAAAAAAAAGTGCATGCTAGAAACACAGACAGCATGAGTCAGGTGGAATCTGCTGTTGCGCCTTGCTCCTCTCCATTAACAAACATCTCAGGCAAGTAGAGAGCAGAGAGGGGAAATATTTCCCAATCTCAAGTGACAGTTTGTTTTTGTTGCACGTTCATTAGCGACATTCCCATAAACGAATGCTCCCATTCTCTTGCTCTTGATCATTAAATTATTGGTGTTTCTTCACAGCAACTCCAGGTCACTAGGAGGGCCCCTCCTTCCAGTGGCAAAAGCACCCAGCAGGGTGGTTCTTCTTGTTTGTCATCCTGCTATTCTGTTCTCAGTCTCTGCAGTTCCATGACTGGTGAGGCAAATGCCTCCCTGCTGGATGGTAACCCACTTCAGAGACGGGCAGTCTGCATGGATGTTGTGCCACCTTGCAGTACAAAATATTGCATTGTGCTAAATGGTTTACATGGAGGGAAGAGGGCATGATCCCGCAACTGAAGGCATTGGGTAAAAATTTCAAAGGCAAAAAATGTCATTAACTTAAGGCAATTAGGAGCCTAGGTCTTAGGGTCTTAGGCTCCTAAGTCACTTTGAAAATTTGACCAGACACCATCCTGACCTCCTGAGATTTGAATCTGGACATGGATCCAAATCCAAGCTTAGAGAGAGTGATTGGCCAATCCAGGGTAATTAGAGAGGAGCAGGGACGGGAACCTTTTACCAAAGGTGGCATTTGTATGAAGTGCAAATTGGTTCTTAAACCAAAACCGCAGCCTCTGAGGCTTTGCCAAGCCAAAATTGCAGCTGTCCTCTGTACAGTATTTGGAATGGAGGTGAGTTATAATTAGAACCATGCTGTCAGCTTCCCTTCTGTGAGCTCAGATAACATGGAACCTGGATTCAGAGTAGCCACGATTATGGACATGGGAGTTACCCTATCAGAGAAAGACCCATTAGATCCAGAATCTGACAGCAGCCAGTGCCAGATGCTTCAGAGAGTGGTTCAGGAATCTCCAGAGTGGAATGATGTAAACTGCACCCAGGAGAAGTTACTTCCTAGCCCCAGTTAATTAGAGGTTGTCTTATGCCCTGAATCACAAGGGTTGATTGTAATCAACAAGGTTTTTTGCAACACCCCCTTCCCCCACAAAACATAAACATCCCCGCTTTTGTCTTAATTCAAAGTGGCAGATCCAAGGTGGAACATTCAAGTCTGTTTCCTGACCCTTGTGTGCTTACCTCTCAGAACCTTTGAAAGGACAACATCAACTCAAATCACAGTTCAGTCTGAAAAATGTTACCTACTATTGTTACAAATAGCAAAGATGCAACCCAGGTCACTCTGTGTCTAATCAGTATCACTCTTTCCCCAGTATAGTCAGTTTCACCTGTTTGTATTGTGTCTTTCAGGTAGCAAGAGGGAGAGAATTTTAAATAGTAAAATGTGATTGTAAAGCTGAAAACAAATTGAAGGAGGCTTCGGAGCTGTTTATCAAATTACCTTAAACTCGATTTGAAAAAGTGGTTTAGATTTCAAGTTCCTGGTGTTCTCTTAATATGGGAATTTTGCTTGGTCATGGCTTGTTCCGCATAGCTTGTGTATTTACGGCGTGTGTGTGTGTGTGTGTGTGTGTGTGTGTGTGTGTGTGTAAACATACAGTTATTCTTGCCTCAGCACAATGATTTCCTAACGATCTGCTACCCATCTAAGACAGATTGCTTTTCACGGTTCAGCGGCCGCAGCTCAGACATTCATTTTAATCAATAAAACAGTCAAAAGAGAGAATAGATTTACTTGTTTCTGGGGTTTGTTTTTTTTTTACATTTAATTGAAAATTTTCGAATGATTACTGACATAAATACTGTATAGATTGAAGAGTTTAGAAAACAACAAAGGCTAGAGACAAAAACCCAGTAACATAAACCTAAACAAAAAACCCATAAACACATACAGTAGAAAGTCAATAGTGCACGGCTATGTAATGTAATGAATCTCCTCCTCTTACCTTGCTTGTAATAACCCTAGTTGGAATTAATTAAAGTTGTGCGTGGACATCGGAAAGAGAATATACACATTGGTCTGTAATTAACACCATTTTATTTTTGTTACTGGTGACAACAGAGACTGTCCCATTCCCATCTATCTCTCCATCAGTTTGGCACTGAACACTCAGTAAAACCAGGAAATGCTAGTGTCATATAAACCTTAAGATCATAAACTCCTTTTCTTCATGTGTTAGAGAACTCACTGCAAAAATGTACTAGGTCAAATCGAAGGCTTTCATTTTCCCCACAGATGGTTGAAAGGCAACTTTGATGAAAAACGACTTTGCTGAAAATGATCATGGGGTAGAAATTATTTTCAACAATGTTTTTCAGAGTTTGGGGTGACGGTCTCTTATTTAAACTGCAATGGTCCTCAAAACCCTTTTTTTTTCTTTTCTGTTTTTGATTTCAGTTCTTCATTGGAAAAATAATGAAATCTTTTCACAAGAAATGTCAATAAACATAAAAAAACCTTAAAAGTTTTATTTTAAGAATTGATATTTTTCACTCATCTCTAATTGTCTACTCTTCAGTTCTCAACTTGAGCCTGCTAGCGCTATGCAGTGGTAATGAGAGATCCTTTCAGATGTTCTCCCCAGGAACTGAAAATAACCAAACTCAGCCCAGGGGTTTTGAAGGCAAAGACAGCGTTTCCCTGTTTGTTAAACATGAATAATATTTCTCTTTTGTAAAACACTTGGAGGGCTATGGATGCAAAGTGACATAGTTGTTAAGTAGTATGGGGTTTATTTTATTATTCTCATAACATCAAGTTATTGATGTAGGTGGTGGATGATCATGAAGGGAAAAGCCAATACATAGACATAACTCCTTGTTTTTTGAGATGTGAAAAGAAGGAAGATGCTGGAAAACTATCTGATGATTAAATGGCAGATGTTTTTAAAATTTTTTCAGACTTTAGACTTGCTTGTCTGTTTGTGGTGATCTTGGTTTTGAGGCATGCATGATTAAGAATATAAGACAGTCCTTACTGGATCGTACCAAGTTTCCATCTAGCCCAGTATCCTGTCTGTGACTGTGGCCTTAGCCAGAGCTTCAGGGTAATTTTGGAGAGATGTGCCTGTCTTTCCCTCCTGGCTTCTGGCAATCAGAGGCATCAGGTCACCCCAAGCATGACGGACCTATACTCCGTGAATTTATCTAGCTCTTTTTTGAACCCGTGGCCATTGCCACATCCCATGGCAGTGAGTTCCAAAGGTTAATTGTGCATTGTATGAAAAAGTATTTCCTCTTGTTGGTGTTTAACCAGCAGCCTTTTAATTTCGTTGGGTGAGTCCTAGTTTTTATATTGTGGGAAAGGATCAATAACATTTCTGTTCACTTTTTTCTACAGCATTCATGATTTCATAGACGCCATCATATCCTGCCTTAATTGTCTCTTTTCTACGATCCACAGCCCTAATATTTTTAGTCTCTCCTCGTATGGAAGCCGTTCTAAACCCTTGGTCATCTTGATTGCCCTTCTGTGAACCTTTTCCAGTTTCACTATATCCTTATTGAGATGAGGTGACCAGCACTGGACACAATATTCATGGCGTGGGCACACCTTGCATATATTGTGGCATTATGCTATTCTCTCATTTTCTATCCCATTCCTAATCATTCCTAATGTTGTGTTAGCTTTTTTGACAGTCACATTGAGCTGAAGTTTTCAGAAAACTATCCAGGATGACTCCAGGATCTATCTTGAGTGGTAACAGCTAGTGTAGAACCCTTCATTATATATGTGCAGTAATTGGGATTGTTTTTTCCAAGGTGCGTTCCTTTGCACTAATCGATGTTGAATTTCATCTGCCATTTTGTTGCCCAGTAACCCAGTTTTGTGATATCCCCCCCGTAGCTCTCCATGGTCAGCTTTGGCTCTAACTATCTTGAATAATTTTGTATCATCTGTGAGCTTTGCCACGTCACTGTTTGCTCGCTTCTCCAGATCAATGATGAATATGTGGAACAGCGTGAGCCCCAGTACAGATCCTTGGGGCACCCTG
Source organism: Gopherus flavomarginatus (assembly GCF_025201925.1). Taxonomy (NCBI): domain Eukaryota; kingdom Metazoa; phylum Chordata; order Testudines; family Testudinidae; genus Gopherus; species Gopherus flavomarginatus. The sequence goes on along the minus strand of NC_066629.1, from coordinate 18,773,160 downwards.
CTGTTTATCTCTTGTGAAAACTGACTGTTTATTCCTACCATTTGTTTCCTATCTTTTAACCAGTTACTGGTTCAGGAGAAACTCCTATACCATCTTCGCTATTATCCCATAACTACTTAGTTTTCATAAGAGCCTTTGTGGGGGGAGTCCTGTCCCTCCACAGCCCCACTGGGACTAGCAGTTGGAGCCTGGAGAACTGTAAGAGCCCCCGACTGGGGTGCCCCCAGCCCTGCCCCATCCCCATTCCTCCAACAGCTAGATTTCACGGGGGAGGTCTTACTTCACGGTCCATGACACGTTTTTCATGGCTGTGAGTTTGGTAGAGCCCTACTTACTGTACTTTTAGACTTACTGTGCCAGAGTATGTGCTGCTTCCTATTAGCCTCACTAGGGTTTGCCTTCCAAATTTTAAAGGATGCCTTTTTGCCTCTAACTGCCTCTTTTACTCTGCTGCTTAGCCATGATGCCATACTTTTGGTCCTCTTATTGTCTCTCCTGATAGACGGTATGCATTTACTCTGAGACAATATTATAATGTTTTTAAATAGTCCTCTTGATCAGTTAATCCTGGCGACAGTTCCTTTTGCTTTCCACCTACCAAGCATCCTCATTTTTATGTAGATTCTCTTTTGAAAGTTAAATGTTACAATGGTGGGATTTTTTGCTATTACCCCCCCATCGCTGAGTTAAATTTAATTATAGTTGCTATTACTGAACATCGCTGCTATCATTATTTCATTAGGAGGGTGGTGAAGCACTGGAATGGGTTACCTAGGGCGGTGGTGGAATCTCCATCCTTAGAGGTTTGTAAGGTCAGGCTTGACAAAGCCCTGGCTGGGATGATTTTGTTGAGGTTGGTCCTGCTTTGAGCAGGGGTTTGTACTAAATGACCTCCTGAGGTCCCTTCCAACCCTGATACTCTATGATTCTGTGATACCTGCTGGACCAGAACCGGTGCTTTGCTTATGACTAAATCATAAACCTCTCCTCTTGTGGGTTCCAGGACTAGCTTCTCCAAGAAACAGTCATTTATGGTGTCTAGGAATTTTATCTCCTCATCACGCCCAGTGGTGACTTTTATGCAGCCAGTATGGGGCTAGTTGAAATTACCCATTATTGTTACATTCTCTGCTTTTGTAACTTCTCTAACCACCCTTAACATTTCACAATCACTGTCACCTCCTGCTCAGGTGGATGGTAATCTATTTCTATTGCTATACTCTATTCCAGCATGGAATGTCTATCCATAGAGCTGCTATGGTACAGTTTATTTCTTTTAAGATTTTTACTTTATTTGACTCTTTCTCTTACATATAATGGCACTCGCCCACCTGTGCATCCTACTCTGTTGTTCCTATATATTTTTGACCCTGGTATTACTGTGTTCCATTGATTTATCTTCATTTCACCAACTTTCCATAATGCCTATTGTATCAATATCCTCATTTAATACCAGGCACTCGAGTTCTTCATCTTAGCGTTTAGACTTACAGTATTTGTACATATTTGTATGTAAGCACTTGTACATTTTGTCAATATTTAGTTGCTTGCCTTCTCACTACAGCATCATTTAGCTCTGTAAGAGTCCAGCTGGTGACAGGGGAACCTTAGTGGAATTTAGCATTAGAAAGGTCTTGTAAGACAGCATGGAAACGTGCACAAGTCTAAGAAATCCAATTTCACCTTTAGTGAAATTGCAGTCAGCAAAGCATTCCTCATCAATAATTCTCATCACTGATGGGTGTCCCTTTGGCTTAACCCTTCCCCTGTATTCAGATGAGAGATGCTTAGCATCCTAGAAACACGCCCTGGGGAAGATCCGTAGGCCATGTATATTCTCCCTCTGGCCGTGCCAGGAGCGCATATATTATTCAGCCTAACTGTAAATTGCCTGAGCTACGGTGCTTCCGTGACTCCCATGGGAAGATGATTCCTCAACAGAATAGATTTCTCTATTAGTGCCTCTGTCCTAATATCGAGCCTACACTTCCTGTTTATGCATTCCATCCCTCTCCTCCTGGTTGTGTTGGTCTGTATGGTATGCAGTGCGATATGCTCTTTCTCTTTCCTCTCCAAAACCTTCCTACTTCTCCCTTCCTCCATTGCTGCTGATCACACCAGCTTCTCTATCATGCATGCTCACAGTCTTGGGGCCACTTCCCTCTCCTTTGCCTACTCATCCAAGCTGTGACCAGATCTTGCCATTTCTTTCCCTATGACACATTGGAAACCTAGCACTCCCTGCCTTCTCCAATGGCTAAGATACTTGTCCGCATTCTAAACCTGTCTAGCTTTAACTACTGCACCCTCCTTTGCCCTTTCTCATCTCCTTATCACCTTCCAAACAGTCTGTCTAAAACAGGATCGAATCACTGCCCATCCATGACTCCCTCTGCTGGCTTCCCCTTGCCCTTTGTCGGATTTAAATTACACATCTTCTGCACAATGCAAGCCCTGCTTCCAGCTCAGCCCTGGCCTCTTAACAGGTTCTACGTGCTCTCCTCTCCATCAGTGATGCCTTTGTTTCCTTCTACGTCCTAACTCTGTGTTTTTTTTCCTGACTCTCCTTGCATGCGTGCTTTGTCCTCAATCTCAGCCCACCAATGGATCATTCCTAAAAATCACTTCTTCTGCAGTGCCCCCGGAGGAAGGAGCCTGTCATTGAAAACAGTGAGTCAAGGCGAACCCCTTGCTCTGAAAATCCTGTCTGAAATCCTAGTTATGCACTCAGGGCAACTTGATCAATTACACCTTTATCTCTAGTGTAGATGTTCCCTAATAGGATAACCAGATAGCAAGTGTAAAAAATCGGGATGGAGTGTGGGGGGGTAATAGGCGCCTATAAAGACAAAGCCCCAAATATCAGGACTGTCTTTACAAAATCGACATCTAGTCATCCTATTCCCTAAGCATCTTTGTGCCCCTGTTTCCCATCTGTAGATTGGGGAGAATAGCATTTCCTTATCTTACAGGGACTTAGTGAGGCTAAATACAGTGAAGATCATGAGGTGCTCAGATGTGGGGCTTGCATAAGGTAAATAGCTGATAGGGTTGCTGAGGATTTGGGCTTCTAGGTGGAGCATATACTACTGTGATATTCATCATCTACTGGCTGGTAGGGTAATGGTGTTTCTACTGTCATGTGCTGCTGCGTATAATTTTGTAATCTGTAAATGTAATTTTTATGAGGGCACCTAGAGTCTTTTTAAACATATTTTCTTTAAATTGGAATACATAACTATATTGATTTCAGCCGGGAAGGAAATGTCATTCTAATTTCTCATGCTGTTCCAAGGGATATTCTTTCCCAGTTTGTGACCCCGCGAGATCTGTGATGTTCTTTTCCTCTGAGTGGGGAGTCATCAAACGAAAAAAAAAAATGAAAAGCTGCCTTGTCTCTCTGGTTCTGAGTTTAATAAACCTGGGAAATGGCACGGGAGCTGAGCATTTGAGAGTCAGAGGCCATTAACTCAGATGAATAAGGAAAAGTTTTAAAATAGTCATCCAGACCCCTGCGCTCCCTGTGAAATGAGGTCTGATTTCTCTTTAAGCTGTTTTTAATAGCTGGAATTACTGAAGATTGGTGTTTACCAGTTAATAGGTTTGTGGGCATGCTGCTTGTTGGCGCTTGTATGGCGATATCCTTTCCACTGGTATTCATGCAGTAACCTCTTGAGCTCCCAGGGCTCGTAACAAATTAAAGTTGAAGCTTTTGTGCAGTACATTCTCCATCTCCCGGATGGAGGATTTCCTGGGTATTTTCATTGTCATTTCTCATCTACTCAGCTGTAGCATCTGCTGGTGACATATTTGCTCTAGAGTAGACCAAAATTTATCCCTGGATCCACAGCTCTCATTTCCCAGCCTAATCGATAGGAGTGGTACATATATGTTGGAAAGGGACTTGGGCCAAGTATGGCTTAATGTTAGTTGATCATAAAGGACAAAATCCCTCAAAGGAAAAACCAAATGGCTTTCAGAAAGTGATCAATGAAAAGACACATGGGCGAGACCTTTAGGGAGGGAGGAGGGAGATAACCTAGTGCATCTTTTGTCACTTAACTGGAAGACATGTTAAGGGCTTGTCGGCACAATGGGGTAATGCGCACTGTGGGGGTGTTGATTTCTAAAGTGCCCTAAGTCAGAGATAATGGACGGATTGTTTTGAAAAGATTTTTGGTTATTTTGAAATGTTTTGTTCCAAAATGTTTTCAAAACTGAAAATTCACCAAAACCAACTCTTCTGCAGTGCCTGTCTTTTCTCCTTGGCTCTGGTGGGAATGGCAAAGTGAGTCTCAGCTGTGGATGAGGACTATCTTTCCTCACTCATCTGCTGGTATGGATCTGCATGTGAACGGAAAGTACTACGCTCACCTGAGTGTCGGGCAGTGGGATCTGGTGCAGTGTTCCATCCTATCCCAGTCAAACTTTGGAGCTGAATTTAACCCAACTCTCCAGAGATGCTCGCAACATGGAGAGTCAGAATGAGGGTCTGGACCTGAGCTTTCTTGGGTTCTAGGGGAGGCTGGAGCTCTGAGCTGGGTTGTGAACTTTGGCCTGGGCTTTTCTCTGACCCATCGCTTTGAGTGCTGTGCCGGTAAGGCAGGGAAAGGGCACCAGACAGCTCATAAGATAGGGCCGATGTGTCTGTGGTGGGTGGCGGAGACCTTCTACTCTCTGTGATCCTGGGAAAGTGGTTACTCCCTGGCATGTGAGAAATAAGGTGCTGGTCTCAGTCCAGGTCCCTGGTGTCCATATCACAACCCCCTTCACACCTTCTTCCGCACCCTTAGCAGGGAGGCTTAGCTTTTAGTGTTATCCAATGAGAAGAGGCTGGATTTCTCTCCCGGTCCTTAGAAACAACATCCCTCTGAATCAGGCCTGAGCCTCACTAGTGAGGCACCACAGGTGGGAAGCTTGCCCTGCCTCTGCTGTACCTGCTCTGGGGATAGACAGAGAACTGTATTCACGTGGGCTGTGAGCCTGTTTGTTCATCCTTTGCCTCCCATGTCTGCGGTGTACTGAAAACGGTTTTAATTACAAGCCATCACTTTTAGTTTATTGGTCCTGCTTGCAGGCTAGGTTCCTGCGTCCCTACAGAACCAATCTCCGCTGTCTTTGCAGACTGACTGCAGAGCCTGCCTAAAGTAAGGTGAGGTGAGTTGTGCCTCCGTGCCTTTCTACTGCAAAGAACAGCCTGCCTTGTGTGTCTCTGTTTCTGATTCCTGTGTGTTAAGATTCTGGAGTTTAAGAAATAAAGTAGTGCTGTGTTGCAACCTTCCGGCAAACATATTTCAGGTTTTTACTAACTTCTCTGTGTGTTTGCTGTGAACATAACCATATTCAGCTGAGGTCTAGGTTCTGTGACAGTTCTCCCTTTGATTTGTTGGGCTTTGCCTACCAATCCCAATCATCCAATAGGTTGGCACCTTATGGCAGTGCTAATGTAACCTCGACAGACCCTGGTCGTCAGTGGGCAGGATCGTACTTGGGACCTCAGAAGCTTAGTGTATGAGCCGCTACTGCTTGAGCTAAAAGCCACGTGCCTCCTATCCAAGGCTGTAGCAGACTCATCAATCTCTTTCTGGGCTCAGTGCCACTAGAGGGGGACAGAGCACCACACCAAGCAGTTACACTAAAACAATATCAAAAGAAGCAATTGGAAGTGGATTGGACAGTAGTGTTGGGGTTAATACCTGTGAGCAGTGCATCGCTTTCCCCTCAATACAGCCCTTCTGTGCAAGACTGACCCATAAGTAGTGTGCCTTTAAATAATATACATGTCTTTAGGGGGCGCTTTGGGGTATTTTCTAGGAAACCAAGGTTCTCTCGTCCACAGCAGTAAAATAGATTATATATTGTCCGCAGGATCCTTATAAATCAGCTGCAGCAGGTTTGTGTTGAGATGGGTCAGAACCAGAGAGGTACAGCGTATTGTGTGTAGCACTGTATTGCATGGGTATATCTATATCTATATCTATCTATCTTGTCTAGATTCTTTCTGCTGTTCTCATGCATGTTTGCCATTGGTAACGAGATGGGAAGGCTCCGGGCAAGGAGACAGCGCTGGCACTGCCCTGTCCACCCCCACACTATCCTGACTTATTACATTGTAATACATTGAACCATTCTACTTCATTATTTCATATTTGAGGAGATTTATAGATTGTCCCGATGGCTGAAGAGGCAGTGATTAAAGAAGCAGTGGTGCTAATGAATGAGCCGTGGCACAAAGCCTTTTTAATTAATGCACAGCACAGGGGCTGTAAACTGCCTGCTGATAACCAACCTTGCTCATTCAGGACTTGAACTGACAACTTCCTTCAGACTGAAGGCTTACGTGCAGACATGGAAAGGCATTCAAGCAGCAATTAGGGCTAATAAAGTGATTCGTCCATCCCATCCATCGCTGAAATGCTGGCCAGCCAATGGCATGCTCATTCCTTTCTCCTTCATTACTTTTTCCAAAAAAATGGCCAGCAGAGATTTTGCTTGGCTCCTCTGAATGCGCTGCCAGGTTTAATTTATGGCCTGGATGACGTGTCTGTTCCTTTATGCTGCTCACACAATAGTGGCAAACGAGGATTTTCATTCAAGGTTTCTCCCGGTTCAACCAAGATTTGCCTGAGTCAGGTTGTTTTTGTCGGGTGTTTCCTAGGTGGAAATACTCTTTTAAATGTAATTTGCCTCACTGTGGGTTTTTGCTGAGAGCAGGCAGTGAATTTGTTCTATTGCCAATCTGTCATTGGGCCGTGGTCTTGTTGGATGGCCAGTCTACGCTGGGTTGGACCTGTGCAAGGCTTGGATGGGAGACTGGGAAGTTTAAAAAGTCAGTTTGTGGGCAGAATCAGTGTTTGTGGTTCAGCAGGGGGCAATTATCCCACTGAGTCGCTCCTGAACCTAAGCTGATACATGGCACCAGTGGCTGTCCTATTGCTTGTGATGCCTTTGTCTGGAGGGTATATAAAAAGTAGGCCTGTCAAAGATCCCAAAGCTATTCTTGTGCTAAACTGAGAAAGTTAGTCCTGGTCTCCTGGATAATTACATCCCGACTCCCTACATTTTCTTTGTTTGAAATAGTATGGAGTCGTCTTCGCAGACTGAACCACTTTTGCAGTGTTGCTCTGCACTGTTAAATAGCTCCCATGTTCTGTAGCAGAGGTTCTGTGATGGGGTCATTTGTAAGGCACTTTGGTATTTAAGGAACTATTTAAATGGAAGATCTTATCCCTTATAAAATGAAGGCAGTCATAAAGCCAGCTAACATAACCACCTGTGCTTCACTCATGCAACTCTACCAATACACCTTACCCCCAGACCTTCATATTCCAACTCTGAGCTCTTTGCATAATTGATCTGGGCACTTCAGACATAAGATAATGCACTGCGTTACCTCAGCATAGCAAAGACTAATGATTAGCTTACATTCTCCCAGAACGCATGGTGGGAAATTGTCCATTGGGAACCGCAGGGCCAGATCCTCAGCAGGTGTAATTGGGCACAGTTCCCTTGACTTCAATGCGGCTCTACTGATTTACACCACCTCTGCACCTGGTCTTTTATCTGTTGCATTTATTAGGCCATTTCTCAGCACCGCATTCGATGGCAGTTGTCAATATAACAGCAATACCATTTCATTCCATTGGGTAACATGGAGCCATCACCAGTTTCTTGGGTTTTGCGACTAGTGGGTAAATAATAGGCAACCCACCACTGAAGGGAGATCACTATCTGTGTCTTGTATTTGGAAGATGGATTCTTATGGGATCCCTCAGTGGGCTAGAAATGATCAGAAATGTGAAGTCTTTCTCCATCTCACCTATCTGGTTCCAAGCACGCATGTCCCCTCGACAGACATAAGTGCCATTTTTCAGCGTGAGACAGTGTGTGCAGCTGGGGACAGTGAGCTTTTAAAACATAAAATAAAGAGAAAAAATATCAATGCTGCTGCCAGAGGCCGGCAGATTTAATGATATTTACCCGTTGGGTTGATGACGATGATAAACGAGGCTTTGCGGCCTGTTGAGGGTGAAAAGTCTAAGTACTAGCATGGAGAGTGAATCCATCATGTTCCTCCACCAGATGGGTTCATCAGTTTAGCCGTTGTTCCCAATAGGCTTATAAATTACCCCTGACTGAGGGACGGTGTGTCAGTTGTGGCTGCTGACTCTTCTTCAGAGAGATGGATAGCCCACGCTGAATGGAAACAACACGGCTTAAATGAAATTCCTCTCCAACTTTACCCCCGGGCTAACCTGTGTTTGTTAATATATATGTGTCCACATAAACCAAAATGTAAGGATGGGATTGTGCCACTGATTCACCAAGTGCTTATGTCCTCCAGAGTTGGCCAAGAGACAATAATCTAAGAGAATGGTGGAAAACCAACATCATGACCAATTGTCGAATTGAGTGTGTAGAAACTTCTTTGCTGAGCACCCACAGGGGATCTAGTTCTGTCTATCTGGAGTACTTACTTGGACCCAACACCACGGTATCTGAGCACCTCACAATCTTCAGTGTACTTATCCTCACACTAGGCCTGTAATGTAAGGCCGTGCTGTTATCCCCATCTTAGATGAAGAACCGAGGCAAAGAGAGACTAAGGGATTTGCCTGAGGTTACACAGGAAGTCTGGGGCTGAGTTCCTGAATTCCACTCTAACCATTATACCATACTGCCTCCTTCAGTTACATTCTGATGCCTGAGTGATCTTCACATTGCTAATCTGAACCTGACAATATCCAGTGGGGCTAAACTGTTTAGGGTTAGTGGAGATTATGGTGGAGGCTTTCAAAGACACGAAAGGCAATGTCCCACTCTCATGGAAGTCAGGGACCAAGCCTTTGAAATTCCTCCCCTATACAAGCTCTTCCAAGACAGGATTGTATCATTGCTTGTTTTTATGCAGCCCCTAGCACAGGTTTAGATGCTCAACAGTAATATGTGTATCATCGTAAGGATAGCCTGATGGCTGGGGTCTGAGAAATATTTGCAATGATATGGCATCATGCAACTCTTGCCAGATTTCTTCACAAGCTCAGGAGTCAGACAGTGTTTGTCCAAAGTTTGGAGGATTTTACTTTTGCTGAAGTTCATGAACCTTCAGGCAAAGCCAAACTGATTTATGGCTTTAGTTTACAATCCTGTGAAAGTCGTGGTTTCAATGTGAAATTCTCCTTGTTTTAACTGCCAGGTTTCAACTGAGGCCTGCTTTGAGATGATTATTTTTCATGTATCAGAAGGGTAGCCGTGTTAGTCTGGATCTGTAAAAGCAGCAAAGAGTCCTGTGTGCATCCAACGAAGTGGATATTCACCCACAAAAGCTCATGCTCCTCTACGTCTGTTAGTCTATAAGGTGCCACAGGATTATTTGCTGCTATTATTTTTCATGTTGTTACAGGCATTTCTAAAGAGACCATTACAGTGAAAATTGGGCATTTTTAGCATTTAATTTTCCCACCTTATCCTTAAAAGTGAAGTATTCTTTACCTGTCTGAAAGCTAATTTCTTATAATGGTAGATGTCCAGGGTAGATGCATGGAGTGTCTTACAACATGGTTGTTTGGGGAAATACCAGTTTATAGAGGTATCTCTTGCCACATGCTTTAAAGCCCAGAGATAAAGCTCAGAACTAATCTCCAGGAACATAAGTACCCTAGTTGTGACTACTCCACCCAGAATACTCTGGCACTGAGTATGACGGGTTCAAACGCGGGTGGCTGTATCAGACAAAATCACCCTGCCAGGTGTAGCAGAAGTGCTGAGAAGAAAGGGGGCTAGGGGATGTAATTCTAAAAAGTGCTGAGAGGCAACAATAGTCCAGAGATTTCAGCAAAGGGCATGACTGACCCCCGCACCGCTCAGGGCTTTGCAATGACTGATGGTTGGAGTCCTTTAAAAGTGGCTCTGGGATTTCACTGAGGCAGGGAGAACAGACGTTTCTGATATGCCATCTCTCCCTTTCATCATTTCTGATACTTTTATCGTGTGCTGTCTTATTCATCTCCTCTGTAAGATAAATAATCCCAATCCATCCACTCTCTCTTCAAATGGAATTTTTCCAGACTTCTAAACATTTTTGTCGCTTGTCTCTGAACCTCTTTTATTTCTGCTATATCCTCCTGGAGATGGGCTGACCAGAACTGAATGTGAGGTCCATGTGAGGACGTCCTATTGAGTAATTTAACATAGAACTCCTCTCTCTTATTCATGTTGCTCCTTATTGCCTCCTAACATTCTGCCTGCTCATTTGATCCCAACTGCCCATTGATCTGAGGTCTTATGGAGCTAAGCAGAATGCTACGTCTTTTTCCTGAGTTCACAGATAGGGAGGTCCTTGGTGTAGCGATTGCCTTTGCTGTTTGTACAACGCCTTAGCACAGTAGGGCCCAGGGCTGGGGCCCTAGGTGCTACTGCAATACAAATAATTCTAAAAGATAATCTAGAACTCTAAAGCCTACATATAGAAAGTTAATGGATCAAATACATGTTTCTTTACCCAATATTGATAAATTATATAGTTAATTGCTTGATCGCGCTTTGGTTTGTTATGAAACATACTCAAGAGCCCAGATAACCAATGGTTTATTGCTAATCGTCAGTAATAGTATAATAAGGGAAAAAAAGGTTTCAGTACGATCCAGTTTCTTGGAAGCTGTCTCGTGCTTTTTAAATTCACCCTACAGAGATGATATGCTTTCCAAAGTGGCACATTTCAGCTCGGAGAATGTATAAGATGATTTTACAAGTTACAAAACTCTTTGCATGTCCCTAAAATCCAATTCCTTTGTTTATACCCTTTCCTTTACTTGCTGTTCTGTACCTTCCTCCTCTGTTTTGGAGCCTAGCATTCCAGGTGCTTGTAAGATGGGGATAATGATAGTTAGTTACCTCCTTTGTAAGGCCCTTTTGAGACTGAGTAGAATCAAGAGCTATTTAAGAGGTTGGTGGCATTATTATATGTATTTTCAATGCATTAGCACTCATCCCCTGAGTAGCTGAGTCCATCCCAGGTTAATCAGCCTGGCATAGCAAGGTTGTGAATAGCATCTTTGCCTCATCTGTGGTTATAAGAAACCTTGCTTTGGGTTGGTAATCCTATTTGTAAACTGTAAGGTTTGAGATCACTGATGATAATTCTTAGCACTTATATGGCAATTTACGTGCATCCTCAAAGTAGTATGAAAACACTGAGCTAATTCTTCCAACACCCATGGCACGGCACAGGGAGCAATTAGTTAATGTTTGCACAGTGCTTTGCAAAAGTCAAGTGCGGGTGGGTGCAGCTATCATCATCACCCGTGAGGGGATGGAACATTCTGAAAGGGCGTGGGGAAGTAATTTGCATCGGGAAGGAAGCTCTCTCAGGCAGAGCTTGGGGCCAGAGGTTCAAATGAGTGCTGTTTGGAAATGCCCCACAGCCGCAACCATTGCTGGCTTGTTTATGAGCTCTCTGTTAGTTCAGATGGAACAAACAGTTTGAGAAATCGCTCTGCACAGTTGAACTGAATGTGTCCTGTCAATCTGGCACTCGTCTTCTTCGCTCATATTTAATGCTGTTGATTTATTTCATTGCAGAGGTGTTAAGAACCTCACAGTATTATTCCTGGTTGCAAACTTCTCAGCAGCCTCATCAATCCATGCATCTCGTCCCTTTGTTGGGCTTCAGGTTTTCTTCTAGCCTTCCATCTTTACTGGAGTTGGCTCTTAGTGTTCTCCTTCTCCATTCCGCGCTGTCCTGAAGCTGTTTCTCAAACACCACAGCTAATCAAATCCTTTTGTATGACATCCATCCACCTAGTTTTAGACCAGACCATCTCTTACCCTTCATTTCTAAGTTGAATGCCCCTTTTCCTATCTATTTTTCCAATCTTTTCACATGACCAAACCATCATAGCCTAGGATTCTCGCAGCTTTTCTACAATTGCTACCACCTTCACACTTTCCCCAATTAGTTTGTCCCAAACATGGTCCATCGTTGTAACTCCAAGCATCCATCTCAGCATTTTCATTTCCACTATATTCAAGGTCCACTCCTGTCTCTCCGTTGGTGCTCAGCATTCAAAACCATACAAACATGCCGGTCTAATTGCCGTCTTGTAGATCTCACTTTTCCATTTGTTAGACATTTTCGTATCACAGGTCATTCTGCTCACTTCTGTCCATTTAATCTGTCTTTCCTGTTCTCCTCATAAGTTTGTCATTGAGTTCACCATTATCCTGTACTATCAAACCAAGTTACGAACTTCTGTACCTTTGGTAGTGGTTGCCCCCTTTCCCCTGACTTAGTCTAGTTGTTTTCCTGCAAGTTATCAACAAATCTATGTATTGTGTTTTATTGTAGCTGATTTTCATGCCATTCCTTTCAAGTGTGAACCTCCAGCTTTCTAAATCTTTCCACTGCTTCTTTGCTCTCACCCAAGAGCACATCATCAGCTGCAAAAAGCATGCACCAGAGTGCGACACTCTGGATGTTGCCTGTAAGTCCACCAAGCACCAACATAAACAAGAAGGGGGCTCACAGCCAAGTCATGATGTATTCTGTCTCTTATTAGAAACTGTTCAATTTCTCTACATTTACTTCTGATTGTGGTAAAACCCACCCTTGTACATGTCCTGGACAAGTCTGATATAGTCATCAGGTATTTGTTTCATTCTCATAGACCACCTGATGACTTCTCCTGAAGTGTGGTCATAAGCCTTCTCACAATCAATGAATACTATGAACAGGGTTTTCCTCTGTTCTCCGTCTTTTTCCATAAGCAATCTTAATGCAAAGATAGCGTTCATTGTTGACTTGCCTGGAACGAAACCAGATGTCACTGACCTTTACTTCTCTTAATAGACTCGTATCAATAACTTTCTCCCAGGGCTTTGTGTGTGGTTCATGAGTTTGATGCTATAGTTACCACAGTCTTGTAGGTCTGAGCGTCTCTTAAATATTGGTACTCATGTAGCTCTTTCTCCAGGCATCAGGCATCTTCAATCCTCATAATGCAATTAAATGGTTATCAATATGTTAATTTTCCCCAGGCACCTATGTATTTCTGCTGGTATGCCTTTGGGACTGAGAGCGTTCTTATTTTTCATCTTGCTACATGCTTCTAGGACTGGTACTAGAGACCCTGGTTTGGTTTTATCATATGGTGTGGTTCTCTGGGAGCGTCTTGATTCATGAGCTTTTTAAGAAATGGTGGAGAAATTACTTTAATCTGGTTGTCACGGAGTCACCGGGCGATGCTCTGGAACTGCTCCCCACCAAGCCAGGCAGGACTTTGGGGAGCCTCCTCTCCCTTGGAGCAGACTTGTTCAGGGCAAGAAGCTCACACGTCTTCACCTCCTGGGTCTCTCCTTGGAGCATTCAGCATCCTCTGCCCCTCCGGGCGCTTCCCACAGCGAGCCCGCCTCAGTGGGGTCCTGGGGAAGCCACCAGGTCCTGCACCCCCACTTTGCAGTCAGACATGACTCTTAGCCAGCCAGTAAAACAGAGGTTTATTCGATGACAGGAACAGGGTCTAAAACAGAGCTTGTAGGTACAGAGAACCGGACCCCTCGGCCGGGTCCATTCTGGGGATCAGTGAGCCTGACCCCCACGTCTGCCCTCAGCCAGCTCCAGACTAACCACCCCTCCCAGCCCCTCCTCTCTGCTCAGCCCCTTTCCCGGGCCAGGAGGTCACCTGATCCCTTTGTCTCCAACACCTTCAGCTGGCACCTTTGCAGAGGAGGGGCCCAGGCCATCAGTTGCTAGGAGACAGAGTGCCAGGTATTTCGGTGAACTGGCCCTTTGCTCTGCCAGATACTTAAGAACTGCCATGGGGACACTGAGGCACCAACACAGTATTCAGAGCAAACATTAAGAACATTCCCAGTTCGTCACACTGGTTCTCATTGATTAATGTCTTTCCACTTTCATCTCTAATGACTTTGGTGAGATCAATATCTTTTATTCTTAGAGAGGGTCTTTGCTAGTCTCTATATTTCTTTCTCAGTCTCCTTCATTGCAAGATGAGTATACAAGCCTTCCACGGCGTTAGCCTTGGTGGCTGTCACTCTTTACTATCCTTTGCCTTTTTTATACTCCTGAAAATCTTGCGGTTAGAGCATGGTTTGCTGAAGTTCTTTTCCTTTGTGGCCTCTTGAACTTTCTCATTCCACAACCAGATCACATCGGAGATAAGGTTCTGTTTGTGTTTCACCAAGCAGGCTCTTTGCATGTTCTTGAAGGTTGGTTGCAATACAATTCCACTATTGATTCGAATGTTCTCTAAAGAGCTCTTCTGCAACACTTTCCTTTTAAACCTCTCCCTAACTTCCCTAAGCTTCCATCACTTGGTTTCTGTACTGCTTTGGACAGTTTTCTCTTATACAATGTGTATCCATAGTCAAGAACGAGAATTTAGTGAGTTTCAGTGCTTTCCCTGGGATAACTTTACTGTTTTTTTATGTTCTTCAGCTCAGTTTATCAAGAAGTAAACTGTCTGCATCCTCATACAGCTATTCTTATAGGTAATCCAATGTTCTTTAATACATTTGTCATTAAGAAGAAAGACTACCAAATCATTAGTCTGGGTGTACTGTAAGATAGTTTCCCCTTCCTTGATCTTATATCCATATCCATGGCTGCCACGGCACCTTTTGAAGCATTTACCATCACTCCCCACATGACCATTAAGGTTGGCTCCAGTGATTATTCATTCTGTATCATTTCCTTTACCACAGTGCTTATTTTTCCCCTAGAAATTATTTTTCTTGTTGCTCACATCCAACTGGGGACATATAGGCACACATAACACTTTGGGAGCCATTTTCAAGAGCTAGTTTACCTAAAATAATCCTATCGCTTATCCACAACACATTCCCACATCACTTTATCTAAAACTACATCAACTCCATTTCTCTTATTTGATCTGCCATAGCGTGGGCATTTGTAGCCTTCCCCAATATATCTTATCTTTGCTTCCTTCCATTTGGTCTCTTGAATGTGAGTAATCTGCACTTTCCTTTGGCCATATATTGCAAGGTACTGGTCTTATTTCCTGAACTCACTTCTTTCACTGCAACCGTGCACAATAATGCAGTGGCACTCAAATGAAGGTGATGTGCTTGACATCCATGGATTTAATAGATTTCTTTGGGAAAAAGTTTTGGCCGGTTGCCAGACTGATGCCAATCCTTCTTTTTCAAACTGGCTTGGGACTAGCTCCAGAGGGCTCCAGCAGACATAGTTAAATAGAAGCTTGATGGTCCACCCCGCCTCTGCTCTCACTCCCTTCTTCCATCTACTCCCTTACACAGCTCTTATCACTGTAGTGTCTGAAGCTCCTGCCACTGCATGGATGGAGAACAGAGGCACAGAGAAGATAGTCTGTAGGTTCTCCTATTGTGCTCATCATAGTGTTTGACCACCTTGAAGGACTTCCCCGGGGTCACATAGAGTCTGTGGCAGAGCAGGGATTTGAGTCCTAGTCTTATGTCTTTGCCATCCTTCCTTCCTTCTCTGTTCTTTGTCCTCTCTCCCCCTCCATCTCATTTCCAGTCCTATCATCGTTATCCCTGGCCCATCTCCTTTTCCCTCCTTTGGTCTGTTTCTAAACCGTGGTGCTGTCTAGTCCAGTTGAATAGAATTGACAGCTTTCTCCTTTTTGCTCATCCCTCTCTGCCTCCCAAATGCTCCCAGCAAAAGTCAGGTCACCCCAGATATTGACTGACTTGTTGAGAGTGTGAATGCATTCAACTCCTCTGGGGGGAGCATGTGGACCCTGCTGAGAAGAAGCTGAGGGGCCAGAGGTTCTGGAACCTGGTAAAGGATGCTGTCCACTGGGCATTTAAACATGGATGGATTAAGGCAGGATCCCTGGAAACCAAGTCTGTGGGTCAAAGGAGACACCAATGAGAAGCTAAGAGTTTATCTCAGGAGGGATGCGAGAGGGAAGGCCAAGCAGGCTGAGGTGAGAGGGAAGCCGAAATAAGGAATCTGTGATACATACAGGCCTTCTGTAGTTTTCATCTTTTCTCATGTTCAAAGGATATTTCTGAGGTTCTTGACCCTCTTAATCTTTTTGGGAGTCAATGGTTGCACAATTCAGATGCTACTCTGACTGTTCCCCGCCTCCCCCACCACACACAATTGCTAATGGGTTCTTCACCTTGTCCCATGGCTGTGCATCATCACACCCCTTTTACTGCGATCCAGCTTTATCCTTCTGCAGTAATCCCCACCGCACCCCAAAGGCTGGGCTACAAGGAAGGGCTCTGTGGAGAGCACAGAGTAGTCCCTTGTCACAGATCTGGTTCCGCTCCTGTGACGAACTGGGAAAGTTCTTAATGTTTTCTCTGAATACTGTATTGGTGCCTCAGTGTCCCCATGGCAGTTCTTAAGTATCTGGCAGAGCAAAGGGCCAGTGCACCTAAATGCCTGACCCTCTGTCTCCTAGCAACTGATGGCCTGGGCCCCTCCTCTGCAAAGGTGCCAGCTGAAGGTGTTGGAGACAAAGGGATCAGGTGACCTCCTGGCCCAGGAAAGGGGCTGAGGAGAGAGGAGGTTCTGGGAGGGGTTGTTAGTCTGGAGCTGGCTGGGGTCAAGGGTGGAGGGCAGACCTGGGGGTCTGGCTCACTGCCCCCCAGAATGGACCCAGCCGAGGGGTCCGGTTCGCTGTATCTACAAGCTCTGTTTTAGACCCTGTTCCTGTCATCGAATAAACCTCTGTTTTACTGGCTGGCTGAGAGTCACGTCTGACTGCAAAGTTGGGGTGCAGAACCCGGTGGCTTCCCCAGGACCCCGCTGGGGTGGACTCGCTGTGGGAAGCGCCCGGAGGGGCAGAGGATGCTGAATGCTCCAAGGAGAGACCCAGGAGGTGAAGCTGTGTGAGCTTCTTGCCCTGAACAAGTCTGCTCCAAGGGAGAGGAGGCTCCCCAAAGTCCTGCCTGGCTTGGTGGGGAGCAGTTCCAGAGCATCGCCCGGTGACTCCGTGACAGCTCCCCCATCCAGCCACCCACCAGACTGCTGCAAGGGGAGTCCAATTCTCTGGATCACTGGGTATTTTAAACCTCTGGGGCCTGAATGCAGTCCAGTCGCTGTCCTGGTTTTGGGGATCCCTGTGGGTGCAGACCCTCTGCCAAGCACCAGAGAGCTTGAATCCACTGCCCAACTTCCTGGTTTCTGTGCTCAGTACCAACCCTTCAGACTCCCTTGTCACTGAAGGATACCCTCTCCCAGAGCTCCACCTCATGAGGTCTGGGATATGGATCTGCTGCAAAGTTCCACCTGACACCCAAGGCATGCAGGAAAAAACTTGGCTTGGATTCTCTTCAGATCAGTCTGCTGGGCAGCAGGCAAGGGGAGCCGGACAGGATCTGAGACACCCTTATGCATGGGGGAAGGAGGGACCAGTTAGGAGCACCCCAACCGCACCACGTAGCAGCTGCTCTGTTTGTTCTGCATCAGGAGCCCTTTCCTAGACAGCAAGGGGGGCCAAGGGGAGTGTTGTGTCACTACCAGAGGCTGGTGGCAGATCCCTGCAATTGAATGGAATAGCCTGGCAGGCAGCATTGAGTGGAGCCCTTCTGTTGCCCGGAAAGCCCCTGCAGATGTGTTTCCTGTCCAGTGCCCAAGAGTGGAGTGTGTGTGTGTGTCTCTCAGGGCTGTTCTCACCCAGCTGCTTGAGTGTGGGTGTGTATCCAGGTGCCAATCTCAGCAGCAGAGCTTTATGTGTGTGTGTGTGTCCAATCTCAGCAGCGGAGCTTGGCGCGCGTGTGTGTGTGTGTGTGTGTGTGTGTGAGAAAAAGATACTTACTGCAGGTAATACCCTAATTTGCTCAGGAGTCTCTCTCTCTGCAGGCTGCTTTTCTCGGGGGCTGAGCTGTGTGTGTTTCTGGGGAGAGGTGGCTCCAGGCTAGCAGCTCTTGGTGTATCTAGGGGCTGTTTGTACTATGGCAGAGCTTGGTGTGTACATGTGTTTTTGGGGGACTGATTTAACAGAGCTACACCTGGCGGTGGCAGGGCGTCATATTTGGGTGCTGCTGTTGCATTGGGAGAGCCAGTTTTCTGTGTTTATATGTGGAAGCTGTTTCTTAAGTGGCAGAGGGACATGTGCGTGGTGCATGTTCTGGTGATGGGTTCTCCGTGATAGTGGTGTGTGTGTGTGTGTGTGAGAGAGAGAGACTTGTTTTTGCAATGGCAGAGTTGGTTGTGTGTACACCTTAGAGCTGTGTTTTCAGCATGTGTGCGTGCACCTATGTGCATGATTCTGAGATTTAGTTCCTAAGTAGGAGGTCTGTGTGTGTGTGTGTATTGAGGGGTTATTTTCACTGGGGTGAATCGGCTCATGTATATCTATCTGGGGGGCTGTTTGTGCCCAGGCTTGCTGGATAATGGATGAGCTTGTTTACAAGCTGAGTAGCTGGAAGCTGACAGAGTGCCGGCAAGTACCTTTGTCACCGTGCCCTCTCATCCATCTTTATCGGCATTTCCAGGTGCTCCTTCCTCTCTGCTTTCCCTTCAGACAACAGGCAGTGGAGAGCAGCCTTTTCTAGAAACATCCTCCTAGGCCAGTGAAACCTTCCCAGGTGTCTGGGGTGTGTGTTTAATTATCAAACCTGGATACGTTCTGTGGCAGAAACATCTTGAGAGAGATTCCCCTCCCGGTGGGTTGATATTAGCTGTGAGTCGTTTCTGGCAGGGCCCTGCGGCAACTCTTTATGGCAGATGGTAGAACCAAGGTGAACAGAGAATCCTTCTGCAGTCAGTGCCTGCGTCTCGTTCCATTCGGTGCCTACAGAGAGGTGCATGGCTGCGAGCTGCTCCCAAGCCATTCCCTCCAGCAAACCAGAAAAGAAGTCTCCTAAGAGGACTTCATAAAAGTCCAGACTTTTAAAATCTGAATCTGAAACCTCCAAATGGTGTATGTTGCTGCTCAGAGAGGTTCTTACCTTTGTAGCATTTTCTAAACGATGTCTGATGTCACTAAGAGGCTGAGTGGCCGGGATACAGCTTCTCACTCAGGTTTGCTGGTGATTCCAGGCTTTGGAAATGATATAAGGAGCAGCAATGGGTGAACCATGGCAGAGGGGGAAAGCAGGTTTCCAGAGCCTGGTGTCTCCTACTCATCTGAATTAGGGAGGTGGAGTCATACCAGCTGGTTAGGCCTAGAAATGGATGGGTTCCTCGATCACCATAGACAGCCTGAGAAGCTCCATTGGCTAAAACATGCCCTCGCCATCACTACCCCACACCGGGCCTGTGTAATTGGAGGCAGATGCCTCAGCCTGTCTTTCTCCCTTTGCTGAAGGGGGTTAGGTATTGGCCTCAGGCAATGTAGGGGCTGATGCTCTGGCTCTGTCTAGTAGACTGGCTGGGCCCAGTCCTCAGGTGGTGCAAATGCGTATTGCTCCACTGACTTTAATGGGGCTTCAGCACATTCTTACGTGCTCTGCTGGACAGGGCTGGCGGCTCGTGAATCAGACACACTTGGGTTAACAGTCTTGGCGACCGGAGCCCTCTGTTCATCCTCAAAGGCTTCTCCTGCCATTGTGCCTCCTGGGCCCTCACTCAGAGGAATCACCAGTTCAGGATTCATGGGTGGTTGAGGGTTTTCTGCTGAAGTTGTCAGCTGGGGCGTGGGATGGGGTGACCCGGGTGCCTTTCCCCTGGAAGCTGGATGGACACTCTACAACTCGTTTTGACAGGCTACTGGAGGGTAACAGCTTTTGGTCACTACTGGCATGTGCTGGATTTGAACTGGCGCTCTACAAATGAAAGGGTCCCAATCACAGTGTCCCCAGCTAACTGCAGCCACACTGCCTAATGTACCACCCGCACCAAGGAAAACATACATATGGAACAGCCCTTTCTGCCATGTATGTAACTTCTGATGGGCAGGCCTGGGGTGAGGTCTCTTCTGTGTAAACCCCATACATACACCATGTGATGATTTTCAGGACTAGTTTGTACATGGTACCTTACACAACACCTCTTAAATACAGATTATGACAACAGTGTGTTAGGTGTAGTGAGTGTGTCAGGCCTCGCAAGAGTTGCTGACACAGAACAGGGAACCACCAGTAGGCCTCTGTCACTCCCTCCGCCCCTTACAGTTTATTTTACTAGCAGGAGATCTGTGCATCTGCCATCCTGCTAGAGACCTGAATCTCCAGCAGCAGAAGCATGACTCTCTACAGTTTTGAGCTATGCTTTCCAGCAGAGACCTGGAGCAGATCCACGTGCTCCATGGATTGGGTATAGTGCACCCTGACCAGTGTGTTACAGAGGCAAGGTGAATCAAACACTTTGTCTTTGATGTTTATAATCCCAGTCTTTGGTCATGTCCCTTCGCGTCCTTAAAAATCTTCTCTTCCACATGTAAACCTCCAGCTGTGTTAACAGGGCCACCTCATCTGTATCCAGAGCTCCCTGTCCTGGCTTCCTGGCAGCAAAATCCTTCCTCTTTGCAGGATGCAAGTAACCTCAAAGCCTCACTTCTGACAAACCTGTACAGACCGGAAGGACAGGGATAAACCTAGGGCTTGGAGGGACACTATGTGAAGCCAACCCTCCCCCAACTAATCGTCGGTAACTCCTAGCAGGTCTGAATATATGCAGGGACCTGGGTGAACTGGAGGCAGCTATGAGATGGTTTAGGCAGCTGATGGAGAGATTGGATCCAGAGAAAGGGAGAATAGTGAGTGAGGTGGAGAAAGTGAATAAAGAAAAGTTATTTACTTGTTCCCATAATATAAGAACTAGGGGCCACCAAATGAATTAATGGGCAGCAGGTTTAAAACAAATAAAAGGAAGTTCTTCACACAGCGCACAGTCAGCTTGGGGAACTCCTTGCCTGAGGAGGTTGTGAAGGCTAGGACTATAACAGGGTTTAAAAGAGGACTGGATAAATTCATAGAGGTTAAGTCCATTAATGGTTATTAGCCAGGATGGGTAAGGAATGGTGTCCCTAGCTTCTGTTTGTCAGAGGGTGGAGATGGATGGCAGGAGAGAGATCACTTGATCATTACCTGTTAGGTTCACTCCCGCTGGGGCACCTGGCATTGGCCACTGTCGGCAGACAGGATACTGGGCTAGATGGACCTCTGGTCTGAACCAACTGCCATTCTTATGTTTTACATCTCCTTGTTCATTGGCCTAGCAGGTGGCAGAGCTCTCAGCCTTATCCTGGGAGAGGAAGCAGAGAGCAGAGCCCTTTCCCTAGGTCAGGTGGGGAGGAAAGGGGTCAAAGCTTGGAAGTGGTTATCTGACCCCCTCCTTCTTGTGGGGGTTAGGATCTGGTGGGACCCAGATCCCTTTCCATCCCTGATTTAGGGGTTGCAAATCAGGAAAACAGACCAAAGTCCAGAAACCCCAATCCGCATCCCTTGGTTTGCCCCTCTCTGATATTCCACCCCCCAGGAAATAGTGACAGACACCAGTGTGGAGGGTACGTTATGCAGCGGGACCTCCTCCCTGTTACTGGATCAGGGACATGCTTCCCAAAGCCTCGGGAGCAGACGGTGCCTCCAGTGTGTTATTGCTTAATGACTTTCCGCCCCTTCCCTGACGTAACCTGTGCATGAACTTTTAAAATAAATGGTTTGGCTTATGAGCCTCCACTCTGGTGTGGAGCCACGAGCCATTGCGTGTCTAATGAGCCAGAGCATTTGCTGCCTCCTCTGCAGCAGGGCTGGCTATTCATATCCATCGCTCAGCAGCACTGCGGGGGCCTCTGGCCAAGGGATTGTGACCCTCTGTCCTGGGCTTGGCCTAGGGGAAAAGCATTTGCCGTGGATTCATGTCTGTCACAGGCTGGCAGCCAAGGGTTAAGGGAGCCCTCCACCTGTCTGGCACTAATGATTCACCCTAAGGCAGGGGTTCTCAAACGCCATCGAACTGCGACCCCCATCTAACAATAAAAATTACTACACCAGGAGGGGGGACTGAACCCTGACCCCAAGGGCTTCAGCCCCAGGCAGTGGGCTTTGGCCCAGGCACTGGGGCTTGGCCCCGAGCTTTGGCTTCAGCCCTGGGCCCCAGCAAGTCTAATCCAGCCCTGGCGACCTCATTAAATTGGGGTCACAACCCATAGCTTGAGAATAGGGTTGCCAACTTTCTAATAGCACAAAACTGAACATCCCTGCCCTGCCTCCTGTCTTGCCTCTTCCCTGAGGCCCCACACCTACTTGTCCCGCTAGCTCCATCCCCCTTCCTTCCCTCGCTCACTCTCCCCCACACTCATTCACTTTCATCAGGCTGGGCAGGGGGTTGGGGTGCAGGGTCCTGGTGGCACTTACCGTGGCTCCCAGGAAGTGGCCGCCAGGTCCCTGCAGCCCCTATGTGCATGGGCGGCCAGGGTGTCTCAGCACGCTGCCCTCATGACTGCAGGCGCCAACCCCGCAGCTCCCATTGGTCGCGGTTCCTGGCCGATGAGAGCTGCAGAGCTGGAACTCAGAGCGGGGGCAGTGTGCGGATCCTCCCTTGCTGCCCATGTGCCTAGAGGTCAAAAATCAGACGCTTGGCAACCCTATTTGAGAATCGCTGCTCTAGGGCCTGTTGCCAGCAGAGCCATGCCCAAGTACCCGTTTCTCAAGCTCACGTAGGCTTTGATACTGAGTGCTCTTCTCTCAGGGACAATCACAGAGGAATTTAGGCTGGAGGGAGCCCTCGCACTGCCTGACAGGCTAATTTCCCCTGGGCACAGAGAAATCCAGGCCCAAGGAGAGACCCTTCTCCTTATCTCTTGCTCAAGGGATGGTAGAATTAAAGGTAACTAGAGCAAGGACACACCAAAACATTGGGTGGCACAAAATGTCTTCCTCCTCCCAGATATTGTCAATCTTTGATCTTCCTTCACAGACCCTGTCCCTCACGCTCTGCCTTTCCCTTCCCATCCTCTAGACTCCTTGATCGGATGAATAGACTCGGGGGATGGAATTCTCCATGGACACACGTCCTGTGCCCCGACTCTGAAGTCAGTGGTTTTTCACTTTGCCCTTGGTTCCTCACTAACTTCTCGGGCCTCCTTGCATTGCCGGTCCTGACCTCAAGCATCTTGCTTTCCTCTGCATCCATTGGCATTCTTCTAGAGCCTGTCACTTCCCGTGTACCTGCTGGGACATTGCCCAGTGAATCCCAGAACTGATTTGCAGGCACTTCCTTCCCCTAGGAAAAGTGTGATGCCTTAGCAATGCCTCTGCTAATACTGCCGGTGCATACAGGAAAGTAGGAAATCACACACTCAGTACGAATGCTCAGACCTGAGCTGGGGATGTTGGTTGCAAGGCGCAGAGCTGAAAGGTACCGGGCTGACGCTCACGTTCTTTAGTTATCTCTAGGGCAACAGCAATGTCAGTTCCCTCGTGGCCCCTTGCTGATGTGCCTCATCCCTGGCTCTGAATTGACCATCTCTTGGTATAAGCCCAATTCTCTCTCCATGGCACCATTCAATTCCTGGCCTCTTTGCTGGCCCTGCCAACAAATTGGGAGACTCAGTGCCAATTATGGTAGTGAATGTTGTGTTGTGGACACTAGGGGGAATGGACTGAGCCCTACACTCTCACTTGACACAGGCAATGAAAGGTACTTCTGTCCACCACCAATGTGGGTAGGATGTGAGCCAATAAAATAGATGTGAATAGTTGAATGGTCCGTTCCAATTCCTTGGACTGTGCAGTCCCCTAGGCGCAGGTGCTGCATACACCCACAGTTCTGCGCTGCCTTGTCTGCTAACTGTACAGCCTAGGAGAGCAGCAAACGTGTCGCTTATAGAGCTGGCAGGATGCTTAAGGAGCTAAATTTATTTCATTTTCCAGACTGCAGCTGGGAAAAAAAAATAAGGAGCCATTAGGCTGTCTGTTGTCAAGGAACTTTACAGGGGCATCAGTGCTTGGTGTTTGTCTTTACTGAGACATTAAATGTATCGAGACCTGTGATGAAATGTCTGGATTGGAGTCAAGGGGCAAGAGGGATGGGAGGGCAAACCAAAGCAGGTAAACTTCACCAATCCAAATACTCCCCATTTTGTGGTTGAGGGGGCACATCTGATTTTTCACTGCTCATTTTCATGCAAGCTTGAGTGGTTTTAGAGTTCCTAAACTTAATGCACAGCTGGGCACCTTTCCCCCGTCTCTGCTCCTCACTCCTTAATGCCGAGTGGTTGGTGCTGTTTCCAGACAGATGGAATGTATACAAGGGAATCCAGAATCAGAACATACACTACCATTATACCTGGGGGAACCTGGGCCCAGGGCCATAGGCTGTGGGATGGATTCCCCCCTTCTCACCCTGTGCCATCAATTATTTGACTGACTTCAATGTAGAAGCCAGTCCTGTCGCTGGCCCATCCCCTGCTATTTGTCAGGAATCCTAAGGGTTCCTTTGTTTGCCGCCTACTGTCAACTCACAATCACTCTCTCCACACTGTTAAATAACAGTTATGAACCTTAGCCAGCTGGGCTATGTATGCATACAAGCCAGGCTCTTTGCAAGCTGGGAGCTGGGGACACTTTCTTGCCAACTGCTCAGAAGCCTGCAACAAATGGAATGGAATGTAGACCTGAACCCTTTGGTGACTGTCAAAGGGTGCAGAGGAAAAAAAAAGCAAAGGGAAGAGGGGGGAAACTCTACCATCAGGCTGACTGACAAAGACGGGAAGGGTTAATGGTGATGGAGAGAGAATAGGCATGGGATGAAGATTACGCTGAAGAGATCTCACCAACAAGCAGAGCTGTCCTTTCCTCCTGTTAAGCCATCAAATGCATCTCTGCATTGTGCTGGTTCCGACTGATGCCTTTTCCCCCCAAATCAGGAGAGAGATGCAAGGTAAAGTGTTACTGTCTGTGATTCTGAACACTGCACCTTAGAGATGATTGGATCCTCTCTAGCCTTTAGCACATCCCACAAAGCATTTCTGACAGCTTGGGGGATGCTATTTTTTAGGGTCTCCTCTCCCTTCTCTTTGTGTTGTACTCAATGGATCGCAAGGGTCTATGGCAATTTGAGCATTAAAGTCTTTTGCCCGTGGGTCACCAGGTCAAACTGAGCTTGGGTCAGTGGTGACTGAGGGTTTTTACTGCTTGCTGACATGTACAAAGTGACTTTTGGATCTGTCTGCTGCCAAGTATCCTCATCACCAAAGCGCCTCTCTTTGGCCATCTTAAGCCATGAGGCCATGAAGATAAAGCCCATTCACATTCTTCAATGTTGGATGTCGAGGTGCATGGATGAGACATCTGGGCAAAGCGATGTGGAGGAAGCTGTCTGCTATCCATGCCGCAGCTCTCCTGAGGTTATACAGAGATCTCCAGTTTTAATGGCTGCCCACAGGAGTGGTACAAACCAGGCCGATGCCCTAACACAACAATGGTGCAAAGAGAAGAGTGGAGGAATCCAAAATGGAGGCGGGGCCAGACTCTAAATTTCACTAGCACAATGTGAAAATAGAATAATAATAGAATATCAGGGTTGGAAGGGACCTGAGGAGGTCATCTAGTCCAACCCCCTGCTCAAAGCGGTACCAACGGGTTAGTGGCAGCCACAGCGAAGCCTGCAATAGACAAGCAATGTGTTGCTCAGACTCAGCATGGCCAAGAGACCTGTTGTTGCCTTCTATAGGAGCTGTAACTGAAGGCTACATTTGGCAGACAGCCCTGGGTAAAGGAAACTAAAATATGCCTCCCTTGAGGTAATAAATGAATCAAAGGGCTTCTCCCTAGAGCATGGCTCTAAAGGTACCCAGTACATGCTGTCCCAGGGTTAAGGGCTGGAAGGAGGGGTGAAATTTTTATTAGCTAAAAAAACCCAACCAAACAAAAAATGGCATTTTTGGGGCCTTCAAAAGTATTTGTGAATTTGGGTCAAATTCAATGGATAATTTTAGCTAAAAAGAATAGAAAAAAAAATTGTAGGAAAAAAATGTTTCATTTCCACTTTTTGTTTTGAAAGTGCAATTTATTTTCAAATGTGACCAACTTAAATAATTAAATTGAAAAAAAAAGTGCAAAAAGGGGGAAGGAAAAAAATTCACGCAACCTGAAAACATCTGAATCAAAATGAAAAACTAAATTAAAAAAATCATTTTGTGTCAAGCAAAAATGGTTTGGTTGATTCAAAAGAAATTAAGTTTTCCATTTTAGTTAACATTTTTGAGAGGATAAAAAAACGTTTTTCAGTTTGAACTGAGGTGGATTTTTTTCCCCTCGAATTTGGCTTCCAAAGTGAAAAATCAATTATTCACTCAGCTCTAGCCATGAGAGGCTATGCACGTGGATGTGTTTGAGAGCTGGTGGACTCTTGAGGTGGTCACTGCCCCCTGTGCCTCATTGCCCCGCTCTGTATAATGGGGATAAATACTACTGGCTCTTGGTTTGTACAGCACTTTGAGATAACTGATGGGAAAAGAGCTAGAGAAGGATTAGGAGATTGTGATGTAGATAATTTCTATGAGTACTTCTAGGGGCTGGGCACTGGAACAGTTAAGTAGAACCCCACCTTCTTAGCGTCATGTTTGTGGTCCCCAGGCTGTAACACCATTGACTTCAGTAGATCCATTAGGGATGGATTTGGTTCATTGTACTTAGAGAGGAAAAGGCTGCCTTGTCCAATATTTTTGGGTTCTGTGGAGGGGCTGCTTCCCTTTGACATCCAGTACAGTGAGGTCCTGCTTTTCATTGAAGTGAATGTAGCTTTTACCATTTTCCAAAACATAATGGAAATGTGGGAGCATTTTTTAATGGATGTATGGATGGGGGCTGCCTGGTGAGTCAGTGTGAAGCAACAGAAGCAGCAACAAGCATGGCTGAGAGCTCTTTTTTCAGAATATCCCCAGGTTCAATCATCGCTGGGTTTTGTGGTCTGTTATGGTCCAATTGTTGAGTTCGCTGCTATTGTAACTTTAAGAATTACACCCGTGCAGGGTACAGCTACAGTCAGCCATGTATCAACGCCGTGCCAAAAGTCCTAGACCATTGTCAGATCAGAGGTAACTCAGCCAATCACAAACCTTACTCTACAGCTAACTTGCATGCAACAATGTCATTGGTTGTATGAGGGACTTAAGAGATGGTGGATTATTTGGCCCAAATGCCACTGAGCAAATCAACACAAATCTCCCTGCATAGCTAGCTCCTCCACAAACAGACTGATACAACCACCCCTGCAACATAACCAGCATGCACAATAATTCCAGTCACACAGAGCCCTCACTGCAACATGCACCCCTCATTTGCCACCTGCATAAATCCATGTAGGTCTCCCAGACCAATACAACCTGCACGCTAATCAACACAACTACTCACACAACAACATAATCTGCATATGCAATAACTCCAAGTAGCTCCAGTTAGCACCTCCTCATTCACCACCTGCACAAATCCACATAAATCTCCCTGCACAACCACCCCCACAAATGAACACAGCCATCCACACAGCACAACTAGCAACTCCAAACACGCACAGCTCTTTATTGCAGCATACACCCCATTCGCCATCCCCACAACTTTCCCAGCACAACTCTCACACAGCACTACTATCCACACAGCAACACAACCAGCATACACAATAATCCCAAACATCACTCTGAAGACTAGAATGTCTGAGTCAATGTGAAGTAGTGGCAACTGCTTCACAAATGGATGAGAGTTCCTTTTCTTTAGAATGTCACCAGGTTCAATCATCACTGGGATTCACAATCTGTTACTGTTCAGCTGGAAAGTTCTTAGCCATATTTTGCTATATTTACACATATGACTTTCTGTATTATACCCTTGTGGTAGCTCGGACTTTCAGCTCCTAGTGTATATGTATATTAAAAAACCCAAATTGCAAGGCTGCCTTGCAGGCATGCAACTGTCATGTTTGACAAATACTTGGTTTCAGACACTGGGAGTATTTGCACTGCCACTGAATATTCTGTCTGAGTGATGAAAGGCCCTGTACAAATATGGTATTTGCATCCATATTGATTACATTATGATTGGAATTATATTTGCTGACACTAAATGCATTATATGTGTGATTTACACGGGCAGTGCTTGTCTGGGCCAACAGACCTGGGCCCAGATTCCATTGTTCTCAAGTGATGATTGGCACAGGAATGGAAACAGGGAGGCAGCAGGAGCAAAGTTGATTTTAAGCCTCCCTGTGTTTGGGGCCACTCAGGCTTTCTCTGGTCTCAGGGCTACACTTGCCAATGCTCATCTGCAATAGCCCTCAGGGTCCATTGTGGTGTCCAAGCCTGTATACTTTGGGGCTGTGTGGGGGGTGACGGGATGGCAACACAGAGCCATCTAGCAGCTCTTGGCAACACAGAGAACTGCCTTACACTATCTGTGTAACAGCAGGGCCCAGAGGCCTCAACTGAAATCAGAACTCCCTTGTGCTAGGAGCTGTACATCCACATGGTGAGAGCCAGTCCCTGCCCAGAAATGACAGATCAATGGTGGAAGGAAAAATGGAGAGGCAGACAGGGGAAGATACTCTCACAGACAGTCAGGGTCGGGCACAGAACCCAAGTCTCCTGAATAGCAGACTAATGCCCTACCCACTAGACCATACTTCCTACATCAGCTTTATACTTCCCCTCTGCTTTGCCAGAGTGATTCAGAGGGGCGGGAGGGGAATGCAGACTGCAGCCCCCTCTGTCCAGAACCTCTCCTGGATGAACAGTTAATTGCATGGTTTGGTTTCCTAGGAGCTCCTCACTTCTTTTAAGACACTGCACTTTTATCTCTTCTTGACCAGCATGCTCACTAAGGATGCTGATTCCCCTGTCTTTGTTTTCTGAGTAAAATATCTCCATCCTCTGCCTTTTTTGGTGGTGTGTGTGTGTCGTATTTAACTCAATTGCACTGTCCTTGTGGGTTAGCAAGAAGAGGCGCTGCGGTCTTAGTTGTGGTTTTGTCCCTTACTGGGAACAGCTAGATAGAATCTCTGTGTGCATGTGTGTGGCGAACGAGTATGCAGAGAAGTCATAAATTTACTTGAAGGAACTAGCATTTCTGGTACTGAGCCAGGGGAGTTACTGTACAAGCCCCTAATAGTTCCCTGGAATTTGCACGAAGAACTGCTCCACTGCTCTGGGAATGTGAGCTTGGCCGATGGTGCCTCCAAATGGCTGGGGAGATCCTGTCAACTTCTCGTCGGCAGCCAAAAGAGAATTTGTGATAAGCTGATTAAAAACCAAATACATTTGGGCTGATGAGTCTTTTTCTCTTGTGCTTCAAAGGCAGTCCTCCAGCAGGCAGCTAACAGGAAAGAGCACAGAAAGAATAGGAGTAGAGAAAGTGGAGAACAAGATGGGGAGACGATGAACAGGGGGGTAGGATGGCAGAACCATATTGGGGGGGATGACAGAATGAGCTTGGATTTGGGGAAAAGAAGAGGTCTCCTTCAGAGTAGGGGAAATGTAGCATTAACCTTTTCCCCCTCCTCACATCTCACCAACCTATCTGCTATGTTCTGAGTTTCTCAATCATGAGGATCAAAGGCAGGTGGATGAAGAATCCAATTTAGCCAAAAGCAGGGTCATCAGAAGCCTCCACCCCATTTGCGTGGGTATCCACACCCAGAATGCACTGCAGAGCTACAGCTGGGTAATCCCAGTTGTGTTCGTCCTGGAGGCTGCAGAAATCAGGCAGGGAAGCTGAGCTATTTGTTCTCAGCCTTTCAATACAGATGTAAAACTGAGGACCTTGACCACTTGTGGCCTTTAAAATACCTGTGGGAATTTTTAGCCCTGGTGTCCTGGCCGAATTCTAGCTCAGTCATTAATTCTGTTTTAATCCCTCCTG
Organism: Gopherus flavomarginatus; assembly: GCF_025201925.1. Lineage (NCBI taxonomy): Eukaryota > Metazoa > Chordata > Testudines > Testudinidae > Gopherus > Gopherus flavomarginatus. The sequence continues at coordinate 18,743,388 of NC_066629.1, read as the reverse complement.
AAGTTCCAAACTGAATGTTCTTTGCTTCCTGTCCTGAGCTGTTATGCAGTGTTGGCCAGACACTTTCCTGTTGTGGCCCCGTTTCACTGGTGGTTGAAATGATTATGAGTGTACACCCCTGGCTTGTCTCACAGGTATTGTATGGTTTATTAATTCCTTCTTCTTGCTGTGGTGAGTAGCTCAAATGAAAGAGGCCAAAGGAGTGCAAAGAATCACCACCGTGGCTGGTCATTTCCCATATGGACAGACATTTAGGATGGGACAGGCTTTCTTAGAAGGAATGTGTCCTGGTTTTGGCAAGACTGGTGGTTCCTTAACAGCTTTTCTTGGGGGCAATTTGTCTCTTACTCTTCAGGCCCTGGCTAGAAACCAGAAGCGCAGAGGCTGCTATTACTTGGATAATTTATATCACAGTAGCACCTATAGGCCCAAGGCAAAATCAAGGGCCCATAGAACCAGACACTTCACAAACATGTTCAGAGTCAGATTCTCCGCTCATGTCAATCAGCATAACTTTGATTTGCACCCATGAAGGATCTGGCCCTTGGTCCTTATCTAGATTAAGACAAGACTCAACAAGTGGGTGAAACAGACACTTGGAGGCTATGGGGGCGGAGGAGGTGACAGTGATAGGAACATGAGGCTAGATATAATACATTAGCTATATGACAGTGTGGGTTTCGACTCAAAACGTGGGTTTTTTTTAAAAGACCACCTGGTAGCTGTTATCAGCTGGCAATACGTTGTAGGCATCATCCTGAGGAGATATGTCAGACACATAGATTGATCCTAATGGTCCCTTATGGTCTTACAAATGAGTGTGATTTCCTGTACAACACAGGCCAAAGATGATCATCCTGTGACTTTTGCATTGAGGACAATAACTTGTGGCTAAATTAGAGCTAATCTTTTAGAAAGATATCTAGCTTTGATTTAAAGACTCCAAGACATGGAGAATCCAACACTAAAGAGGTGTGACATTTTTCATACAAACCCATTTTCAGTGAAAAATGTTGATTCGGTGATACCGGAACATTTCATGAACTGGCATCAGTTTTGCCAAGTTATTTCAGTACGTGGAGGGAAAAAAACTCTAAAAATTTCAGTAGAAATAGTGTTTCATTTTGAGATTTTCAAAATGAAAGGTTTCAATGTTTTGGTTTGAAATTAATTATTTTTTTTTCAACATTTCCCTTAATTTTATATTAAGAATTAAAACATTCAAAAGTGCTCAACAGTGAATAAAACATTTCATTTGATCCCGTATAATTTTTTTGTGACTTTTCAGTTTGTCAAAAATTTCAGGTTTGATTTGACAGCAAATTTTTTTTTAAATTGCCACCAAACCAAAAAAATCTGGTATTGACACTGCTCTATCCATCATTACCCTAGGTAAGCTGTGCCAATGGTTACTTACTTTACCTCTTTCAAATTTGCATCGGGAGAAGTAGGGGATTAGAGAATGATTTGGAGCGGCCATTCCAGGCATAAGGCATACCATGCAAATGAAAAATAATAGGGAACAGCGCATGATAACTCCTCTACCCACAGTATAACTAGGAGTTCTTTCTATTATGATTACAGGAGCAAGAGATTATGAAACTGATGTAAATAATCAACATCAATAAGTGCAATACAGCTCCAGCTCCATTAGGGACAGAGGTAAATTCCCATCTGAGAGGAGTGATGTTCCACATAGAAATATACTTCGGGTTTGCCTCCTGTTCAGGTGCTTGTTATCCAAACAAACTACCAGTTCATGCAATGTCTTTAATCAGATCCATGGAGAGATTTTTCATTTTGCCAAACAGGCTTATTAGTCAAATTATTAACAGCAAGAATATTACTTCTCTGCTAATGACTCTGTAATAGGTTGCACTGGGATAATATAACTACTGAAAAGTCCGTATCTTACCAAAACCATCTCCTTTTCCCCATGAGTGATGGGTTTTTCCCCTCATTAGTGGGAAATGATGTGTTATCCTTCCAGTAGCAGATCTGCTTTCCAGTAGTTAGAGAACGCTACATTAGGTTTCAGAGATGCTACCCCAGGTATTGGGTTTAATGAAGAACTGGCATCTTCAGAGTGTCTGGTTTTGATGTTGCTGAGCAGCCAACATCTGGGTTCTTATCTGAACCTTCTGGGTCTGGAAATCTCACAAAATCGAAATCGCAGTTTTGCATGAGCCTTTAGGCAAAACTAGAACTGACCCCAGGGAACCATTGGTGAGGTTTCTAGTAGTTTGTATGATAGCAAGAGTATTGTTCCAGGTCAGGAACTAGCCTGTGACTCGGGAGATGTGAATTCAGCTCCTGGCTCGGATACAGACTCCCTCTGTAATCGTAGGTACTTATTTAGTCTCTCAGTTATCCATCTGTAAAATGAGGATGGCAGGAACTGTTTGCCAGGCCTGGATTCAACTATGTGAACTTGCATAGGGCCCCCGTCTCAGGGTGAACCCCAGAGGGTGGAATAAACAGGTTGGGCACCTAATGGCTTGGGGATCACATCGGGCCGGCCAGATCATTTTGTTTCACCCTCCACCCCATTACTCCACATGCTAGAAGGGTTAATTCTCCCCGCGTCCTGATCTCACCACATTGCTGTGACCTACTGCTGGGCCTGGCCACCCAGGGCATGCTGCGAGAGAGAGAGAGAGAGAGAGAGAGAGAGCTCTGTTACTCTGGTAGTGGGTGGCACTGCCTAGTGGCCCAGGGAGCTGTTTGTTTGGAAGCAAAGCATGCTTGGGCTATTGGTGCTGTGCTGCTGAAATGCCCTGAGAGTTGGTGCTGCTTGTTGTTGGTATGGAGCCTCTTAAAAAAAACCAAACCAAAATATGGCCCGCCAAATAGTTTTAGAGGGTTTTGTAAGCCTCCACTATGGCTTTCTCATGCTGTCTAGTTTAAGCAGGGTGGGGCAGAGTGGGGAAAGCTATTGTCATAGTGCACAAGGTCCCAACATTTTTTCATCGGACCCTAATCTAGCTGGGGCCTCTTGGCACTATAATAATGAATATTAAAGTCATGCTGATGCCTTTAACCGGAACTAGATCCACATGGGTTTTCCCCCGAAGATGAAGTTTATGGTATATGTAATTTGTTTGTAAATACACAAATACACTCATTAAATAATTAGCATAAAATGTCACACATGGAGCTGCACCGAATTTGGCAGCTGTGCATTTCGCTCATTTCAGGAAATGAAAATAGACTTGTCCTTTTCATTTTGGTTTCCTGCAGACACATTCGCAAATAATTTTATTTGATGGTGGGGGAAAAACAATCATCAAATCATTCACTGAACGTTATCTGATGATCTACGGTGTTAGGGGAAAAACAGCAAAATAAATATTCATGATTAATTGGACAAAAATTGCCAACCCTCCTTGAATAAATTATTTGCACCAAGTAATGCAATTTGCTTTGGTTACTAGTCAGTTTCACTTCCCAATTCCAGTGCACTTGCACAAAACTGTGTGATGTCTGGGTTGCAAACACTGCAGGGGACAGTCTTCATTGGAATGCAGTAAAAATTGTGGCACCTTTACTGTTGATCTCAGGGGTTCGGAGGATTTTAAAAAAAAATCAGTGTTTGGCCTAAATTGCCCTGATGTTGTCCCTTTAATTCCGCATCCCAGGTATGAGCTAGTGACCCTTTGGGTTTTTACTGGAGGGAGGCTCAGCTGAGGTGTTCCCCCATGCAGAATGCACACGGGGTCTGATTGTCCTTTCATTTTACCCCCGTGTGACTCAGGAGTAACTGCATTGAAACCAACAGAATCGTACCTCATAGCTCCTGAGTGAGCACTGAACCAGGCCCACTCTGTCCAGGTACTGGTCACTGAATATGACAGTCGCCCTGCTTCCTCTCACATCTCCCCATTTCAATACCGAAGACACTCAGCTCCTCTGCAGCTGCAGCTTAGAGCATTACTAATCCGCTCAGCTCCCTCCGAGCCGTCTGCAGCCTACTGTGTGCAAATCTCTGCTGTGTGCATGCGGGAGGCTGACCAAATTGCCCATGTCTTCTGGTTCCCATAAAAACGACACCAGTAGCTGTTTGAATCTCATAAAGGGGAGCGGGGAGGGGGAAAGGAGCAGGCGAGTTAAGCCGAGGGGCATCTGTTTATAGTCCCCGTTCTAATCACATTTTAATTAACTTTTATTTAAAAGGTGGATTTATTGGCATACTAAGTGTGGGTGTGCAGGCACATGCCATTAAATCTTCTGGAGCCACCTTGCTTTAGATTGCTTCATTGGGATACAGCAGTCGATTGCTAATGCAAAGGGACCTGGATTGTTCAGCTGGGAGGGAGATGTCCTGCAGGGTTCTCAAGCTACCAGCTGCATGACTATGCTGCGGGGGGAAAATGCCTAGGTTGGAAGTAAGGTTAGGCAATGCAAAGCATGATGGGCTTAAAAACAAACAAACAAAAAAAATATGTCAAGGGAAGAACAAAATAAGAAGCAACCAGCAATTCAATTCCCCTCACACCATCCACAGGTGTGAATACCAGCGATTGAGGTGGGTTTGGTTCAATGGGGCTGGCTTCAGGATGCAGGAATTTGGACCAGCAAAACCTATGAGATCCTTTGTGTAGGCACTTCTCTTAAAATGTGCAAAGCAAACCTTGAAAGCTTCATCTCTTGTTCAGATCAGTGTCCAGAAGCTTTGATTCTAATTCTGAGCAGGGCCTCAAAGTCTTTGTCCTGTGTGTGTGTTGCGGGGCTAGGAATCTCGTGAAATTGGGCTTCATTTGGGAGACTTCCTTATAGGACTTGCTGTTTTCATTTAGAGTGTCATTACTATCATGGCATTTCTGCCTCCTGCTTCCCTTTACGTTTAACACCTGTCCGCCGGTCTCCATGTGTTACTGGACATCACTGAGCTCCAAACTCCTCTCCATCTGTCTTTCCCGCATCTGTTCTCCATCCTCTTTATTTCTGTCCTCTGTTCCCCTTCCTATCTTGTTCCCCTTCCCTCCTTTTACAAATCTCAGCCCCTCTTTGCCATTCTCTGCTGAGTCACTGAAAGAACAAAATTATCTCCCCCGGCCCTGACATGCACACAAGCCCTGTACTGAGTCTGCCACTCTAAGCACATCCCCTGTAATCTTCCCTTTTCTTGTTGGCTTTTGCCTGGAGTATAAACCCTGTGGAGACTGACCACTTCTATTCCGTGCTTCTCAGAGCCCTGCCCTCTGTTCTGAAGGGGCTTCCTTTCTCAGCAAGCTGGATTCCTTTGAGCAACCCTGAGCTCCTGCTTAAAAATAACAGTCCCTTTTCCTGTAGAACAGGTAGAATTTGAAGGCTTTGAAGCAAAAGTTTGGGGGCAGGGGAGGAATACCTGGAGCATGGTGTAGCGTGTGAGGTGCTATCACTTCCCAACAGAGGGCCCAGCTCTGAGCCTGTCTGATGAAGTGTCTAACGGCTTCTTAGCAGCAGCGTCTGCTCTGGAAATGAAACCCATGTTTTACATCTCATTGCAGGCAAAGCCGGCTGCTGATAAACCTGTCAGGAGCAATCGCGCCCCTCTGCAGATAGCCTGTCAGCCTCCTGTCTGCACAGTTTTTTAACCAGTGCTGCAGCTTCGGTGCCTGAGGAGAAGGCGATACCATGGCGGGGTGGAGGTGGGGAGTGGGAATTCTCTTACGGTTCTTCTGCCCTCATCCAAAGCTCTTGCGTTGGTCTTAGTGCCGTGTTAGTGACCCACGCCCTTGGGAATACATTGGGAAGGGTGCTGGCTGTCAGGCTGGGGATGCTGGAGGGTATCCATTAGCCACCATCCCACTTGGGAACTCCAGGAGCTGAAAGGGAGGGAAATAAGAATTGCAGAGAATAGCTAAGAGGAGCAGTTGCCTTGCATCCTTCATACTCGACAGGGGGCCTGTAAATGGTCTTTGGCGAACAAGAGGTTGACTCTGGCTCAGCCTCATTTTCACTTTTGCAGAATGCCTTTGGCAAAGCTAACCGCCAGCCCCTTGGCTTATGACATGGGCCTTGTTGTTTCTTAAGGGAAAGACCTCACTGACTGTGCCTGGGTTTGTTTCTGTGAACAGATGGGGCTGGTGCCACAACCCTGGATCTCATTCCACCAGCTGGCTGGGCTGTGGCTCAGTTCCAGATCCAAACTCTCCACGCACTTTGGGGGATACTTGGACTCTAGGGTTTGATTCAGGCCCAGACACCTTTCTGCTTCACACAGATCCAGAGCCACTGCCAATTAACAAAGCTAACAGTGCAGCAAGAGGCACAAAGAAAACCAGAACAGGGCCTCATCCTCCCTGATTGAACTGACCTCGTTATCTCTAGCTTGCTTGCTAGCATATATATCTGCCCCTGGAAATTTCCACCACATGCATCTGAAGAAGTGGGTATTCACCCACGAAAGCTCATGCTCCAAAACATCTGTTAGTCTATAAGGTGCCACAGGATTCTTTGCTGCTTTTAAAGAAAACCAGAACTCACTGAAAGGCCAGTTCTGCATCTCTTCTCTTGCTCTATGAGTGAGATGCAATGAGAGGGCAGCTGAGATGGCCAAATCCATTCAGGGCCATTCCCTTCCCCATCTGCTCTTCCCTGCTTTCATCTGTCGGCATGAGATGGGCAAGGTCTCCGTTATCCGAAGGGAAGTTTGGAAACACTCCAGCAGCACCTGCCCATTTTATGATGCTTTTTTTTGAGCCTTTGCCAGCTTACCTATTGTTGCTTCAGCCCCCAAAGCAGGACTCTGGAGCCGAACACCTGGCATCTGTTTTTCATCCTCTCTACACGTTTTGCTCCTTTAATGCTTGCAACATCTAAACTCGAGCTCTGGGATGTTTGAACAAAACAGCGCAACCCCCTGGAGACTGGAGAGGGCGGCATTATCAAGGTTGTTATTCCATTCGTCTCAGGCAACGCTGAGCACTGGGGATCCATTTGTACCTGGGTCTGCGGGGGCACAGCAAGACTTCGGAAAACCAACAGCCCCAGTGCAGGATGCGGTGGGCGTGTGTACGGGGAACACGTCACCTGTTGCTGAAGCTGCGGTTGCCTCTGGGGTGGAAATGCAGCAGGCAGCCTGTCGGCAGTATTGCATGGTGTTTTGGGGAGGAGAAGTTGCTGATACACCTGAAGCCGTAGGGAGAATTTAGGGAAGATGGGATGTAGTTTTTGGAGTTGGAATCTGGAAAGGACATTGGGGCTAACATCCCTGCCCTCTGCTGTGCCTCTGCTGCTCTGAGAAGCATGCTCTGTTGTGCCTGCTAGATGGGGGGAGGTGGGACAGGTGATCAGGCAGAGAAAGGGAAGGGGTCAAGTTTGCTTACACTGAAGAGATGGCTGCCCTGCGGTGGCACAACTGCAGCTCTGTAAGCAGGAGGCTCTTGCTGCAGAAAACCTCCCTGCTGTTTTGAGATGCAAAACAAGCTAGCAAGAAGGAGCAGGGGGGTGATGGTAGATGTGCAGGACAGGGTCAGCTGGGTTATTTAAGGGTATGAGCTGATCTCACAGCCCTCTGTCTGTCTCTTCCTCTCTCCATCTCCCCCTGACCTAGGGGAACCTTTCTTTTCATATGCCCTGAGCAGATGGTTGATTTTGTTTCCACACTTTGGCTTCAGCCAGCATAATGCCCTGCTGTAATGCTCCGGCACAAAGAAAGGCCTGTGAGTGGAACTGAAGTGACTGAGACATGGAATCCCAGACAGAATGAGATCTCTCAGCCCTCTCTATCTCCTCTGTGTGCAACACCCACGTGCCCCCTCTCGCACGCTCACTCTCTGCTCTTTGCTCTTCTGAATAGGCAAAGCCCACAGAGGAGAGGCTCTCTCCAGCAATAACAGGACTGGGGGTGTTGTGGATGGTGGGAAGCAGATATGCCAGGCTGGAATGGGCACATGCCTCAAGGGGAATATTACAGGAGCTCAGCTGAAAGGCACGTATATAAATGCATAAGCAGGGGATGTCTGCAACGCTCTGAGTCACACACGGCCCAGGTGGATTGGGCTGAGTGGTGGCGTGTCTTCTGATGACAGCATGGGATGGCCCGGGCTGGTCTCGCTGGTGCTCTGCAGCTTCACCAAAGCACATACGTTAGCTCTTCTGGGCAGGTTGCTTCAACCCTGAGCCTTAGTTTCACCTTTTCCCCACCTTGTCCAATGGGATCCCATGCACCTGCCTCCCCGAGATGCATGAGATCACAGGTGGGGCTGGTGGCAAAACCTTGGATCTCAACACCACTGGGCTTCGGGGTCTTTGAATGCTAGAATATCGCTGCTTGAGCCTGTCTCTGAAGCCACCAGGGTGTTATCCTTCAGTGTAGCTGCCCCAAGGCTAATCCCTCATTTCACAGTGACTGGGTTAAACAGCTGCATCCTAGTGCCCACCATGTCTGTGCTGGAGATCTGCACTGGGGCCGCTTTTCCTCTGGCTGAAATCCCGGTATAGGTGAGGACTTAGGAGCACATTCTGCATTCCAGGCCTCAGAGGCTTCCCTGGCAATGATCTCTATGATTTACCATGCAAGAGTGGGGGCCCACACAAGGGGGTGCCCATTCCCTGAGCAGCGCAGCGCAGAGCTCTGCTTGTGGAGGCCAGGGTGACCTGCTGCTCCCGAGATCTAGCCTCCCACCCCCAAAGCATTAGGGGCACAGGTTTGAGGCAGATCGGTACTAATGGGATGTAGGGCCCTGTGTCTCTCCCCAGCCTGCAGTCTAGGCTGTGGGCTTGTCCCTTGATTACTCTTGGCAGAGTGCTTTGAAATCCTTTAGGCAAAGTGGTTAGCATTAGGAACATGTCAGCTTTTCACAGCAAAAGTTACTGCTAGGACTCTGTCCCCCCAAAAGAATAGTTTGGGCTTTCCATAGGGAGAATGCTACTCCGGAGTGGAGAGGAGCATCCGCTCTTCACCAGACTCCTCTGAATGTTCACTGGCTGCAAACTCCCCGCACGCTCAGCTGGATGCTGTCTCAGCAAGGCCTGACGATGGGCTAATGGATGCCATATGGAGTAAGTAGCGCAGCTGGCTGTTTCTCTCTCCCCACCCTCCCCAAGGAAACCCCTGGGGATTTCGCTGGGATGAGACAGGAACAGTCACGGACAAAGGGGCTCGTTATTTTCACTTTCATGGTTCATCAGTCTCTCTTTCTACCTGGAGCTCTCTGGGGGAATCCCTCCAGGCTGCACGCCAGGGGATGGGGGAGGCGGTGTTAGGTGTGGAGCAGTGCTGGGAACATCCTGTGCATATGGCTTCAGGTGACAGCAGCAGCTAGATCCTATGCTGCAGCCTGGCTCTTTCCACATCTGCAGGGAGAGCGGTCAAAACTGAGACTGTGATTTCCCCTCTGGCCAAACTCCTCTCTACAGCTGCAGTCCAGGGAGACAGTGGCTGCAAGGGAGAGATTGGGCTCTCAGGGTGTCTTGCTCCCCAAAGGCTGTAAACTGAGGCCACCATTTGCAAACTTGGGGATCTCCAGATAGGCCCCTAAATCTCCAGGCACTAAACCAAACCAATTGGTGCTCCCTGCTACCCTGGGAGCACTGTGGCTGCTCAGCCATCTGAAAACCAGACCAGGCAGCTCTTTGGGGAGAGGAGGCCTCTTTTTGTTCTGGGCAGTGCCTAGGGCGATGGGCTCCTGGTCCATGGCAGAGGCTCCTAGGCACTATCACAATACAAATGATAATTAACAGCAGGGTGTCTAGTTTGGAGCTGGTCAATGCATTTTACTTTTTTAACCAAACACTTCCTTTTTTTTTTTTAGAATGTGGATTCCCCCTCCCCTGGCCCGAAAAATCAGAAACACAGCACGCTGCTGAAAACCAAACCACTGAATGTTTGTGTTTGTATGGTTTTGGAGAGAGTTACTTTGTGCCCCCACCTTTGTCTCCTCCCTCCCCCACCTTTTTCTATTTTGCTGCTGAAAAGGCAGGGGTGGGGTGGGGTTAATAAATCCAAAAATGAAAATAAAAAAAAATGGGCTTTTAATCAAAATTGGGGAACGTAATAATTTTTTCATAGCTTTTTTAAAGAACTAGATTTGTTTTCTTGTGAGGCACTTACTGTTTTTAACCTGCTGTAATCTAGTTGCAGGCATCTGACTTTGAATTATTTTTTTCACAATGATTTTTGCTCTGAAACAATTAAGAGGGATCGGACAGCCCAGAGGGCCTGGGAAATGTCTGTGAAACCTATCGGCTCTAGAGCAGCCATCCCGTAACAGTAGTAACACAGTCATTACCATCTGCTGCTTGGCCCAGGGCCTGTGTGAAATGGGTTGCGTTAGTCAGGTGTCCGCACTTGAAAAGCCACCTCTGCATTTGGTAGTAATTCAGCCCTTTAGTTGCTTTGGCTTAAGAGAGAGGTCAAGGAATGAACAAAGCTCAGACATTGTACTGCCCTCGGGCGCCTTTTTCTCTGGGATCAGTTGGGGAGCTACCAGAGCCTAGAAGAAATAGTTATGTCAAGGTTGAATTGCATTAATATGAGGGGGAAAGAGATTCTCCACCAGGTTAGCTCTAGGGTAAACGTTCACTATCATACTGGAGCTGCGGCTGCAGTGCTGAGGCTAGCGATGCAGTGAGTGAAGGTGGTGTGCAGAATAAGAGGAATGGTCGTTGAATAACTACCCCAAGAGGAGCTCGTTCTGGTGGGGCAATAAGCAGACCCCTGTTCCCAAGCTCTCTCTCAGTCACTGGATCTGGAGGACAGGGTCGTCTGGGTAGATTATGGGTAATGTCAGCTAACCAGTTGCTAACAGAGTCCAGGTGCTGCTTTCATGCCTTGTCAGAGGACTGACTCACTCTCTTGGCACCTGGAATCCCCTAAGGAACCTGGGAAGAGAGGTCTGCTGTTCTGGAAAACCCAGAGAGCTGTGGACATGTTTCTCTCCTGCTGTGATAGAACGGGGGAGGAGTAATGATGTAACCACTATGGAAGGATGTTTTGGAAACTGGCATATCTGCTTGAGCAAATTCATGGCACTATTGTACTAGCAACCTAACATTCTCTGCCAATTGAGTCTATCCTGGAATCACCAGAATCTGTAACAGGCAGTTTGAATAATGCAGCCTCTCAGCCATTAGTCTCATCTTACTTCTGTGGGGCTTGTAATTACAATATCACTAATCTCCCTTTCTAAAGGCCAAATAAAGCCCTTCATAAACCAAAGTAACACCGTTATTTCACACGGTTACTGTTGAACAGCTGTCAATATGCATTGACCACCATGAGTCAATCCTCATAGAAGATAGGAACCTACTGCTACTTCCTGCTAATAGAGTTATTCCTTTAGCTGAAGTGGGTGAGGTTACTGATGAAAGTTGCGGGTTCCAGTCTTGGTGCCGACCAATAGTGGTAAGGGGCATTAGATATGCCTGAGCATGAGAGGTGTTTTATCATCGTCTGGTAAATCCCAAAGAGATCTTGCCTCCTGGCAAAGCAATTGGCATCAGATCGATCTCACCACTAATGTGTCCAGGTGATCTGGCTAGATGTTAGGATTGCAAGTGATGGGCATAATCTAATCACACCACCAAAGTTTTTGGTGACCACGAGATCGCTGGCTGTGTAGGAGCATTCCATGGTAAATGCATTTTGGAATCTGTTGGGTTTTCCTTCTTAATAGTATCTGTACCAATAAAGCTGCTGAATCTGAACCAGTGCTGAGGAAGATGGTTGTTGTGTTTGGCTTCATCCTCATTGCTGACCTTGTCCTGCCACTTACTATGGAGCAGCTGACAAAGACAAAAATCATTAAAAACATCCATCAAGTGTTCTTCAGACTTCCATGCCCACATGTCCCTTTCATACAGTAAAGGTGTTTGAGTCACGGTTTGGCAGCAGGGAATGTTAGGAAGTGTCAGGATCAGGAACACTGGTACTCTGTTCTTAACTCTTTCTCTGACTCACTGTGTGACTAAGTGGGCAAACCACTTTAAATTGCTGCCTCTTAAATTCCTTGTCTCTGAAAGGGGATAACTTCCATTTATTCTCCCACCCCCCGCAAAAAAAAGGAAAAAAAAAGTTGCAAAATTTGACAGCAGGAGATGTTTGCCTGGGTTTTATTGCAAACGCTGAACTCAACACAGGTTGAGGGAACTGGGAGCAGTTGTGGTTTCACATCAAGCCGGTTGCCCTTTGAGCTTGACTTTGCAGTTGGAGTTGTATAAACCTCACAAACTCAAAGCAAATCTCCTGGGTCATGAGCCCTGGAGAATGGAAGTATAGGAAAGTCTCAGTGGAACCCCTGCCAACCAACACCTCAGTATTATCACATGGCTCCATTTGCGAGGCCGACGGAGCATTTGCTATGCATGTTGAGGTCTTTGGATGAAAGATGCTCCAGAAGGGCCAAATGTTATGATATTTGGCACCTCATGTTTTTCAGCTCACCTGTCTTTAAACTGCTCCTAAAAATACAAATGCTTGCAAATCATAAACCAATTTAAGTGATGGAGTATAGGGATATTGCTCAGTATCCCAAAGCACTGCCTTTCCAATCATATCTTTGTTTCATTTTTAAGCAAAGAAATCATAATCTTGACATGTTTATTCTTCAGTGTCGACACCAATTATCTCTTAGGTTTTGTTCTATAGCTCATAGAACTGATAGATTATGATCATGTTTTTATGAGAATTGTGCAGGCATTATTCCTCCAGCTGCATGTGAAGTTGAAAAACAATTAGAAAGCGTGATTCTTTTTGGATTATTATCTCAATTGATGCGTGATAGCCTATTACTTAAGACTACGATCCAAGAGACTTCTGCCATTGTAGGTCATTTAAAGTATTTTGGTTCTATAGAGATCCAAACTAGTTGATTTGTAAAACTAGTTTAGTCTAGGAGGTTCCAAATGTAAAGTTATTGCTTCTCTATGAATCAATAATAGAGCTATGGAAAACATTGGTCTCATGATACCCCAAACCACACAGAATTCACCTGGTTTCAATTTCATTGCAAACTCTACATTCAGACCAGCTTAGTCTCAAGACTCATTGACATGGACCTTTTCTACAGAGCCTGGGCTGCTGACTTATGGACGTTGCATCATTTTGCTGTAGCTTCTGCAATGTTGCCCAGTTTTGATGCAGAATCAGGTACACCCCACTGATCTTAAATGAAGTTTCGCTCTGAGCGTTTGTTTCCCCATTGAACTCCATAACGAGACTCCAGATGGTCGGGAGCTCAAAGAAAAAAATTGCAAGAATACCTGCAAAGGGAGATCCTCTGAGACTCATGCCAATTCTAGTGAATATGCCCTTATCCTTGTCAGGATCTTTTCAAACCATCCCATTAAGTTGTTGTAGCGGCCAGGAAGGTGATCAGCAGCACTCCCTTTTGCAAGTGGCTATGTCAGAAAGAAATAGATCCCCCCTGCTTGCTTGTGAGTTTCCAAATTGCTTGACCAACATGGAAGCTGTGTCAAAACACCAAATATTTTGTAAAGGTTTCATTTGCATGGGTCAAGTTTGCAGCTCCCTCCTTTTTCATATGATGCTGAAATAGTGATGAATCTGCTAATTTCTTCCCTGTCACCTTGAAAGTGTGCTGGGCTATGCAAAAATCAGTTATTAGGTGCATAATTAGTATTTGAATTATAGACTGTATATGGGGAATGCAGAGTTTGCTATTGGATCAGACCACATATGCTCACAGTTTATTTTGCTTCCTTGCTGGGGTCAATAATTGATGCTACAGCAGATATATCTATTTAATAATCTTTCTTTATTGACATTTATATAGTGCCTAACAAGCTCAGTATCTCTGATAGTAGTATCAGATAATGACTACCAGTGTCAGAAGTACCTAGCCAGTTGTAAAGTGCTGTGAACTCAGGGAGTGAAGGGATGTGGGAGGTTTCTTCCTGCCCCCTGCAGTGATTCACCCACACCCTGAAGGATGAGGTTTGATTTCCACCAGCTGATCATTGCTCATAGTTACCCAGTTTCTATTCAGATCCACCTACCTTATTCACCGCCGGCTCTACAGCCATGCCAGTGAGGCCATTTATCTCTGGAGATGATGAAAAATTGTGATTGGAAGGCAAGTTACTCAGTAAATAACCTGGCGGCTAGAAGACCTGGCCTAGATAGCTGAGCCCCTCACTTAGACTCATAGAACGGGGGTGCATTTGAGCAGCTGTGCACTCTTCCAGCTGGACAGCTTGAATTCTCCTCTTCCCTAGTTTCCCACGCACAACAGAGCTGGCCAGATGTCAGGGTCAGCCCACAACATTTTGGCACCTGAGGTAGGGAGCTCATATGATGCCCCCAAGCCCCCTCGCTTGGGCCAAAACTTTGAAAGGTCTCATTTCTGCCATCTTCCTGTTCTACTCTTCTCATGGTACTGCTCTGCTACCTACCACAATAAAGGAGAACTAACTACTTAAAATGCCTTGTTCCAAAATTTTAAGTAGCATTTAACTTTCAAATGCCTGAACAGCAAATGCAACTTTTCTTGTTTGCTTAGTAAATACTGGCATTTTTATCTGTTTGAATAATCAAAGTGGTGCTTTCTGTGCCTTCTTGATTACAAAGATTTGAACTGTTTCCTGAAGGTACACGGTCTGGGCCAGTTCATGCTCTGTTGAGATGATTGCACGGCCGACCAGCCTCTCCCGTGTCTTTGTGGAGTGTAAATGTGTTTTTATTAACTTCAGCTTGCAGAAGCTGCGTTCTCCACTGGCAACGGTTACAGGAAGTGTTAGAAGTATGTGCGGAACAAGAAAAGCTTTTGGAAAGAGGGTGTGTCATAAACAGATAGTTAAGGGTTAATGTCTCTTTCACCTGTAAAGGGTTAACAAACAGTGAACCTGGAACACCTGACCAGAGGACCAATCAGGAGACAAGATACTTCAAATCTCGGTGGAGGGAAGTCTTTGTTTGTGTGCTCTTTCTTTGTGTGTGTTCTCTCTGGGTTCTGAGAGGGACCAGACATGTAAGCAGGTTCCTCCAATCTTTCTGAAAAAATCTCTTCTGTTCTAATTTTAGTAAGTACCAGGAAAAAGGCGAGTTTAGTCTTCTAATTGTTTTCTGTATTTGCAAATGTGTATTTTGCTGGAAGTATTTTAAATTGTATTTTTGCTGGGGGGAGGCCTCTCTCTAGTGTCTATAAGCTGAAAGACCCTGTAATATACCATCTTGAATTTACAGAGATGATCTTTACTCTTTCTTTCTTTTATTAAAAGTTTTCTTTTTAAAAGACCTGATTGATTTTCCCCTTGTTAAGGCTCAAAGGAAATTGAGTCGGTACTCACCACTCACTCACTCTTGTCTGATCTCCACTTTTCTTCAGGAATGTGCATGGTGCATGTGCATGCTGCCCTAGCTGCCAGGTCGCCTGCACTCTGACTAACTGGAAGATGAGGCATCTCCTCACCACTCACATCCTCACTGGGGCCAGAAGACTCACCGTGAACATTTGTGTCTATGTATCTCAGGAGATCTCCTTCCTGCTTAGATAGAAAAGCTTCCTTTGCTTTCTTTCTTTTTCTGAATTCTGCCCCAGAGGGGCGTTTTCTTCTTTCACCTATGACTGCTGTTCTGTGCCAGCTAGAGTGGCTCTCAACACTCAATTGAAGGGGACAAATAAGCAGGCTGGTAGCAGGACCTGAGTGAGGGAAGATATCAGCATCTTAAGGGCCTAACTGGCTCCTACTATGTCAGTTGACAGCCTGTTCTCCTCAAGTGAGTTCAAGGAAGCAGCAGGAAACAGGAAGCTCCCTGAGAAGCGGGTGTTAATCAGTCCAGGGTCCTTGGGGCACTAGAGAGGTATGTAAGAGGCTCCTCTTCCTCTCTCTCCCTGCAGCTCCTGCTGCTTTCTGATATTCCCTCTCACCTTTTCGCCTACCTGCCTGTTATGTCTCTTGTGCCTTCTTTCCTCCAGCAGAGCACTCCACCATCTCTGTGCATCTAGAGCAGAGAGAATACATATGCACTAGCAGCAGACACAATTTTCTACACTCTGGATCCTAATGGCACCCCACACAGTCTGGCACCTGAGGTGGCTGCCTCAGTTGACCTCATGGTAAGGCCAGCCCTGCCAGATGTTACCCTTGTCTCCTTGGCAATGCAAGTTTCCTTTCACCTTTTGGAATAAAATAAACCCCAATAAACCCTGAACTAGAAACCAAAGGGGAACATATTGACTATGGGAGCCCTGTTGCTATGGTGATGCAGAGTTTTCAGAGGTCCTTCCTCCCGGGGAGTGCTGTATGTGCACATAGTGTTGGTAGGTGGCGTTTTGCTGCCATGTCCATGTCACGGAGTCCCCGGGCGATGCTCTGGAACTGCTCCCCACCAAGCCAGTCAGGACTTTGGGGAGCCTCCTCTCCCTTGGAGCAGACTTGTTCAGGGCAAGAAGCTCACACGGCTTCACCTCCTGGGTCTCTCCTTGGAGCATTCAGCATCCTCTGCCCCTCCGTGCGCTTCCCACAGCGAGTCCACCCCAGCGGGGTCCTGGGGAAGCCACCGGGTTCTGCACCTC
This sequence comes from Gopherus flavomarginatus, assembly GCF_025201925.1. NCBI lineage: Eukaryota > Metazoa > Chordata > Testudines > Testudinidae > Gopherus > Gopherus flavomarginatus. The sequence goes on along the minus strand of NC_066629.1, from coordinate 18,726,925 downwards.
CACTTTGCAGTCAGACGTGACTCTCAGCCAGCCAGTAAAACAGAGGTTTATTCGATGACAGGAACAGGGTCTAAAACAGAGCTTGTAGATACAGCGAACCGGACCCCTCGGCCAGGTCCATTCTGGGGGGCAGTGAGCCCGACCCCCAGGTCTGCCCTCCACCCTTGACCCCAGCCAGCTCCGGACTAACCACCCCTCCCAGACCCTCCTCTCTGCTCAGCCTCTTTCCAGGGCCAGGAGGTCACCTGATCCCTTTGTCTCTAACACCTTCAGCTGGCACCTTTGCAGAGGAGGGGCCCAGGCCATCAGTTGCTAGGAGACAGTGTCAGGCATTTAGGTGCACTGGCCCTTTGCTCTGCCAGATACTTAAGAACTGCCATGGGGACACTGAGGCACCAACACAGTATTCAGAGAAAACATTAAGAACTTTCCCAGTTCATCACATCTCTCCCCCCTTCGAGACCGAACTGAGCGAGGTCACTCCAGCCAGTGGCCTGGGGAAGTTCGAACCCACCAACGTTCCCATGGATGCCCCAGCATTTCTCCCATCTCTTGGTGTGAGTTACACCAGGACAGTCCAGTCTCACGCCCTCCCTTAGGTCGGGTGTGCTTGATGGCACTTGCAGACCACATGTGGGAAGGTTTATGCAGCCCACACCCTTTGCCACCCCAATACCCCCGGGGTTCAAGCTGGGATTGGGTCTTTTCCCAGCCCTCTGGTCTGTGATTCAGGCTCTCTTGGTTAGGAGCCCCCATCTTGGCCTTTGCCAGCTCTGGGCTTGGGCAGCCGCTTCCCACTTTGTGGCCCAGACACAACACCTCTGCCGTCCCCCCTTGCACTTTCCAGCTTTTACCGTCAGTCCCACCTCCTTGAGGCAGCCCAGCCCCCTCTTCACCTGGGACACCTGTTCCTCCCAGGTCTGGCTAAAGGTGAACATGTTATCAGTGTCTGCCAGGGCCAAGTTCTCCATCGCCCTCTGCTTGTCTAGAATCTCCCCAGGCCTAGGCATGGGGTCGGCACCAGACACTGTGATGGCTTTAAGCTTTTGATAGCCCCCATAAAACCAGATCATCCTGTCTTCCTTGGGGATCAGCCCCATGGGTGAGGCCCATGGGCTGTAAAATGGCTGGATTGCATCTAAAGCCAGCATGTTCCTGACCTCTCTCTCCAGGATCTGGGTTGCTTTCCCAATGACTCTGAATGGGGAACACCTGATGGGGAGATTGCCTCCCACCTCAGGGAAGAGATCCCCCAGGGGGTCTTCCCCCTTCTCCTCCCAATCCTCCCTCTTCAGGTTCAGGGGTCCCCTCACTCTCCTCCCATCCAGCAGCTTGAACGGGAAGAACCCTGTGGATTCCTGGGGCACCACCAGCTGCCTCCCGATTCCCCCCAGTTCTGCTTCCCCTTGGGGAGCCCATTCCCGGTTCAGGAATCCCTTCTCCTGCAGGACTCTGTCCCTGCAGCCTTCCCCAAGGGGGTTTGCAGCGCTGTGGCCAGCAAGTTCCTTCAGCTTCTCCAAGGAGGGATCCCTCTGCAGCTCCGTCTGGGATCCAGCTGCTGGGGCAGGGAGTGGGACCTGCTCCCTCTCGCTGGCTGGGCCTGGGGTCACAGCCCCCCTGAGCCCTGTCCCTGGTAGCTTCCTCCCTGCTGTGTAATCACTTCCCAGCAGCACGTCTGGACCAGGCAAACCTGTTTGGCAGCTGACCTGCCCTGCCTGGGTGTCCCCCCACTCAGCTGGGGTCTCAGATCCCCCCGTGCTCAGTGCTGCCCTTGCTGTCCCAGTGGGGCCAGGTAGCGAGCTCTCTGCTCTGGTCACAGCATCAGAGCCAGCGTGAGCCCCCTCTCCGGTGTGCAGGGGGGTGGGGAGCATCTTTCCCTCCCACTCAGCCCCAGGGGTCTGGTCACAAGTAGGCAGGTATCCTGAGCCCTGCAGCCCCTCCCCCCTGCCAGCCAGGTTATTTGCATTTTCACTGACCATTTCCATCCTAGCCAATTGGTTCCCTGGATTTGAATTCAAACCCTCGGCCGTTACAGGAGCGGGGCCTGGATCTTGTCCCTTGGGGAGACAGTCACCCCCCAACAGGGCCTCCCAGCCAATATCCTGGAGAACCCCAACGACCAGCCAGCCCGACCCCTCCTGGATCTGCACAGGGATCTGGGCCATAGGCAGGGCGAGGGGCTTCACCCCAAGGAACTTCACCCAGGTCCCACAGTCCCTCAGCATCTGGGGCTGCACCACCACAGTTCCCTCTGTCCCAGGGTCTCGCCCCTGCAGGCGTGTTTCCCCACTGACCCCTGGGCAGCCCCCTATGTCTCTCTGCTCCACCATCACCAGTCCACGCTGCTGCTGCTTCTCCTGCAGCTTTTCCTCGGGCTCTTGCTCTCTCTCACGGTCCTCTTGCTCTCTCGGGCTCTGCTCCCATCCCATCCGTCTCCAATCTCCTGATGGGGAACCCAATCGTGAAGACCCTCGTCTGATTGGGGACCAGATTCTCGGGAATGCCTGGCTGCTGCTCCAGCTGCTCCCAGATTCTCTTGTAGCCCCATCGGGGTCAGGAATCTGCTCCTCAGAGTGGTCCTCCTCCTCCTCCTCCAACTGCACGATTAACTGTGCCTTGGTGAACGTCCCCATGCGTAACCCTCTCTTTGTGCACAGGATCACAATGTCCTTCTTAAGGAGATGGTGATTGGCCATCACTTCACCGTTCCCAAGTGGCTCCGGACTCACAGGCCTGTGTGCTCTTGGCTCTCCCATGGTTTCCAGGAAGAACCCCTGGTGTGCCAGCCCTTCTCGTGATCACCACCTCTTTGCCAGGGTCGAGCTGCAGACTCCTCCGCCCCTGGGACTGCTCCTGCAATCCCTAGGGGAACCCTGTTACTGCAAAAATCCTTCTCTCTCCCAGGGTCTAGCGGCAAGCTCCTCTGCCCCTGAGACTGCTTGCTGCCGTCCTCAGGGGGACCCCATTACTCCCAACAGTCCTTCTCGCTGGTCACACACTCCCAGAGGTTAACCGCCCCCTGAAACCGTCCCTCTCTGAGCCTTCAGCACGCCTGGTCCTCATTATCCCTCCTTTGTTTTACTGCTCCCCAGTCACTTACTGCAAGCAGCGCCATTCACGGGGTGCAGTACGTCCCGCCGCTGCCACCAGTTGTCACGGAGTCCCCGGGCGATGCTCTGGAACTGCTCCCCACCAAGCCAGTCAGGACTTTGGGGAGCCTCCTCTCCCTTGGAGCAGACTTGTTCAGGGCAAGAAGCTCACACGGCTTCACCTCCTGGGTCTCTCCTTGGAGCATTCAGCATCCTCTGCCCCTCCGTGCGCTTCCCACAGCGAGTCCACCCCAGCGGGGTCCTGGGGAAGCCACCGGGTTCTGCACCTCCACTTTGCAGTCAGACGTGACTCTCAGCCAGCCAGTAAAACAGAGGTTTATTCGATGACAGGAACAGGGTCTAAAACAGAGCTTGTAGATACAGCGAACCGGACCCCTCGGCCGGACCCCTCTGCAAGTGCCATTCTGGGGGGCAGTGAGCCCGACCCCCAGGTCTGCCCTCCACCCTTGACCCCAGCCAGCTCCGGACTAACCACCCCTCCCAGACCCTCCTCTCTGCTCAGCCCCTTTCCCGGGCCAGGAGGTCACCTGATCCCTTTGTCTCCAACACCTTCAGCTGGCACCTTTGCAGAGGAGGGGCCCAGGCCATCAGTTGCTAGGAGACAGAGTGCCAGGCATTTCGGTGAACTGGCCCTTTGCTCTGCCAGATACTTAAGAACTGCCATGGGGACACTGAGGCACCAACACAGTATTCAGAGAAAACATTAAGAACTTTCCCAGTTCATCACAGTCCAGTTTACCAGTGTTGTGTATGTGTGTATGTGCGTGTATGTTCGCTGGTTCGGTAATTCCCTGTGTGACTGCTTCAGGAAGCTGGTAGCTATGCTCCTTCCAGTAGGAATGTATGACAGTTCCCCCTGGCTCCCCAAGAGATGGAGTTCACAGCCTTTGCAATATGCTTGGTGTTTACTCCCATCATCCACCCTGGGGCCAAGGCTCTGTGCTGTTAGGGGCAGTGGACTGCTCAGCTCTGACCAAGGGCAGCTTGATGTGCTCCCTGTCTGGAATCTCTTCCAAACTTCCTGCTCCCAGCCTTTGCACTTAGCTGGGACATCTGGGAAACCAGTTAAAGGATACTGAATAGGGATGGTCATGCTAGTGGTCCTGCTAGTGAAGGTAGGGGGCTGAACTTGATGACCTTTTGGGGTCCCTTCAAGTTCTTTGAGATAGGTGTATCTCCATATATTACACTGCAGTGGGTCACCATCAGGAGACAGTTCTCAGCGGCCTGAATCCCAGAGGCGCTGAGCATTTGCGCTGAGCATTACAATGGTAGTCACCGTTCCAAGCACCTGCCATGCTCGTCAACAGCCTTGGGCCAGATCTTCAGCTGAGAAGGAACGAGCAGAAATGGGGTAAAGCCCACCCTGAGTTCCCCTGACCTTTGGTGCTGTAACTGTGAAGTGGCAGTTCCCTGGCATTGTTCCAGGAGTGCTCTGTGTGTGTGTCGGTATTATATATAGATAGGGTGCCAGTCAATGGCATGCAGTTGTGTAGAGCGTAGCTCCTGAGTTTTGAGATCTGCGGATGAAAAGTTCTATATCATTGCTAAGTGGCGTTGTTATTACTGTAGGACCAATAGGACCTGGGCACTGCAAATGGCTTCCTCTGTGCAGTTCTTTGCATGTAGCTCTGATCAGACACAAGCTAGATACTAGAGCAAACTTAGGGGGCATGGCCAGCAAGAAGGGGGCATGTGTTTTGTGTACCACATGCTGGGTAATAACACAATTCGGTTCCATCCTTATTACATTGATCTGGCTCTGTGTTAAAGCAACTAATTACAAAGCTGCACCCACTGCAGCTTGCTGTTCCTAGCCACCTGCATACAGACTGCTGCCTCCTCCAAACTCTTCCCTTCTGGAAGTCATGTTCTTCCTGCCTGGCTCTTTACAGGTTACTGTAATGTGATAGGGTCTCCCGTGTGCCCTGGATGTCCCCAGCTACTGTAATGGTCACTTGGAGCTGTTGGCACAAGGTAGAACAGCTTCTCAGGGGTCTTCTACGCTGCAGAGTGACCCCAATATGGCATAAGAGCAAAGGACATATTTAGCTCCGTTTCTCTCAGCTGCATCCGCGGCCACAGTTTTGGTCCTGGCTCTGGGAGTGTTAAAAGGCCGGCAAGAGCTTCCATGAGGTCAAACTTCTATAGACCTGGATCAATGGGGGAAAAAGAGATGATCTTCAGGCTTCCCTGTAAGGTGCTACTAACAATGGCAGTGCCCTCAGTCTCAGATAAAACAGGGTCACCCACTCTTGCAATGTTTGGTGCTTTTCTTAATGCCCTAGCTCCTTTAGGAGTCAGGTGATTATCTGACAATCTCAGCTCTTTTTTCTTAAAAAAAGAGGTCGTTTCTAGCCCACACAGTTGCAGAGAAAAGCTGGAAAACATGAGCCCCGTGGGCTCAGAATCCAGAGAGCCAATAAACAAAACCCACAATTTATGATTTTAAAAATCTCAGGCTATTTTGAAGCCTGGATGATGATTTCTGGAATGCTTTCATTTGGCAATGCTGTTAACGAGTTAATCTTTTTAAATACTTGAAACTTGGGAGGGAAGTTTGAGAATGTCATTACTTTTTGTTACTTCTATAGGACCGGGTCCTGAACAATCCCAATAACTGAGTTAAGTGACTTCCTTTCTCCTACAGGGAGAAAGTTGTTTCCAAGTTTTGCAATAGACTGGAAAAGCTGCTTCCTATCCGTCGTGTCCTGTGAAGAATAAATAAATGTTTAGAAAGACCTTGAAACATCCCTTTCTAAATGGAAAATCAAAGAGCCAGGGAGAATATTAAACACACACCACAAAAGAGATATTAACTTGTGTTAATGACCTGATGAGATTGAGATAAATGTTTGCCTTGTGCTTAACTCACACCGTAGTGTCTACAAAAATAATGATGCCTGCATCCAGACTCTTACCCACAAAGATATAGACAGGAGTTGTGCAATATAAAATGATACAATATGAAAAAGAAAATGACATAAAAGTCACCTGGGCTCCCAAGGAATTAGGGTTTTTTACTTCTTTTTTTTTCAGATTTAAGGGTAATAAAAAGAGACACTTTTTTTTACCCTGTGTGTAAGTAACCCATAGAAATCTGCCACAGAGACCAAGAAGGGGAAGAGGGCTGATTCCAAATCCATTAAAGTCAATGTAAAGACTCCTCTGGACTTCAAAGGGCTTAGCAAGATTCTAAAAAAATGAATATATAGGGCTCTGTCTCTATCACGGTGGTGGCAGAAGTCACGGATTCCATGACTTTCCATGGGCTTTGTGACTTCTGCAGTGGCCAGTGTGGCTGACCCCAGGGCTGCACAAGCAGCAGACTACAGGGCCAGCTGCTCAGGTGGCCCCAGAGACAGTCACACTGGCCACTGCTGGAGCTGCCCTGGGGGTAGTCGCACCGGCTGCTTTTTGGGCAGCCCCCGGCAGCTGGCCCCGCGGACCAGGGCTGGCTCCAGGCACCAGCTCAGCAAGCAGGTGCTTGGGGCGGCCAAGGGGAAGGGGCGGCATGTCGAGCTCTTCGGCGGCAATTTGGCGGCAGGTCCCTCGGTCCTGGAGCTACCACTGAAGAAGAAAGTGGCGTGGTGGAGCTGCTGCCAAATTGCCTCCGATCGCGATCACAACTTTTTTATTTTTATTTTTTTTCATTGCTTGGAGTGGCAAAAACCCTGGACCCTGCCCTGCCGGGGACCGACTGAGCAGCAGTCCCAAGAATGGCGGGAATGTGGCCTGGGGGCGGCTGAGGCTGCCACTGCTCGGCAGCCCCTGATGGGCCCAGACCCCCCCCCTCAGACCAGTGGCCCCCCAGTGGACCCCTCAGCAGTGCCCCCACTCCCAGCTAAGATTTAGTTATGGATATTTTTAATAAAAGTCATGGACAGGTCACAGGGCCATGAATTTTTGTTATTGCCCCTATCTGTCCATGATTTTATTAAAAATACCCATAACTATATCATAGCTTTAATAATGAGAACTTCCACAGTTACATTATATGATGTGATTATATATAACATTAAAAATGGGAAGGGATATAAAACCTCATGCTTCAAGTCATAAACTAACATCTAGCTAATGGGGAGGTCAGGAAGGAACTTTCTCTGGGGGCAGGTTATTTCATAATTCCTCACTTTAGGATTCCTGCATCTTCTTCTGAAGTATCTAAAGCTGATCACTGTTGTAGGTGAACCACTGATCAGGTACAGCTATTCCTCCATTCCTGTTTATAATTCCTATAGTGTATGGGAGGGACTTTTTTTTTTAAACAAGCATTTGTTCTTTATGCATTAGGCAATGGAGGAGAAGGATATAATATGAATGTGATTTTAATTGCTCTAACAGATATAAAACATTTAATTTTTAAAATCAGGCTCCCCAGTTGCACATGCTGAATGGAAGCAGGACTTTGTGAATGACAGAAAGGAAAATCCCAGCATTGTTTAAATTACTTGATGGTTCAAACTATTGCATAGTAAAAATATTTCCAAGTGCCAGAGGAGGGAGCCAACAAATCATGGTACATCTTAAAGATTCAATTTTTAAACACATTTAGAATAAAATCAGAATAAAAAATTGCATGACATTAAGATTGCCATTACAGATGTATGTTTCACTCATGAAATAGTTAATTTGCATAAGCCTACAAATAGCCAATAGGCAAGTTTTTGTTTTGGTGACATAGTGGTGGGCGGAGTTTTCCCCTCTCCCATCTGCTTAGGGCATTTCAATTGCATTCCTCACAAGTTAATCTCTCATAATAAACTCAGTTGGTTCCCCCCCACCCAATTTGTACCGGTCATTCAAACCATTACTCCAGACATCAATACATTGAGACAGAGACATGAGCCTGGGTGTTTCACCCTGATGCCACTTGCCATGGCCTATTTCTGATTTGTCTTTTGTTCCATCAGGGCAGTTTCACAGCTGGGCCCCTCAAACAGGGCAGAGGCATGGCTCAAATAACGAGCTCCTCTAGCACCTTAGAGCTCTTTCTCCCCACCTCTGTGCTCTCAGGAGGGCTCCTAATGAAAAGGATAGCCTCAGCTTGGAGCTGCTCTTCTGAAAGACGCTGTTGCTGAATGGTTTTCTTTCCTGTGTGCATTAAGAGATATGCCCAGATCTGACAGCTTCACTCAAGGGAGCTAGTGTCTGATCTGGGTGCCTCTGACTCAGCGTGGTACCAGGTGAGGCTTGTGCCATGTTTTCTGGATGGGTGAGGAGGGAGCTAGCATGAACCACAACTGCTGTGGAAGTGGCAAAGGGAGTGAGGAGAAGACTAGTGGCTAGAGATGCATCCAGATGACGCTGGAGTTTTTTCTGTTCCCTGTGCAATAGCTATCAAAGACAGGGGCATGGAGGCAGAATTAAGGAAAGAGGCATGTGGGTACCATGTGAGCGTCATCAGGGAGGTAATCATACAGCTAATTTCTGCGTACGGATCAGAGGCTTCTCGTTTTCTTCAGAAGGACAAAGAGACGATGGCTGCAACAGCTTCCCTCCTTCAGAAGGGGTCTCATTTCAGGGCACTCATCTGTTTCCCAGACCGTTTTTTCTTTCTTCTCAGCAGCTCATCCCCTTTCAAATTCCCCCTCGCCATCAACTTGCCTCACGAAATGCCTGCGCTGTGTACAAAATGGAGGAGATGAAAAGGCAGCATCTCAAATTGGCTGGGCTTGGTTGCAGTATAGAACATAACAGATGGTACGACACGATGCATCTGAAATATCTATCCACTAGCATTTTAAGAAACGTGTAACTGATCAGGCAACATATGGAAAATATTTTCTTTGCTGAGCTGGGGTGGGAATGTTCTCTTTAGACACCTGTTTGTGTCTCTCAGGTATGTAGAGATGATCCCCATCACCACAGCAGCTGTGCTCCTCACAATCTCTAGTGTGTTGGCAGCGCTGTTATTCTCATTTTACAGAGGCACAAAGAGGCTAGGTGACTTGTTCAAGGTCACACAATAAGTCAGTGACTGAGCGGGGAACTGAACTCCAGAGTCCTAGCACCCTAAACACAGAGCTAACCTTCCTCTTTTGCATTGTTCCCTTGCAGGGACTCTTGGTTGTAAGGGCTGCTCCCTGTTCCACAACAATCTAGTGAGCTTGTTTCCGTCTTTCCTCCTCCATCTACCCTAATCTAGGCTTCTTCGCTCTGTCCCTGACTTGGATCGTAAATTTGGGCAAGCCCTTTTTTCACACCCTTGTAGTTCAGCTGGGGATTGTTTTTAATAAAATTAAAGGTAGTTCAGAACAGCAAACTCATTTTGAACCGAAAAAATTGAAATGTTTCTCTTTGACAGTGTCAAAACAAAACCTCTCCATATTTTCAGAATCTTGGAAAGCAGTTTGATGAAATCGTGATGAATTTGCAAAATGTTTTGGTGTGGCTGAAAAATTGTTGGTCAAAAAATGTTGCTACAGCACTAATCAACAGGTCTCTAGATTAGATGAAAACTCAGGACAAACTAATCTCCAGCACTCTGGTTGCCAATAGTTATCTCAAAGATTTTTTGCCTGGAACATTTTGTGCTTTGGGAGGAAAACTTGATTAAAGGGGTATATGATCTGTTATGAGCAACTGCTTCAGAGCGAGGTCTTTGTACTCCATGAAGTCAAAACTCAATCTCCACAGGTTCCGGCTTCTTTCTGTATTTCCGTCTTTGTAGACACATCACAGGAAATATACATTTAAAGGGACAAAACGTGAACTTCTTAACAAACACCCATACCTTCCAGTGATGTTCTGTGACAGCAAAGAAATAACTAAGGATCTCAAGGTTTGGTCTCCCCAAGAGTTAGCAGGGGGGAGGGATAGCTCAGGGGTTTGAGCATTGGCCTACTAAACCCAGGGTTGTGAGTTCAATCCCCGAGGGGGCCATTAAGGGAACTGGGGTAAAAATCTGGGGATTGGTCCTGCTTGGAGCAGGGGGTTGGACTAGATGACCTCCTGAGGTCCCTTCCAACCCTAATAGTCTATGATTCTATGACACAATTGTTTTAAAGATTGCTTGCTTCAAACTGGGAGAGTCAGGGGCTCAAGAGGTTGGTAAAGGTACAGTGCTTTCTGCCTCCAACTTGTTGGGTCAACTCCAGCCTGTGTCAGAAGTGAGGGACAATAGTTACCATGGTGTGGTTTCATGTGAAATGACTTGGTGGGTCTCAGTCCAGATCCATGTGAAGAAAACCTTGGCACAAAACTCTCCTCCAAAACTGACACCATATTGGCACTCTTAGCAGAGAAGCCAGGGCTTGAATGGACCAGAGAGACTGAAATCGTCTCTCACTCATGGAAGTGGTCTCTCCCACAGGTTACAATGATCAATGTTGGCAGGACACTGTGTGCCTTGCTGATGCATGTGCTTTGTGCTATAAGCCTAGCATGCTGTCTATCTACCCAGGTACATATTTTAGAATCAAGTGTATTTTAAATATCTTTGAAAGACACCACTCCCCCCCACCCCCCGATAAATCATACCTTGCTTGTTGGGTCAGTGCCACCCATTTTATTTTAACATCCCTAAAGGCAGTTCAACAACACTTGCATCCAAAAGGACCCTGAACTGTGGGAAAGTTTAGATCTGGGTCAGAATTTTGCAGCTTGCTGTCCATGTCTAAACTCAACCTCTGCTGGAGCTGAAGTGTGAATCTTAGCACGGCAAACTTCCTTTCTCTTCCCTGACTCTGTCCCCTTTGCTGGCTGTACAAAGTTCTCTCTACTTCTGTCAAGTATCAGAAGGGTAGACATGTTAGTCTGGATCTATAAAAGCAGCAAAGAGTCCTGTGGCACCTTATAGACTAACAGACGTATTGGAGCATGAGCTTTCGTGGGTGAATACCCACTTTTGTGTTTCCCTTTAATCTAGAGCCCTCTGTTCTTACCTGAGCTACAGAGAACTGATGACAAAAGCCTGCAGACTAGGAGGAAAATAAAAGAGGAAAGCTAGAAAAATATTTTCTTTCTCTCTCAAAGAAATGTGCGGCCAGTAAACAATGCCTGAATTATCCTTGAACTGTCTCCTATGTAAGGATCAGGATGCATCATTTCTACCCTTCTTTTTTTCCCCCCTTCTCTCTGACACTCAGACATTTTGATCAAAGCTAGAGGAACAAGAGTCTTCTCTCTCACTCCATCACTGCGTTGATGCAAAATGGAAATTCTGCCATCAGTGACAATGATAACGTGTACAGTGGCTCAGATAGGGGGAGAACAGAGTTGTAGGGGTCTGTGGGGAAAGCGTATGCCAAGGGAGGTTGATTTCTGCTCAGAGATAAAGTGTTTTGTATGCAACAGTGAGGGATAGTCACTCTGATCAAAGATTTGCATGAGGGTATCCAACATTTCATCATCTGCTGGAGTGGGAGGATCCCGCTGTCAGCTGATGGGGAGGGGAACAAAATTGCTGCCAACTTCCTCCCCCCACTCCCTTCTCTTTTTTTCTCCCCCAGCTGCTCCTTTCAGTGCCTGAGTTTGGTCTACCCCTTCCCAGTGCGGATCTGAGTGTCCCTTTGCTGGTTAGGCACAGCTGAACAAGTAAGTTGTCTGAGTGCTGGAGTGATTAGCAGGTTCCAGGTCCTGCTCTGCCACTGATTTCTTTTGTGGCTTGAGGGCAAGTCACTTAGCCTCTCTGTGCATCAATTGCCCATCAGTAAAGGGAGATAATAGCACTGCCTGCCCCTAGGGATTGTGAGGGGCTCAGCTACTGTGGTCATGGAGGCCATGTAAGTACCTGAGATAGAGAGTTTGGGTTTGCTGAAGTATGGGGAGTGAGGGTGCCCCTCTCCCGGCCAGGTATGTGAAGCAGCACTAGCTGCATAAATTGAGATGGCTGGGGCTTCAGCCGCACATGAGGGCACCTGGGACATTTAGGACATTTAGGAAACACAACCTTAGCTAGAACTTGGACAGGAGTGTGTGTGTGTGTGTGTGTGTGTGTGTGTGTGTGTGTGTGTGTGTGTGTGTGTGTGTGTGTGTGTGTGTGTGTACGTGTGTGTACGTGTGTACACGTACATGCCAGGCACGTGTAGTGCCTATGAGCATGAGAGGTCACACAATGCACAAACTGTGGAACTCCTTGCCAGAGGAGGTTGTGAAGGCCAAGTCCATAACTGGATTCAAAAAAGAACTAGATAAGTTCATGGAGAATAGGTCTATGAATGGCTATTAGCCGGGATGGGCAGGGATGATGTCCCTAGCCTCTGTTTGCCAGAAGCTGGGAATGGACGATGGGATGGATCACTTGATAATCACCTGTTCTGTTCATTCCCTCTGGGGCACCTGGCGTTGGCCACTGTTGGAAGACAGGACACTGGGCTAGATGTACCTTTGGTCTGACCCAGTCTGGCCATTCTTATGTTTGTGTGTGTGTGAATGTGCATCTGAGCCAGACTGTAAATGTGTGTTCCTGCATGAACATTACTTGCCATCTGAGCATGAGCAGGAGACAAACCCTCCCTTCCCTGAAGCAGAGAGGTTGATCTGTCTGGACTCCTTCATGCGCCTGTCATGGGCTCACTGGGCCTCTGAGGCAAGCTGGGCTTGGCCTGGCCTATGATTTAGCAGCTATCCCTCAGCCTCACTGATGAGCTGGCGACATAAGGGCTAATGAATGACCCGTGCTGGGTGTAATGGGGCATGATTAGAAGCTGGCCCTGTGGTGGTGAGGCAGAGAGAGCGCTACTTCAATAGAGCTGGTTGCTTAGTAGAGGAGGGAAGATTCCGGAGGGAGAAACCAGGGGAGTTCCCTGCTGGGAAGAGCCTCAAGAAATCTGGCTAGGGCACCCACAGGGAGCAGAACAGTCTCCTGTGAGGGAGTCCTGGGCTAGGGCTAGCAAGGATAAGGGAACGGAAGACCCATCTATAGTATTTGGATTCCTAGCGGAGAAAAGCCTGAGGAGCCAGTGCTCCGACCAGAGTGCGGAAAACTGAAAAGCCCAAGAGGGGCGAAGGATCTTTTGGGTGCATTTACTGGGACTTTGAGTACCTTGGAAGGGAGATGAACTGTGCTAGGGGGCTGGGCCACAAGAGCCAGAAAGTTGGGAGGAGACACCGGCTGGAACTGGCCAGTGAAGGGCCAAGAAAGTAGCCAGCAGCTGGGACAGTGAAAGTGGCGAAGTCCCCTGCAACTCTGGGTCATAAGAACATAAGGACAGCCCTACTGGATCAGACCAAAGGTCCATCTAGCCCGGTATCCTGTCTTCCAACAGTGGCCAGTGCCAGATGCCCCAGAGGGAATGAACAGAGCAGGTAATCATCAAGCGATCCATCCGTCCAGGCATAAGTGGGCACCCTAGTGATGAGGATGTGCCCTCAGAGCATCTCAATGTATGCTGCTGTGTGTGGAGCATCCCATTCATTTCCATAGGCCCCAAAGGTGGGAGTCTGACTTTAGTGGCAGGGCCCAGTTGACCGAGACACACTGGAGTGGGAAGGGATACTCTCATTAGCCATGGGAACAGTCTGCCATAACAGCAGAAGGAACACATGGAAATGCAGAAGTAACACGTGGGAAAGGAATGAGCCCCTCCCTACCAGGGCATGTCTGAATCCAGTTGCATGTGTGGGTGTGCGACCTGGGGAATATCAGGGGCAGCTAAGGCAGGGGTGTGTGTGCACGTGCATGTCTGATTACAAACCTGAGTTCATATGAATGTAAGTGTGTATGTTAGTGAATAGGAATTAGTGTATCATGTGCTTGTAAACACCCACACAAAAGCATGCATATGCACATGCCGATCATATGTGTGTGTATTTACACGTGAAAACACACACGCACAATAGATGTATAGTTGCAAACATACCACATATGCATCTGAGCCCATCGTGTAGCAAAAAGGAAACCCAGCAACATCCTTTTTGTCATACCTGCATTACCTTTGCCCTTTCCTTCTGGACACTGTCTCCATTATTCTCCTCGACTGGAACCAATGCGCTTTGCCAAGGCCATGGCTTCGAAGTGATATCGTGGAGTGCTGACCAGTTACTGTGCAGTGCTGGCAGTGCACAATTTTATTGTGTGGGCTCTGGAGAAGGGAGGACCTCGCGGAGCTTCCAGTTGTTCATCATCCAACATCTCCCCATGCCTTGTAACTTGTAAGTTAGTTCCTTAACATGCATTCAGGGATTTCCCATCCTCAGCATTTTAGATGAGGCGCTGGGAGAGATGAACAAGTGTATCTGGAATGTGCTTTCCTCTCTGCAGTCCTGGCCTCTTCCAGCAGCTGTTGAATCCATGGGTTCTGGGTGTGCACAGGGCGACTTCAGAGGCCCCTGGTTTTAACACTGAGACAGTAATGACTCTCGAGTGGAATTAGTATCTTGTCCATCTGACCCCATTCTGACATCGAACAAGAGGAACTAGGTGCACTTAGCAGGACACCAGCTCCTGCCAACCCTAAATCAATAACAGATGTCTCTAGCTTTTAGATCCTTTCTTTTCATCTCTCTCCTTTTCTGCCAGCAGCACACACTTTTTTTTTTCTCCCAGGAAATTTTCCCACTCTACCTTTCATCTGGACTTGGGCAGCATCCCCTCTGCCAAATCTGCAGCTCGAGTAGGAGATAAGAAATCTTTGCTTAGCTGGGTTCCTCAGCCCAATCTCCCTGCCTGTCCCCTCCTTGTTAGTACTTATGCAGCCTTCTTTATCTTCAAAGTGCTTTACAAATATTCATTATTCCTCCCGAAACCCCGCTGTGGTAGGTGAGCAAGGACTGCTATTTCCGTTTTACATACCTGCCAAGGTTTGTGCCTGTTTTGTGACCTTGGGGTGGTCTCCCCGATTGCTATCCATGCGGTGCTGTTTTCTGTTCTGGAGGGGTTGGGGTTGCTTTATTTCCAGTGCTCTGTCAGCTGGATTGTTTGTACCTCAGCTGCATGATTTCAGAGTCCCACGTGGAGAGGCAACTGTATGCAGAGTAACATGAAAAGAAGGGGAAAAAATAAAGAACAAAACTGAGACTCTAATGCTCTTAAAGGCTTTCGAAAGCTGCCACTTCAAGGGATGAACCATGCACCTTGGTGTATCTCCTCCCTCACTCCATCCCACTTCATCCTTATTCTCCTCAGCTATTAATCCATTCATACAGCTCAGCCTGATTGTTCTCAGTTTACCTCCAATATGGAGCCCTGAGATGACCCACTGTCCCAGCCTTTCACAGTTCAGTTATTATCTTACTGCCACGCGAATGATCCTTTAGCTGCTGCTTGCCAGGAGCCGTGGTGACATCCAGTGGACATGATGGGAAAGCCTGCTGCGTGCAGTCTGTGTGGGCAGCACAGGTAACCTCAGGAGGTCCAGAGCTCAAGTTCAGGTCAACACCAGGCCTCTCTGAACTACCTTAGGAAGAATCTAAACCAGAAATCTCTGCCTTACTGGAATGGGTGCTGAGGGGTATGGTCTTTGGGCAGAAGAATCTGAGTTCAGTATCTGTATTCAGTTGGAACGGGCACTAGGGATCATACTTGGATAGAAGATCCTGAAGTATCCATTTATATGCACACACATCTGGGACAGACTGCAGCCCCTGGGTGGAAGAGAAGAATTGGGATTCTATTTCCATGCAGGCATGGACAGGAGCCCACTCTAGGTAAGATAAGCATCTAAACCCAGTTGGAATAGGCTATTTCGATGCCTTTCTCAGCATCCCTAGAGCAGAGATGCAAAACCTGAGCCTGGCTCAGTTACTGGAGTACTGGAGAACACTGACAGCTCAACCACTCTGCCTCTAACTCATCCTCAAAGAGCTTGGGCAATTGTACAAACTGTTTTTTTTTCACCAAAAAAATGCAGGTTTGGGTCGACCAAAACAATTTTTGAATTGGAGTAGATTTTGACAAATTATTTCAGTCAAATAAAAATGTGGAAATGTCAAAATTGGTTTGTTTCGGCACTTCTGAAACTGAACATTCTGGCTTTTCATTTCGTAAAGACCTTTTGTTCTGGGATTGCACTTGATTATTAATTTCTGCTCTCTTCAAGCCGAACGAACTTTAAACCCCACCTGCAGCCAGGTGCATGAGCGAGGGACACCTCCCAGGGCAAGTGTCAGCACCTCTCACAAGTGGTCCTTGTGCCTTGGCTGCAGGATCTGATGCAATGGGTCTCTGGAGGGTTCTGATGGCAGACAGCTAGGGAGTTAAAGCCGCCTTTGCCTGTGTGTTATGCTTATCCCTTTGGTAAATGTGAATTCAGAGAGTGAGGTCTTTGTGTGTGTGCTTGCATGAAATTCAAATCAATAGATGTTGTATTCACATTCTAACAAGATGTCAAGGAGAAAAGGGTAGCCTTTCATTCAGGGAGAGACAGAGACACAAACACGCACAGGGAGAAGAGAAAAACAGGGAAGAGGGGACAGAAAAAAGGGAGGGGGTAAGAGATGGAGAGGAGCACAGGAAGTAAGGGGGAGGGAGTGTAAGATATGCAGTGTGTGTCTCCAGGCTGCGGAGAGGCTCATCATAGCTCTGCTGGACCCTGC